>NW_023270807.1:70172040-70330653 GCF_011800145.1 Mirounga leonina
AAATAAATAAATAAATAAATAAATAAATAAATAAATAAATAAATAAATAAATAAAATGTGACACAGAGGAGAAATAAAAGTGTAAAGTTTATGAGTTCTATTGAAGTTAAGTTACTATCAGTTTGAAAAAGGATACTATAAGTTTAAGATATTTTATGTAAGCCTTACCACAGTGGAAAACCGTGTATTAATTACACAAAATAACATGCTAAGAAGTCAAAATATACTGATACCAAAAGAAATCAAAACATGAAAAAAGACAGCAGGATAAAAACAAACAACAAGGGCTCCTGGGTGGCTCAGTCGTTAAGCGTCTGCCTTCGGCTCAGGTCATGATCCCAGGGTCCTGGGATCGAGGCCCACATTGGGCTCTCTGCTCAGCAGGAAGCCTGCTTCTCCCTCTCCCACTCCCCCTACTTATGTTCCCTTTCTCGCTGTGTCTCTTTGTGTCAAATAAATAAATAAAATCTTAAAAAAAAAAAACACAACAAAATACAAAACAACCAGAAAACAATTAAAATGGCAATAATAAGTCTACCTATCAATAATTATTTTAAATGTAAATGGATTAAATTATTTAATTCAAAGACATAGAATGTTTGACTAGGTAAAAAATAAGATCCCACAATCCAAAAAGAGACTAACTTTAGCTTTAAAGACACACATAGACTAAGAGTGAAGGAATGGAAAAGACATTTCAAGCAAATGGTAATGATAACCACAAAAAAAGCATGGCCCCTATACTTAAGACAAAATAGACTTAAACTAAAAATGGTAAAAAGAGACAAAGATGATTATTATATAATGATCAAGAATCCAATACATCAAGAAGATACGACAATTGTAAAAATTTATGTACCCCAAATTGGAACACCTAAATATATAAAGCAAAAACTAACAGAGCTAATAGTAAAAATAAACAATAATACGATAATAGTTTGAGATTTTTATACCCACTCTCAACAATGGGTAGAACATTCAGACAGAAAATCAATAAGGAGACAGTGTACTTAAACAACATTATAGATCAAATGAACCTAAAAGACATATACAGAATATACAAGATATACAAAAAATATATAAAATTAACATACAAAAATCAGTAGTGTTTCTATACACTAACAATGAATTTTCTGAAGGAAAAAAAAAACAATCCCACTTGCAATGGCATCAAAAACAATAAAATACTTGAGAATATATTTAACCAAGGAGGTAAAAGACCTGTCTTTCAACAACATATTGATGAAAGAAATTGAAAAAGACAAATAAATGTAAAAATATCCTGTTCATGGATTAGAAGAATTAATATTGTTAAAATGTCAGTACTACCAAAAGCCATCTATATATTCAATATAATCACCTCCAATATTCCAATAGCATCTTTTATAGAAGTAGAAAGAACATTCCTAAAATTTGTATGGAACCACAAAAGACTCCAAATAGCCAAAGAAATCCTGAGAAAGAAGAGGCATCACACCTTCTGATTTCAAGCTATATTATAAAGCTGTAGTCATGAAAACAGTACAGTACTGGTATAAAAACAGGCAAATAGACCAGTGGAACAGAATCAAGAACTCAGAAATAAATCCAAGCATATATGGTCAAATAATATTTGACCAGGAAGCCAAGAATACCCAATGAAGAAAAGACAGTCCTTTCAATGAATAGTGTTGGAATAATCAGATATTCACATGTAAATGAATGAAACTATATCTTATGCCACTCACAAAAATTAACTCAAAATGGATTAAAGATTTTTCAGGTAGACCTGAGATCATGGAAATCCTCGAAGAAAACATAGGAATAAATCTCCTTAACATGGATCTTGGTAATGATTTTTTTAATATGACACCTAATGCACAAGCCACAAAATCAAAAATAAGCTAAACAAACTAAAAACTTTCTGCACAGAAAAATAAAACCATCAACAAAGTGAAAAGACAACCTATGGAATGGGAAAAAAATATTTGCAAACCATTTATCTGATAAGGGGTTAATATCCAAGAAGTATAAAGAACTCATTCAAAAGCAAAAAAAAATAAAATAAATAAAAAAATGTGCAAAGGACCTAAATAGACATTTCTCCAAAAAATATATATGAAAATCCAAAAGCTACACAAAAAGATGCTCAACATCACTAGTAATTAGGGAAATGCAAATTAAAACCACAATGAGATATCACCTAAGGCCTGGTAGAATGGTCATTATAAAAAAGACAAGAGATAGCAAATGTGGACATGGATATGGAGAAAAGGGAACACTTGTCCACTGTTGGTGGGATTGTAAATTTGCAAAGCCACTATGGAAAACAGTATAGAGTTTCCTCAAAAATTAAAAATAGAATTTCCATACCATCCAGCAATTCTACTGAGCATATTTCCAAAGGAAATAAAAACAGTAACTCAAAAAGATATCTTCACATCCATGTTCAGAGAAGCATCATTTACAATAACCAAAACATGGAAAAAAAACCTGTGTCCATGTATGGATGAATGGATAAAGAAGTTGTTACACACACACACACACACACACTGGAATATTATTCAGCCATTAAGAAAAGGAAAAATTTCTTACCATTTGTGACAACATGGATGGACCTAAAAAGCATTATGCTAAGTGAAACAAGTCAGACAGAAAGACAAACACTGTATGATCACTTATATGTGGAATCTAAACAAACAAAAACAAACAAAAACACCAAAAAACTTACAGAAAAAGAGATCAGATTTCAGAGATAGAGGATGGGGAGAAGGATTAGAAAAAGATGGTCAAAAGCTACAAACTACCAATTATAAGATAAATAAGTACTAGGGATATAAAGTACAACATAATGTTTACGGTTAACACTGCTGTATCATATATAGGAAAGTTATTAAGAGAATAAACCCCAAGAGTTCTCATCACAAAGAGAATTTTTTTCTTTTTTTTCCTTTTCTTTTATCTATATGAAAAGATGGATGTTAGCTGAACCTATTGTGGTAATTATTTCATAATATATGTAAATCAAACCATCATGCTGCATGCCTTAAACTTATACAATGATGTATTTCAAATATTTCTCAATAAAACAAAAAAAAAAAGAAAAGAATTCAGTTTCATGAAGTTGTGTGGTTGAGATCCCTGAGGTTTTCTTGCTGGCTGTCAGCCAGTGGTTTCTCAGCTTTTGGAGACTGTTTACATTCCTTGGCTCATGGCCCCCTCCATCTTCAAAGCTAGCAATGGCACCTTGACTCCTCTCATGTTTTGAATTTCTTTGACTCCAATTCTGACTTCCTTCTCTACTTTTAGGGGCTGATGAGGTTATATAGAACCATGCCAGGCAACCCAGGATAAGCTCCCTGTCATAAGGTCTACTGATTAGTAACTTTGGTGACATCCACAAAGTCACTTTCACCACTTAACTTGACATATTCATGAGCATGACACCAGGGGACAGAGATTATGGGGACAAGACATCTGCTTATCACAGAGGGTAACACCCCTCCAGGAAATAGCTGTGTGCTCCAGGGTCCTTCCACAGATCCAGCACTTAGTTCATGCCACTTTTATCATCTAGCACCAAAGCTTAGCATCTCCCCAGTGGTCCCACCATCTGTTGCATCCCACCATGTTCTGTGTCTGTGTACTCCCAGGATAGCTGACAAGAAACTTCTGAGAACACCATGTCCACCCTTTGGAGTTGCAGGTACTTCCTGTAGCTGCAGATCTCTGGGTTTCAACACCTTTTTGTCTCCTTCAACTTTTCCAACACTTCCTAACATATGCCTCTGTGGTCAATCCTCTCTGAATTATCTAGCTTATTTTCATTTTCTTGATTAAATTCTGACTAGTGGAGGTACCATATGACAAAAGGGCCCCGTGGCCTTAGGAAACACCAAGTCAACCAAAGTTAAGCAGTTTTCCTTCCTGCAGGACTTTTAAGAACATTGTATATATTAATGGGTATTGTGATACCCCAAAAAAGGATCTAACATGCAGCATCACTGTTTCCCAAACATTTTTTGTCAAGGTACCCTTCTCTTATGGAGCATCTTATAAGCTTAGAGCTTGTGAAACTTAAGAAACACTTATAGTTGAAATACTCTCAAGTTACTGTGTTAACTCTAATCAGCACTAAATATTTGATTGACAAAAATTATATATATTTTTAGAATTTAGAATAGCATTTGGGAGTTAATTTTGATGGCTGGAGAAGTTAAAACTGATAGGTTAAATTTTTTTTCTCAATCAGTTCCCTATAGCTATCTTTTCTCTAGGCACTGAAAGTCATTCCAATGTAAGTGAAAAAGTCATTCTCAGAAATATCCATTAGTGAAGGAACTTAACAGGTAAAGGCCTGTTTCCTTCCAGCTCTCACCTTCAGGAGTCTTAACTATGAATGTGTGTCATTCAAGTTCTTCTGCTTGCTTCTCCCGGTGCTATTTTTCTCCTCTTCCCATTCCCCATCCCCTTGCTTGCCTCCCCTCCCTCTCCCAGAGGACAGAAGAGAGACATGACATCAAGGGCAACCCTGAAGGAGAAACAGAACTCTGAAAGGGTCACAGAAGTCCCAACAACAGAGCAAGGGTTAAGTAATCTACTTCCCTCTTGTTGAACTCCTATAGTCATTAAAAATGATAATTACGATGACTTTGCAGCAACATGGAAAAAATACTTTTAATTAATACTAAGTGGAAAATGTAGAACACAAAATGAGAGCTACACTATGATTATGACTATTTGAATTATATGTTCATGGGGACAAAAACTGTAAGGGAACATGGAACAAAAAAAGATAGTTAATTTGTCAGGGATGGCAGTGATATCATGGGTGATTATTTTCTCTCTTTATATTCAGCCAATGATTCTGTAATGCTTGAGCAAATTTTAAAAAACGAAAATGAAAAACAGACTTAATGTGTAGAAGTGGTGGAGAATAGACAGTCATTCTTGTTTGCATAAGGGTGAGAAAGTAGGATCTATATAGAAGGATAAAAAATAAATGTTTTTTTATATCCAAAGGCCACTTGTTTACTTGTTGCTTAAAAAACAGAGCATCATGCTTCTAAGCAACCAAGCAGGTCCTGCTTGGGAGAGACAATTTTATGTTACTAAATATTTGAGGGTCTAATTTAAAGGGTAATTCCCTCTACTTTAATTGGGACTTAAAGTTCATTGTGGCAGGAGAAAAACAAGATGAGAAGTGGCTTTCTGCTGAGGAGGGGTAGGAACTGAGAGAACTGGAAAGAAGGACTTGAACAGGCCCCATTCAAGGCCTTGAATAGGTCCCATTCACCAAAGGTTACATCCCAGAAGGTTGCCTAAGAAGATTTGTAGCAGGGACATTCCAAGGAAAGGGCTGCACCACCCACCGGCCCAGAGCATCTTGCCAGTCAACTATACCAACTTCATATTTGGGACTCTTGTACCCCTGCTTTCAGAGTGCCCAACTCCGGTGTTCCAGCTATGGTGTGAATGCCACGGTGCCCTGACTGAGCCTCAGATCTTAGGACCTGTGGCCTCTCAAAGCAGTAGAGAGTCTCCTGGGGCTGGTAGAACATTTAGAGCTGGGCAGAGATGCTCAAAGCCTGGAAAAAGCAAAGGAAGGATGACTTTTAGGCACATTTCAGTTCAGGGAGACAAAGCAAACCTGTGACAATGAGCAGGGCTCCCGTATTTATACTTTGGAGAACAAGATAGCTTGGAGGAACACAGCCAGGAATTCATCCTGGAAATGAGGGGTGTGGAGTGCTCTGAAGCCAGGCATTACAAAGGAAGGGAAAAGGAAGAAGGGCTTGTTCCAAGTCAGTGGGAGCCTAGCCAAGGGGACAGGAGTGCTGGCAGGCCCTAGGAGAAAGAATTGTGTGAAAACCAGATGAGCACAAGCTGGAGAGACTCAAGTAATCAGGCACCATGAGGATCGAGGAGAGAACTTGAGGGATAGAACAAGATCCAGGCATCTGACCTCTCTGTGAGCAGTGTTCTCTTCTGCCCATCCATTCCTGCAACAGAGGCACTGGTCAGATGCTAAAACTTGGTCCAGAGTGAGGATCCCAGCACTCAGATACCGTCAGGTGTACCTAGAGCCTGAGCTAGCAGCAGTGACTGAGTTCAAAAAGATGAGTCCTGAAAGTAATGTACCCAGGCATGTGGTAGGCTGAAAAATGGCCTCCCACAGATGTCCTCCTCCTAATCCCCAGAATCTATGAATGTGCTACCTTACATCCAGGAGGGACTCTCCAGATGTGATTAAGGTAATGGGCATTGAAATAAGGAAATTTCCCTGGATTAGCTGGTGAGCCCAATGTAGTCACAAAGGTCCTCATAAGAGTGAGGCAGGAACATCAGAGTCAGACAAGATGTGACAACAGAAGTCAGAATGATGGGATGCCACAAGCCAAGGAGTGGAGTAGCTTCTAGATACTAGAAAAGGCAAGGAAATGGGTTTTCATCCTAGATCCTTCAGAAGGAACACAGTCCTGCCAATCTATTGATTTTAGACTAGCAAAATGGATTGCAGACTTCTGACCCCCAGAACTCTAAGATAATAAATTTGTGTTGTCTTAAGCCATGTCATATATACATAATTGTATTATGTTATATATTTATTATTAATGAGAAAACTTTAAAATGTAAGTTTATAAAAAATATACCAGTAAAACAGATTTAGAAAACAGAAAAGGAAATATTCAATTCACAATACCAATAAAAGTTATAAAATGCTCAAGAATGAATAAGTAAACCATAGAATACATAGGAAGAAAACCATGGAATTTTAGTGAAGGATATAAAATGAGATCTCTGTAAATGGAAGAGTATTTCTTTTTCTTAAATAAAAAGACTGAATATCATAAAAATGTTAATATTCCCAAAATTAATTTATAAATTTATCATAATCCCAAATAAAATTCTAACTTGGTTTTTAAATTTTAAAATTATCTTAAGTGTAGGAAAACTTAATTCTCTGATAATAACTAAGGCAACTATTTTGAGAAGGGGTCATTGCTTAACATATGCTATAATTTCACATAACAAAAATATTCTGGAAATAACATAGAAAAAGAAAAATATATAAGCGAAGATACAGTCCAGAAATAAAGCCCAGGGTATATGCAAATTTAACATATGAAGAAGTTATTATCTCAATTCAAAAGCAAAAAAAAAAAGTTAGACAATGCTGGTTCAAGTTGCTATTCATGAAATCAGGATATACCTTTGGACCTTTTTTTTATATACCATAAAAAAATACATTTTAGGCTTATAAGAATTTTTCTTATAAAATATAAAAGTAAAATAATAAAATATTAAGGAAGATTTAGGAGAATAAATGTATAATCCAGGGGTCAGGCAGCTCTTCTTACTCAGGGTTGGAAATTTGGAAGCTAAAAAATGAAAGAGCACCATGATTCCTTACTTATAAGTAATTTTAATATAAGGTGATTTTATATTACTTATAATAATATAGGTAATTTGTATACCACAAACCACGTCAAAGATTAAGTCATAATTTGGGGAAAATATTTACCAAGCATTTGACAAATTTAATATATTCAATAAAAAAATTAATCTAATAAAAAAATAGCCAAAATTTAGTAGCTTGTATTTCTGGTTTAATAGAACTGCATGATCTCATTTCCCATGCCTGCCCAGATCTTGAATTTCTGTGACCAGATACCAATACTAGAAAACTCTATGTAGGATGCTTGAAACCATGTAATAGTCCCAAAAGAATATCACTGACCAGATTACATTTGGAGTATTTTGTTCTATTCTAAGAGCCATAATGTGGAGTGATGTGCTCAAAAATATGTAAACAGAGGGATAAAATACATAGAAACCACATCACTAAAGAATGATAGAATTGAAGAGTAGAGAAGTATGAGGAACCTAGAACTGCCTTTAGGTATTTTATTCCCTTTTTTTTCTATGTGCTAAAAACCTTAAAAAGTACTGGGTATTCCATAATCAAACATTCAAGTGGCATTTGGGTGACTGTTTTCCAGAATAGAGTAGTATATTACTATTATAGTAATATAGTATGTAATATAGTGTATCATAGTATATAGTATATTACTATTCTGTGTCAAAGTTTAGACTTTGTTTCAGTCTAATTTTTTTTTCTATTTTCTCTTTGATACAGCTACCAAGGATATAAGTTCCCTTTCACTGATTTCCACAGTGTTCTTAGTAGTGTATTTAATGGAGTAATGGAAATTTATCAAAAATGTCTTTTTGAGCCTAAGCCAGGTTTTGTATGGATGACTGGGCTCTCCTATCACAGAGACTTGTGTTGAAAAATAAATGTTGCCAGACACCCACTATGATCCCTAAAAATGTATTTGTGTATCACCCATCAAAGTGCATAGTACATAGCAAGTAACAGAAACCAAATTCAAACTTACTTAAGAAGAAAGAGAGAATTATCCTAATTATATTCTTAGTTCATTAAAAACAGTATAATAATAACATTTAATTCTGTTATTCCTTCTTTATTAGTTGTAAATTTTACAGCCAGAAAGAATTCTTATTGACTTCTGGTTATCCTAATTTATATTTATACTGAAAAGGAAGGATAAATGTTTGATCCTTTCCCTTTACTTACCAGTTTTGTAGTTATCCTCATAGAAGATCTTGTGCATATTTGGTTAGATTTGTACCTAGGTATTTTATTTTGGGGGGAGTACTAATGTAAATAATACTGTGTTTTTATTTTCAAATTACACTTGTTCACTGATAGTATATAGATAAGCGATTGGCTTTTGTATATTAACCTTATGTCCTACAACCTTCCTATGATTGCTTATTAGGTCCAGTAGAGTTTTTTATGTGATTCTTTCAGATTTTCTTGTACATGATCATGTCCTCTGCCAACAAACACAGTTTTAGTTCTGCCTTCACAATATATATATCTTTTCTTTTTCTCTTTTTTTTAACTCTTTTTTTTTTTTAAAGATTTTATTTATTTGAAAGAGAGAATGAGAGGTGGGGAGGGGCAGAGGGAGAGAAAGATAGAGAAGCAGACTCCTTGCTGAGCAGGAAGCCTGATGAGGGGTTCGATCATGACCTGAGCCGAAGGCAGACGTTTAACCGACAGCCACCCAGGTGCCTCTCTTTTTCCCTTTTCTTATCTTATTACATTAGCTAGGGCATCCAGTACAATGTTGAAAAGCACAGTGAAGAAAAAACATCTTTACCTTGTTCCTAATGTTAACAGGAGAACTTTCAATTTCAAAATATTAAGTATGATACTAGGTGTGATTTTTTGTTGCTATTCATTATGATATTGAGGAAGTTGTCCTCTATTCCAAATTTACTGAAAGTTCTTATCATAGGTGGGTGTTCTATTTTGTCCAATGTCTTTTCTGCATTTATTGGTATGATTTTTCTTCTGTGGAAGTAATAGATTACATAACTGATTTTCAAATGTTGAACCAACCTTGCATAGCTAGAATAAATCCCACTTATTTGTAGTATATCATTCTTTTTATATATTGTATATATCTTTTTATATATTTGCTAAGACTTTGTTAAGAATGTTTGCATATATGCTCATGAGACATATGGATCTACAGATTTCATTTCTTTTAACATTTTTGTGTGGCTTTGGTATTAGGGTAACGGTAGCCTCATAGAATGAGTTAGGAAGTAATCCTTCTACTTCCATCTTCTGGGAAGAGATTGTAGAGAACTGGTATAATTTCTTAAATGTTTGATAGAATTCACCAGTGAGCCCATCTAAGCCTGTAGTCTTCTGTTTGGGAAAGTTACTAGCATTGATTCAATTTCTTTAATGGATATAGGTCTATTCAGATTGTCTATTTCTTTTCATTTGAATTTTAGCAGATTGTGTCTTTTGAGGAATTGGTGCATTACATTTAGGTTATCAAATTTGTGGGCATAGAGTAGTTAGTATTACTCTCTTTTTATTCTTTTAATGTCCATGGAATCTAAAGTGGAGGTTAAACTCACAAAAATGTAAGAACCTCCCCAAATGGGAATCCCCCTGGGAATTTTCTCTCTCAGGCTTGACCACTCTGAGACTCCAGCAACTTGTTGATTATACTTCAGGTTTTCCCACCCCAGTAGTGGTTCCCAAAAAGGTGGGTTTCTGCTCTAATAAATGGTTATTACCTGTCTGCCTATCTGTCTCTCCAACTTTGGGACCAGAGGTTTAGATCTTTGATAGATCTAAAAATCTTGTTGATTTTTCAGTTTGTTCAACTTGTTGTTAGGATGGAGTAGCAACTTCTAAGTTCCTTGAATGACCAGAAATCAGCAGTCCCAATCTATTTTTTTATCCCAATTTATCTTTTAAAGATATTTATAAAATAAGGAAAAGTTATTTTAATTTATTTACTTTTATACTTTATATACCATTTCTTTGCATAGATTCAAATTTCTATTTGTTGTCATTTTTCTTGTTTCTGAAAGATTTCCTTTTACATTTCTTACAGAGCTAGTCTGGTGTTATTTAATTTGTTTTACTTTTATGTCTTTAAATGTCTTTATTTCCTCTTCATTTTTGAAAGATATTTTCAATGTGTTCAGAATTCTAGGTTGACAGTTTCTTTCCCTCAGTATTTTAAAGATGTTGCTTTGCTGTCTTTTGGCTTGCATTTAAAAACTCAACAAATAATCAAGACCCATCAAACAGTGGTATAAATTTGAACTAATCACATCCTAAGAAGATAATAATTTATCCGTTTTCTTAGGCTGAAGAATTCCTGGAGGCAGTGGGCTGATAATTAAAGCAGAAGCCACATATGCAAAATGGACTATACTATGGCTAGTAAAGGAGATATATTTAAGAAACCCAACCATGGTGTATAGCACAGAATATCTAAACTCAAATAGATGTAGTATTGGCTCAGTCTTCAGTCTAAGACTAAGATCACAGATAAATTGATCTAACAGTAACTTCATATAATATGACTGTACCAGCAACCTGATTAGTTTACAAATTATTAACAATTCCTTAAGGCTCCCAACCAGTATATATATCCTTCCATAACTTCTCTCATTTTAAGATATTTCATAGATCCTAAGAAAGAAAAAGAAAGAAAGAAAGAAAGAAAGAAAGAAAGAAAGAAAGAAAGAAAGAAAGAAAGAAAGAAAGAGAAAGAAAGAAAGAGAAAGAAGGAAAGAAAGAAAGAAAGAAAAAGAAAGGAAGAAAGAGAAAGAAAGAAAAGAAAGAAAGATTTCATAGATCCTCTGGAGAGCTTTTCCCTTCATGTAGCAAGCACAATAAATCTAACTTTATTTATTTATTTACATACATCACATATATACTAAAACTCTTAGTCCCCTGTTGTAGTACACTGAATAATGTCCCCTCAATAATGTTTGTCTTAATCCCCGGAACCTGTGAATAAATTACCATATCCAGCAAAAGGGACTTTTCAGATGTGATTAAGAATCTTTGAGATGGGAAGATTATCCTAGATTATCCAGGTGAGTCCATTATAACCACAGGGATCCTTATAAGAAAGAGGCAGAAGAGTCTTACACACACGGAACACAATGTGATGCCGGAAGCAAAGGGACAGATAGAGAAAGGGACATTAGAAGTTGTCATGCTGTTGTCTTTGAATATGGAAGAAGTATTCATGAACAGGGAATGTAAGTGACTTCCAGAACTGGCAAAGGCAAGGAAACAGATTCTCTCCTAGGGTTTCCAGAAGGAAGCAGCCTTGTGAAACTATTTTAGACTTCTGACCTCCAGAACTACAAGATAACAAATTTGTGTGGTTTTAAACTTCTAAATTTGTGGTAAATTTGTTGTAACAGTAATAAGAAACTTCTATTAAGGTACTTCCTTACCCAAATGTGTACATATGTATATGCATGCACATACTTTCAGAATCAACATGCCAATGTTTTAATATTAATAACTACATGATCACAAAAATCAGTTTAAGGTTTTTTTGTTGGTTTTGGGGGTTTTTGTTTGTTTTTTGCAGTTTGTTTGACCTTAAGATACAAATCTCATGAGGATGTATAAGTCAATTCCTTATTTTAAATTTCTATTTCAAGTTCCTCTATTTAAGCCACAATGTCATACAGTTAGGTTTATTTGCCTCATTTGCTTACAATTTTTAGAGGTTGTTTTTTTTTTTGTCTCGTTTTGCTTTGATGTTGTTTCCTAATTATGCAAAATATTTCCATGTTTTCAAAGTCAAATCTAAAGTACGAGATACTTTAAGGAAAGCCTAAGGGATATCACCCCTATCCCTTCCACTCTGGAATATTCTTTTTCGAACTAGGATTCCTACTTATATTACTGGCCTTGACAAAATGACATTTCTTTTCTGCTTTCCTATCTCACAACATGGCCTTCTTCCTCATTTTTTTTAACTGTTATTTCTTGTTTTTCAAGGGAATTGTACCAAGAGTGCTATTCCTTATTCTCCCTTTTATCTTTCCTCATAAACCAAATCTTCTATTATTATGTCCAGTGATGACTTCTTTTATCTCTCACCTTTTTATTAGTCATCCATACAGAATTTTAACAGCTATTGGTACAGTAAATGCAAATGTATGAAAACTGGTTACATGGTTTGACAGTGTCATTCAATTTAACAAGTAACCTCTGGGGGTGAGAGATATGCCGACCTCAACAGAATTCACTCATCCCTGAGTAAATAGGAATTGGATATTATCTATTTCACAAAGAATACTATTTCTTGTTTTTACTTTATAAGATTTATTCTTTACACCTGTCCCAATAGGAACAAACTCTATCTTACAATATCTCCCATCCTTCCCAGGCCCTAGCTTTTTAAGATTAAAAGAGAAACTGGAGTGTGCTTTAAAATGATTGCTTGAATTCTACTTTCATTAACTTCTCTCTTTTTGTTTTATGTGTTTCCTTGTTTTTTTTTTTCCTCTTTCACTAAGAGAGATTTGTTCACAATTTAAACAAATGAAATAATAAATAATTTATTATATCTGTGAAAGTCTCAACAACTTCTCCAATACATTATCTTTCTTAATCTTGTATATTCTACAATAATGCCATAATTTATTCTGCTATCCAGGCTTAGAATCATCAATCAGCAGTCGCATCACATGCCATATACATATATACTGTGAGCTAGTACTTATACACACACACACAAATCTCTACAAAATAGGTATTATTATTCCAGTTTTACCAATGTTATGACTGAGAATTAGAGAAATTTAAAAGTTAAATAGTTGAGAGAAGGCTGCTGGAATATCAAACAGTAGATATCACAATTCAAACAAATGTCTCATACTCATAAGGCAATAATTGTGCCAAAGCCACTAGGTTTTTTTAGTTTAAATTTCTAATAATAAAATTCTGTTTATTTTTTAAATAGCATTTCTTAAAAAAAAAAAAAAACCCTTTCATTCCATTCTATGTTTAGAAACAGTTCAGTTCAATGGTTAGTGGTACATGTCTGGAACCAGACTGCAGGGGTTCCAATCTCAGCTTTGTTAAATGCGTTCAACCTTGACCAAATTATTTGTAATTCACTTAGACTATCCTTGCATATAATAAGATTCTAATAAATGTTAAATGTTTTTATTCAAGCAATCATCTCCTTATTTTAAATTCTCACTATTTTCCCCATGAATTAGGTCAAAATTTTACTGCTATCCTTGCCTCCAGTCTTGACCTGGCTCCCTTTGACAGAGCAATCTTCCACAAAACACAAACACAATTTCATCGTTTACTTGAATTTTTATTTGAATGATTTCTGGACCTCAATTAACAGACTATGAGGATTCTATCTGATCTTTAATTCTTTACCCAGGGCCAGGACAGAGGTATGAGTTACAGTCAAATTTTAGTGAAAGAATTCAATAGCAACTCAACTTCTGCTCTTTCAATTTTCTGTAGAAGAAACAACAAAGCCCCCTCTCTCTTTTCCCAATAGGAAACTTTTCTTATCATCTTGGAAACATTCTTATATCTTTTTTTTTCTTATAAACAGTAAAGAAAAAACCTCTCTCCACAGCATGTGACTTTCAATTACAGCTTTTACTTATCCTTTAAACAGATATACTTATATTCTTAACATTTTTGGTATTTAAAGTGAACTCTCCCAGAAATAAGAACCTTGTTTTAGATAGCTAATTTTTCTGGTTATCTAACTTTTGAAAATATTTCTATTTTAATGAAAAAAATACATCTTTTTACACAACTATTAAGGAAGGTTTATCTCTTCAAGAAAAAAATCCCTTTTTAAAAAAAAATTAGAGTGGTGGCGGAGGGGCAGAGGGAGAAGGAGAGAGAGAGAATCTTAAGCTGGTTCCACGTCCAGCACACAGCCCAACGCGGAGCTCTATCTCACGACCCTGAGATCATGAACTGAGCCAAAATCAAAAGTCAGATGCTTAACTGACTGAGCGACCCCGGTGTCCCAAGAAAAATCCATTTTAACCACTCTGCCAAGGTCCTGTGTGTTCTTGCCCTACTTGAATGGTTAATAAAATCTTCCACTCCTCTTTTTTCAACTCTCTACTTTAAACAAAGCAATTGTCCACTGACTTTTCCTCAGAGGATCTTTGCTTTATTGTTATATCAGTTCCTAAACGTGTGATCTAATTATTCTCATATATTGCCTTGTACTACTTATACACCTACACTTTATTTTGTTAAAGAGAAGTAAGCCTTTATTTCCTTGTCTCATAAATAAGTTGGTTGAGTTGGTTGCTTTTTCGGTGATCAGTCAAAGAGACCAAATCCCATAGCCTCACGGGATTCCTCTGACTCTTCTTTTGTTTCAACCTTGCCTGGGGCAGCAGCTGCAGAGCAATAGTCAAAGCAGCTGTGGTGGCAGTGGCCACAGGGATGGCTGACACTGGAGTAGCAGCCAAGAAGGCCTTGATCTTTTCAGCAGGTGAGCATGTATAATCAGCTTCCACAAAGACAGAACCCATTTGTATCCACTGATAATAGAATAGGGTACTGATGCAACAATGGGACAATCAGTCTGCAAATATACACTAGCAACATGGCAAGAACCCTCCAGGAACTAAGAATGCAGTTTCTTCTGTGATGCAAGCACTTCAGGGTTGTACATCCTGCTGTTGTCAAACGCCTGCTGGATGATCAGCCCAAAGGAGAAGGGGGAGATGTTCAGTAGTATGGCTTTGCTGGCTCCCACTTTGTCTCCAGTCTTAATCAATTGCACATCACTCAGTATTTCAGTGGTTCCCCCGGAGATTTAGGAATGGTGATTTAAAAAGCCTGGAAGGAAGAGGACTTCTTTAGCACCATATGAGTGTTCTGGGTTGGTACATTGACCTCCTGTGGGGTTATGACACCAGCTTGAGCAGCTGCTGGCACCTTATTGTCCAGCAACATGACCCTGATCTCAGTGAGGTCCTTCTTGGTGAACACAAAGCCCACATCCCCCTGGATATGAGGTGACAGTTTCTCCAGAGCTGGGATGTTCTACAGATGCCCTCAGATGGCCTTGCAAATCATGATGTTCTTGCCTGTATCACCACAGCCTTCCCAAGAAGGGACATCCCAATCTGCTGCATCTGCTTGGAGCCCTGTTGTCTACTCCCACAATGAAGCATCTTGGATAATCATTGAAAAGTTAGATGATCTGGGGACACCTGGGTGACTCAGTTGGTTAAGCGTCCAGCTCTTGGTTTTGGCTCAGGTCATGATCTCATGGGTAGTGAGACAAAGCCCCGAGTCTGGCTTCCCACTCAGTGGGAAATCTGCTTGAAGATTCTCTCCCTCTGCCCCCCCCACTCACGTGCACGCTCTCTCTCTCTCTCTCATAAATAAAT
Organism: Mirounga leonina; assembly: GCF_011800145.1. NCBI lineage: Eukaryota > Metazoa > Chordata > Mammalia > Carnivora > Phocidae > Mirounga > Mirounga leonina. Next base: position 70,187,797 of record NW_023270807.1, read on the forward strand.
CTTAAAATAAAAGAAGTTGAATGATTTTAAGGAAGTAGTTGGATTTCCAGGTCTCCATGTCTTCCCTGGATATCACAGCAGTGCGTCAGGGATTGCCACACAGGGCTTAACAACAATGTTACTCTCATGAGGATGCCTAGTGAGAGGCTTATGTATCTATATTTTATTATCTCAACAGATTTTTTTTTTAAAGATTTTATTTATTTATTTGAGAGAGAGAATGAGAGACAGAGAGCACGAGAGGGAGGAGGGTCAGAGGGAGAAGCAGACTCCCTGCCAAGCAGGGAGCCCGATGCGGGACTCGATCCTGGGACTCCAGCATCAGGACCTGAGCCGAAGGCAGTCGCTTAACCAACTGAGCCACCCAGGCACCCTATCTCAACAGATTTATAAACTCCTTGATAAAACTCCTTGAGAGACATGTATGGACATTCCTTCATAAGTGTGGTGCTTTGAATATAGTATGCACTGAATTAATAGTTATTAAATGATCAATTGAATGAATTCATAAATACTTCAAGGAATATGTTGAACATACTGTATGTTCCCATTATTTACTGATCATTTGTATGTAAAAATATAAGCCTTTTGAATCATCTCAAATTTTATGTGTTCCCAAGTATTCGGCTGTCATGAAAGGATAGTTACATGTCAGAAATACAAAGGCCTCTCCATTCATATACCACTGATACAAACGTCCAGTTTGTAGCAAATTACTAATTTTTGACACATTTCTATCCTATTATTTTCCATTTGCCTTAAACTACAGAAAAATCCCTTCATAATATGTTACTGAAACTGTCTTTTCAGTTTTTTTCTTGTGAATGCACATTTTACAAAAATGGTTGCCCATACGATCACATTACTAGACCACTACATAGACCCAGAACCCTGAAAGTGACTCATGCAAGTAAGGAGTCAAAGCTTAACCTTAGTTTTAAAATAATGTGCCTTTGGGCTTGGTGGTGAAGTGAGAGGTCCTGAGTGGAAATATAAATGTGGGATTGGAGATATACAGGTGGTATACATAACAATGAGTTGAAATGAGGTGACAAGAGCGTGGATATGAGTTTGGAGAGAGAGAATCGAAAAGGAACAGGAACTAAGCCCAGGGGGAGAGGAGAGGGCTCGAAAGTTAGGAGGTAACAAAGATGGTGAGGAATGGGCCAAGAGGCATGAGAAGGAAAAAATGATGAGAATGTGTAAAAAATAAGCTGTGAGTCAAGTGAAGAAGGTTATTTTAAGAAGGACATATTGTGTCAAATGCTGCTGACAGGTTAAGCAAGAGGAGAACTAATATTTGTCCATAGGATTTAGCAAAACAAAGTCACCAGTAAGGAGTAAAGTTTCAGTGGAGTGATTGGAGATTAGTGTGTTGGAGCTTGTTGAAGAGACAATGTGAGAAGAGGGATTAGAGAGAGTGAAGGGAGGTAACTCTTTTGGGGACTATTGCTGCAAAGGGAAAAAATCAAGCAGTAGCCATTTGGTGGAGTGCCTTCAAGAAAAGGTTTTTTTCTGAGAGGAGGAATGAAGACATGACATATATTTTATGTTACTGGAGTCATGTTCTCTTTGATTCAAGAAGGAATGGGATCATAATGCCCACAGAGAGAACTGGATTTAGATATGACCATGGATAGCTCAATTATGAAAACAGACACATTGGCAGAGCACCTGGATTGACTTCATATGGCAATGGTGGCCTTGGCATTGTCTTTGTTTTAGAGTTAATTAAAAAAGTAAGCTTATCAGCTGACAGAGTGGAAATGTTAACACGTATTGGGAATTTAAGGTGATGACATTTGTTTAGGAGAGTGGGAAAATCAGTAGACTAGGGATATATTGAGTTGGGGATTCTTGTCTCTGTGTTCAATAGATGTTTGCACTTACCCCTATTTTAGCAATTTTCATATTGCTTTGCAGTTGTGTTCTGTTTGTTTGTTTTTTCCTCATGAAAGTGTGAATTCTTCCAGAGCAAGAATAATCCTTGTTAGTAACCTGTCTGCTACATTAGTTTTCAGCATTTTTGGTCCAGAAAAAAAATAATATGCACTTATTCATATGCTCTGTTGAATATTTCATAATCCATCAGTGTGTGTTCAGCCTCTTCAAAACCATAAAACAACCCTTGAAGAGAGTATTATTATTATTACCCCCAATTATACTCCATAGGTGCAGAGAAATGTTGATTAACCATGGAGTACAAATCAAACAATTGGTTTGGCTCTAAGTTGACAGAGCTAGTTAGTGTCAGATGCAAACTCCTAGTTAGGCTTCTTTAATAGACAAAAAGTGCTCTCAACTAATTTAATTGCAGATGTAGACATTTATTATACTAGGACTCCATTGTAACACTGACTTCTGTGACTTCAATATAAAATAATTCTACCTTGAATCCCAAGAGCAAAATATAGAATGCCTTTGTTCTAATCACTTTCATTTATAATAAAGATTGTTAAATGCTTAAAATTGAAATGTAATGTTGGAAGCAATAAAACATTCTGCTGTTTTATAAAACCACCCCTGGAGGTTGGCTGCACTTACTAATTTCCTTCTCTTTAACATTGAAGGCAAAATATATATAACATTTCTGCTAAAACTCAACAATAAGACTCAATTTTTACATACCTATAAAGCAGCACAAGTCACAATCTTAACTCTCAGATCCATTGAGCAGTCCAAAATTAAAAAGAAAAAAAAAAAAAAAACTGTTGACTACATTCTTATAATAGGGCAGATTTCAATACAAGCTGTGACTGGATGAGAAGGAGATAGGTGGTGGTTCACAGCACAGAATCTGGAGTAGACTTCCTAAGTTCAAATCCTAACTCTGCCACTAAACAGCAATCTAAATTCTCAGGGTAAAAAATAACAGAGGACTAACGTGAGTTTAATGAATCAATACATGTAAAAAAATAAAAAACAGCTTAAAACAGTGGCAAAGATTTAATAAACACTACATAGATGTTAAATAATGCAAACAATCATGTAATTTTCAGGGATTTAATGGTGATACCAATAATTCAAAATAAAAATTCTCATTTCTTCAAATCGTCGGAATGCATAAACTTTGGGGGGAAAAAATCCTTTTGGAAACATCTGCCAATGACTGTCCTCTCAGTCAGCTACACAGCTGTTCTGCTTGGAACTCCCTTCACTATCATACTTAGAATTATTTTACCTCTCTTGTGTTGAATTGTCTTTTGTATTGAATTCCCTGTTTTGTGGATGCCATGTTTTCTTCACATTTGGTTTATACCTTGATTATAACAGAACAAATTCTTCACCAGTTTGCTAAGAAGGAGTACACAAGAAGTAAATTTTTAAAAACATTCCATGCTTTCAAATATCTCTATTCTTTCTTTATTCTTGAGTGGAAATTCAGCTAGATGTAGGATTTGGTTGGAAATTATTTTCCATCAGAATTTTGTTAGCATTGATCTATAGTCTTCTAGCTCTGATTTGCATTTCCCTGATGATGAGTGATGTTGAACATCTTTTCATGGGTCTGTTGGCTCTATGTTGAGCATCTTTTCATGTATATGTATGTCTTTTTGGAGAAATGTCTGTTCATGTCTTCTGCCCATTTTTTTTTTTTTTAAGTGAGGGAGGAGAGAGTCAGAGGGAAAGGAAAAGAGAAAATCCCAAGCAGGCTCCATGCCCAGCATGGAGTGCAATACAGAGCTCAATCCCACAACCCCAAGATCATGACCCGAGCCAAAATCAAGAGTCAGATATTTAATGGACTGAGCCACCCAGGCACTCCCCTGCCCATTTTTAACTGGATTATTTGGTTTTTTGGTGTTGCATTGTGTAAGTTCTTTATATATTTTAGATAGTAACCCTTTATTGGATCTGTCATTTGCAAATATCTTCTCTCATTCAGTAGGTTGTTTTTTTTTGTTTTGCTGATTGTTTCCTTTGTTATGCAGAATCTTTTTATTTTGATATAGTCCCAATAATTTATTTTTTGCTTTTGTTTCCTTTGCCTTAGGATTTTTATCTAAAAAAGTGTTGCTATAGCTGACTCAGAGAAATGACTGACTAGGTTCTCTCCTAGGATTTTATGATTTCAGGTCTCACATTTAGGTCTGTAATACATTTTGAGTTTATTTTTAGGTGTAAGAAAGTGGTCCAGTTTCATTCATTTCCATGTAATTGTCCAGTTTTCCCCAAACCATTTCTATGTGTGTCTTTTTATTTAAAGTGGGTTTCTTCTAAACAACATATAGTTGAGTCTTTTTTTATCTACTCTGACAGTCTCAGTCTTTTAATTCATTTCTTTAGACTATTGAAGTTTTAATTATTGATATAGTTGGATTAATAGTTACCATATTTGTTACTGTTTTCTCTTTGTTGTCCTTCTTCTTTGTTCCTATCTTTGTCTTCCACTCTTTTTGTGCCTTTTGTAGTTTTATTTTAATTTTTTAAAGATTTTATTTATCTATATGAGAAAGAGACAGAGCACTGGGGTGGGAGGCAGAGGGAGAGGGAGAAGCAGACTCCCTACCTCCCCACCTGATGCGGGGCTTGATCCCAGGACCCCAGGATCATGACCCAAGCCTAAGGCAGATGCTTAACCAATTGAGCCACCCAGGTGCCTCCCTTTTATAGTTTTAAATGAGCATTTTATGATTCTAATTTTTCTTCTTTTTTCTGCATATCAATTATATTTCTTTTTTTACCTTTTTTTTAGGGATTGCCCTAGAATTTGCAATATACATTTGCAACTAACCCAAGTTCACCTTCGAATAACACTATACCACTTCGCAGGTAGTGCAATTACTTTATAACCAACTATTGCTAATCCCTCCCTCCCATCCCTGTGTCATTGCTGTCATTCAATTAAGCATACATACTCAAATACATTGTTGTTATTACTTTGAACATATTACTGTCTGTTAGATCAATTAAAAATAAGAAAAATAAAAGTTTTTTTTTTAATTTTACCTTCAATTATTCCTTTTATGGTAATCTTCCTTTCTTTATGTAGGTCTAAGGAATACTTGTCATTTACATTCTTTGAGGAATTTGATCAATATTTGTCTCCCTTCCAGACAGTTCACTCTAAGAAACTAGGATCCATATACTTTACTTATTATCATCTCATTAATTAATTAATTTTACCCTTTTTCATTTCCCAGTACTAAGCCCAAAGCCTGCAGTAAGTTAAAATTCAGTACATATTTTCTAAGAATGAAACACATGTAAACAAAATACTTTGTACAGAGGGTAGTGGGAAAAGCAGTAACTTTAGAGTTAAAGGATCTGTGCTCCATTCCCAGGGCTAAACTTTATAGATCATGACTTCAACAAGTTAATTAACCTCACTGAGCTCAGTTTCCTCATCAGTAATTTGGGTATAAAATTGCCTGCCACAACTTACTAGAATGTTGTGAGATATCCTCAGTGAAAATGCTGAGTCTAGTGCCCAATCTATAAAAAGACCTCAGCAAAACACTGGCTCAATCTGTTAAGTCATTGGGAACCAACTTGTGAAATTTGTTGCTGGGGTCACTTGGCCTAGAGACTGTTGATCAAATAATTAATTATCCTACACAAGCTGGTGATATAAATCAGTTAATATACATTTGCAGCATTCACAGCTTGAGACTTAGCAACTGATCAGGTTGTTAACTATGAGTGTGTTTGCCAGAAGTATTGTTTGCTATGAAGTGTACAGAACCAGTGACTCTTGCTGCACAGTCTTCATTTTTCCTAGAAAAAGGTAAAACAAGAAAATTTAATTTCGATTACAAAGCAAAAAATGCATATTACAGAAAGATGTTTATATTGGCAAGTTCAGGTCTTATTTTAAGCTTATCACAGGAAATATCTGATAGTAATTTGCTTGGAAAAATGTTAGATATCTTGTTTGCCAGAAAAGTTCTGCTAGGTAAATGGAGTAAGACAGTAGAGATGGAAGAATTGCAATTTTCATCAAGTCACGAGATAACCTGGAAACCTGTCGTGGTTATCTCCAGGGAGAATCACTCTGTAAATAATGGAGTCAAAGGTATACACAAAAAACAAGAATGAAAAATTTCTTATAAAAGGTGACATTCAAGGAGCTAACCCATAATTTAATGCAAACACCTGAAGCTCTTCATGTATACAAAACGTTTGCGAAGAAGTTTAATATTATTCTCTATTAGAAAAACTTCTACATTTAAAGGTGGTTGTACAAAAGTCTGAATGTGTTTTGACCTAGAAAATTACTTCCAATAAAGAAATATTTTCAGTATGGAAATTTGTATACAAGGCTGTTCATCAGACTTTTGTTTCAACAAGTAAACTGGTGAAAAAACTAAGTATCCAACAGTATGAGATTGGATTATATATCCAAATAATTTAATTCCATAATACTATATAACCATTAAGTTTATGCTGCAGAATATTATTAATGGCAACAGAAAATGTTCATGATGTTAAACAGAAAAAACTTAGCAATAATATCTACAGTCTGATCACATAGAAATGCAATCACACACACACACACATACATACAAATATGGTAGCAATTTTAATTTAAGTAATATGACATTTTGTAATAAGAAGATATTACTTTTGTAACTAGAAAAAAAGTAACACAACATATATATGGACGTTTGCTCAGCAGCATTTGGAAAAGAATTTAAGCCTAACATGTGCCACATAAAGAATCAGTTGCACAAAGAATCAAAGCTGGAATAACACTGACAGAAATAATAAACCTGAGCAGAGGCCTCAAAGGCAGATAGTAAAAAGGCATTATCTACCTAACTTAATTGGGCTGGATCGATGTTATCACAAAATCCAAAGGAGATTCAATTTCAGATCCAGGCTATATGGTTTGTACCCCCAGAGATTTAAGCTTATCAATTGCAGAATAATTAGTGATTTGAATCCAAAACCCCATGTCCACAGAGAAAGGAAAAGAGAGTATGGAAGAAAACACAAGAGCATAAATCTTGTCATCACCCTATGTAACCAGAATATCACGGTTTTAAGAATAATATTACAAAAACAAAGGCTGATTATTTTACCATATCATTTTCTCATAAGTTGCCAAAATAGAGATTATCTATCATTCAATTCAATTGTTATTTTATACTTAGAAACATGAAATAAAAAAAACTGCAACATGCTTTATTCTTATCCTAGGAGCATATGCTTCTAATGTATCCAACTGATAAAAGAAGTTTTTTAGAAAAGGTAAAATATTTTTCAGAAACTTTCTAAATATGATATTCCTCTGCACACCAATGTATTCATTTATTTATTCACAAACTTTAACTAACAGTGATGTTCTGGATACTATACAAACTGCAAAGGGCAATAACAGTACTAAGTTTATAGGGTTTTTGTGACTATTACATGAGAGTCTGATATTTGGGAACTGAAATGGGACCTGAAATTTGGGACCTGAAATGGGATCTGTAATAAGTTTTAGTTACTAGTCCTACTACTACTAAAACTCCACTCCTACACTTTACTCTTGTAAAGGATGAAAAGTATAAGGCATATTTTCCCCCCAAGCTACTTGTTATATTGTACTATCAGTGAGCTTCTCTTAAAAACAATGCTGGATGATTCAAACATTGAAACAGCCTCATGGTGTACTAATTACATGAACAAAGTACTCCTCCAGATATGTTGTTTAAGTGATGTCAAAATGTTAAATTGTTAGATTACACACAAAAATGCCCCAAGACAATCCAAATTTAACATCATTTTGTCATCTTTAAACATTAAATTATGAAATTTTACCTATTCAATGTGTTGACAGCCCATAAGATAGAGTTTTGATAAGGAAGATGGAAGGAAGAGAATGTTTTTCCTAACTCACAAAGCTCAAATGTGATTAATGAACCCCTCTGGACATTTGGTGCCTCAGCAAGGTATGCATTTTCAGGAGACATTACCAAGAGTTACACTGTTTCCATGAGCCCGCATGCTGAGAAGCAAACCTTCTGGCATTTCAGTGTAGCAATGTAAGAACACAGGACAAATTTTCTAAGCATAATAAAATCATGGAGGTTTAGTGCTAGATAATTCCCTTTTCACAACATACTACTTTGCCCATAGTGATTTGTTCTCCACATTTTATTTCATATGTTTCAGATGGTCTCATTTTGAATGATTCATGAACAAGTGATTGAGAAGCCTTCCTTGGTTTCCTCAGCCTAGTAAGTACACCTGATAGAAAAAGGTTTCTGGAATAGCCTTGCTTAATCTATTCTAATATATTTAAAAGATAATTCAGAAATAATTAAATAATTCAAAATGAACTTAAAATTAACTAGATCATCTATGGGATGCCTATGAAGGAATTAAAATTATTATTATTTTTTAAAGATTTTATTTATTTATTTGACAGAGAGAGATAACGTGAGCAGGAACACAAGCAGGGGGAGCAGGAGAGGGAGAAGCAGGCCTCCCGCCGAGCAGGGAGCCCAATGCGGGGCTTGATCCCAGAACGCTGGGATCATGACCTGAGCTGAAGGCAGACGCTTAATGACTGAGCCATCCAGGCACCCTGAAGGAATTAAAATTGTTAAGAAAATATCTAAACATACACAAAAGCATGATTAAAATATTACTTGTAACTTTCTTGTATGTTTTAAATTTTTCTTAGTGTTGTTTAAAAAAAGAGTTGGTAGGGGCGCCTGGGTGGCTCAGTCGTTAAGCGTCTGCCTTCGGCTCAGGTCATGATCCCGGGGTCCTGGGATCGATCCCCGCATCGGGCTCCCTGCTCAGCGGGGAGCCTGCTTCTCCCTCTCCCGCTCCCCCTGCTTGTGTTCCCTCTCTCGCTGTGTCTCTCTCTGTCAAATAAATAACTAAAATCTAAAAAAAAAAAAAAAAAAAAAGAGTTGGTAATAGCAAAAATAAGCATAGCAAAATATTGATAGTTTTTTCTGTTTTATTTTTATCTTATTTTAATTCCAGTGTAGTTAACATACAGTATTATATTTGTTTCAGGTGTACAATATAGTGATTCAACTAGTCCATGTCTTATTCATGTTCATCAACGTAAGTGTACTCTAGTTCCCATCACCTATTTCACCCATTCCCTCACCCACCTCCCCTGTGGTAACCCTCAGTTTTTTAGTTATAGTTGTCTGCTTTTTTTTTTTCTTTGCTCATTTACTTCTTAAATTCCATGTATGAGTGAAATCTTATGGTATTTGTCTTTCTCTGTCTTATTTCACTTAGCATTATTCTCTCTAGATCCATCCAATTTGTAGCAAATGGCAGAATTTCATTTTTCTTTATGGCTGAATAATATATATATTATCATATCTTCTTTATCCATTCATCTATTGATAGACACTTGGGTTATTTCATAATTTGGCTACTGTAAATAAAGCTGGAGTAACCATGGAGGTGCATATATCACTTCAAATTAGTGGTTTGATATTATTTGGTATACCCAGCAGTGCAATTACTGAATAGTAGGGTAGTTCTATTTTTAATTTTTTGTTTTTGAGAAAACTTCCATATTGTCTTCCACAGTGGCTACACCTGTTTGCATTCCCACTAACAGTGCATAAAGCTTCCTTTTCTCCACAACCATATCTGCATCAACACTTGTTGTTTCTTGTGCTTTTTATTTTAGCCATTCTGACAGGTGAGGTGATATCTCATTGTAGTTTTGGTATGCATTTTCCTGATCATAAGTGATGTTGAGCATCTTTTTATGTGTCCAGTGGCCATCTGTGTGTCTTCTTCGAGGCAATTTCTGTTCAGGCTTTCTGTCCATATTTAAAAATTGGGTTATTTTTCTTTTGGGTGTTAACTTTTACAAGTTCTTTATATATTTTGGATACTAACTCTTTATTGGATATGTCATTTTCAAATATCTTCTATTCAGTAGATTGCCTTTTAGTTTTGTTGATTGTTTCCTTGCTGTGCAGAAGCTTTTTATTTAATGCAGTTCCAATAGTTCATGTTTGCTTATGTTTCTCTTGCCTCAGGAGACATATCTAGAAAGATGTTGCAGCCAATGTCAGAGAAATGAGTGCCTGTGCTCTCTTCTACGATTCTTATGGGTTCAGGTCTCACATTTAGGTCTTTAATCCATTTTCAGTTTATTTTTGTGTATGGCATTACAAAGTGGCCCAGTTTCACTCATTTACATGTAGCTGTCCATTTCATTCATTTTCTCCCAGCACCATTTGTTGAAGACACTATTTTTTTTCCATTTCATATTCTTGCCTTCTTTGTCAAAGATAAATTGACCATATAATCATGAGTTTATTTCAGAGTTTTCTATTCTGTCCCTTTTCTAGTCTGTTCGAATGATCCTACTTTTGTGCAGGTACCATACTGTTTTGATTACTTCAGCTTTGTAACATAGCTTGAAATCTAGAATTGTGTTAACTCCAGTTTTGCTTTTCTTTTTTAAGACTGCTTTGGCTATTCAGTCTTTTGTGGTTTCTTACAAACTTTAGGATTGTTTGTTCTAGTTCTGTGAAAAATGCTGTTGGTATTTTGTTACTGTTTGCATTAAATCTGTAGATTCTTTGGGTAGTATGGACGTTTTAACAATATTTGTTCTTCCAGTCCATGAGCATGAAATGTCTTTCCATTTCTTTGTGTGGCCTTCAATTTCTTTCATCAATGTTTCAGGTTTTCAGAGTATAGGTCTTTTACCTTCTTGGTTAGGTTCATTCATAGGTATTTTATTTTGGAGAGACAACTGTAAATGGGATTGTTTTCTTAATTTCTCTTTCTGCTCCTTCATTATTAGGGTATAGAAATGCGATGGATTTCTGTACATTGATTTTGTATCTTGAGACCTTACTAAATTCATTCATCAGTCCTAGTAGTTTTTTGGTGGAGTCTTTAAGGGTTTTTTATATATAGTATCATGTCATCTGCAAAAAGTGAAAGTTTTACTTCTTCCTTACCAATTTGGTTCCCTTCTATTCCTTTGACTTGTCTGAATGCTGTGGCTAGGATTTCCAGTACTATGTTGAATAAAAGTTGTGAGAGTAGACATCCTTGTCTTATTCCTTATCTTAGGGGAAAAGCTTTCAGATTTTCAGCATTGAGTATGAGGTTTGCTGTGGATTTTTCATATATGGCCTTTATTATGTTGAAATACACTCCCTTTAAACCTACTTTGTTGAGGGTTTCTTATCATGAATTAATGTTGTACTTTGTCAATTTTTTTTTTGCATCTATCAAAATGATCATATGGTTTTTGTCCTTTCTCTTACTGATGTGATGTATCATGTTGAGATTGATTTGTGAATATTAAACCACCTTTGCATCCTGGGAGTAAATCCCACTTGATCATGGTGAATGATTTTTTTTAATGTTTTGTTGAATTTGGTTTGCTAAGATTTTGTTGAGGATTTTACATCTATGTTCATCATCAGAGATACCCACCTGTATTGTTTTCTCTCTCTCTCTCTCTCTTTTTTTTGGTGGTGTCTTTATATGGTTTTGATATCAGGGTAATGCTGGCCTCATAGAGTGAATTCGGAAGTTTTCCTTCCTCTTCTATTTTTTGGAATAGGTTGAGAATAGGTATTAATTCTTCTTTAAATATTTGGTAGAATTCACCCATGAAGCCATCTGGTCCTGGACTTTTGTTTGTTGGGAGTTTTTTGACTACTAACTCAATTTCCTTGCCGCTAATTGATGTATTCAAATTGTCTATTTCCTCCTGCTTTGGTTTTGGGGTTATATGTTTCTAGGAATTTATCCATTTCTTCTAGGCTGTCTAATTTGTTATGATATATGTATGATGTATGTATATGATGTGTATGTATGATATGCTATAATATTTCATAGTATTCTCTTACAATCCTTTGTATTTCTGTGGTGTCAGTTGTTATTCCTTTCATTTCTGATTTTGAGTTCTCTCTCGATGAGTTTGGCTAAAGTTTTATGAATTTTGTAGATATTTTCAAAGAACCAGCTCCTGGTTTCATCAATCTGTTCTATTGTTTTTTGTTTGTTTGTTTGTTTTTCAGTTTCTGTTTCATTTAGGTCCTACAGTGCCCTGCAGTGTGATGTCCCCTGTTTACTAGATCCTGGAACTTCGGGGGAGTGTGCACCCTGCTTCTGGGCTAAGCCCCCTTTCCCTTCAGTACAGTCATCTGCAGTGGCTTTCTTTGCCTGTGTGAGCAGTGTTTGATCCCTGTGGTATTAGTGGGCCAGCCTGGGGCTGCCTTGGGCTTGAGTTGAGTAAGACGGAGCATTTTCCAGAGATACAGTAGCACCAAACTGCAGGGTACTTTCCCTGTATTGTCCCCTGAGAAGCTTTCACTCTGGGCAGGGACTGAAATCAAACAGCCCTCTGTCCCCAGCCCACTGCTGGGGCTAGAGTCAGGCTGGTCTGTGTGGTTTTCTTTCCCTCTCCCCAGGGTAGGAGTACTTTTGGAGTGGTGCTGGCCCCTGTTGGGACTGCTTGCACTCTGCTGGGCTTGTGGGCTTGATTTGAACAGGCCCTGGCCACCAATGTATTGGAGGGGGCAGATTCCCAACCTGCCTGGGGAGGGGTGCACAGTCAGTCTTCTGGGAGAGGAGACAAGCTGCTTCCATACCAGGGCGGCCTAGGCCAATCTGCAAAGCATGCATGGGCAGGTGTGCAGTGCCCATCAGAGGGGACGTGCCACTGCCTCTGGGACCATGCTTGATGGGGCTGGTTTGCAAAGTGTTTGGGGTGGGGCACACAATTTTACTGAGGTACATGTGGGTCTTCCCCAAGAGGGGATCTGTGGCCACCACCGGGGAACTAAGACCCCACCCCCACCCGGGAAAGTGCACCTTCAGGAGACAAAGTGCTGGCAAGGCTTGCACTGGCCTCGGGGAGGGGACCTGCAGTGCTGGGACTGAGGCAAGCCTGGCTGGAGGAAGCAGACCCTGAAGCCAGGGGGGCAAGGAGGTACAGTGTAAGCAAGTTAGGTAGTGAATGTCCGGCACCGTGCTGCTTCTTATGGGTAGCCAGTGTGTTCACCGCAGGGGAGAAGGGGCGGGAAATGGCGCCTGCGCCAGCTCCTTTGTTCCTGGAGGAATCTCCCAGAGATCTCTGTCCCTCTGGTACAAGCTCTAAGATTAGTAAATAACTCTCCCTCCCATATGCCGCCGGCATTTTCCAAACTGCTGCTTCTATGCTGTGTCTCCTCTGGCTGTTCCGCTGTTTCTTGAAGTGTGAGGAGTGCCTCCCCTCACCCACCAGGCTCCCCCAGAACCATGCCAACTGATTTTTTAAAACTCCAGGCTTTAATTCCTGCTGGCTATAAGAACTCACACCATTCGGCCTCTCAGGTTTTCAAAGCCAAACCTTATGAGGATTCATCTTTCCAGAGCAGGCTCCCTGGTGTATAGTCTTTTTCTCTCCCCTCTCTGCGCCAGCAGGTCCCTCCCACCAGTGGACAGTCCCGCGATCCATTTGTCACCCGACTGCATCTCTGCCCTTCCTATCCTCTTTGATATGGCTTCTCCTCTACATTTAGTTGTAGAATTTGTTCTCCTAGTTTTGGGGTCATTTTCTGGGTTATTTCCGCTGATGTGTATGTAGGATGTTACTTTAGGGTCCTTCTACTCTGCCATCTTCCTTTACTCTCACAAATGTTGACAGTTTTTGAAGTTAGATGAAAGGTGCATTTTCCATTCTTGCTTTATCTATCCTCCACTCATATTTTTAGAAATATTTTCAAAATTGTATTCCTGGTGTATTTCAAAACAAAATGCACACACCATATCAACTCATCTATAAATACTTCAGTATGCATCTCAAAACACAGAGAATTTTCTTAAATTATCCAATATCATGATCGCACTTAAAATTAATAATATGCCTTAATATTGTCTAATTTTTAGCCTATTTTCAAATTACCCCAAGTGACAAAAATTCTCCTTGTATAGTCAATTCATTCAAACTAGGATCTAGACAAGTTATATAGTCACTATATTTGATTCTTATGCTCATTTTAGTATTTTAAGTGACTATCAAGCCAAAAACAGTTTTTTTTTTCTTTTTCTCTTTTGCTTATCTGTTGTAATTTTTGTATGCAATATTCTTTTGGAAACCACATTAGAAATCTAGTGAATGCCCCAAATTTTGTATTTGACTGATTGCTCCTTTAGTATGTCATTTGAGTTGTCCCTTTAGTTCATGAATTTCCTGTCATTTGGATTTGATTCATGTTCTTTTTATTTTGTTTTGTTGGCACAATAATACTGTGTAGGATATGTAGTGTATTTGATATTACATTCTATCAGTAGACATATACATTTTGGTTTTCTCACTGCATGTTAGTGATGTGTAGTGATGTAATATTGGTTAATGTATTCAGAATGACAGCAAGACTATGTCAATCTGAAGTTTCCAATCGACCTTTCACCTAATGATTTTACTATCCATTGATGACTCTCTTGGATCAATTTTTCATTAAGGATGAAAATGGTGTTATCATTTCTTCTGCATTTTTTAGATGGGATTATTGTGTATAGAACTTTCCCTAATTCATTCAAGCTACTTGATTACCCTCAATACAGTTCATACTGGGTATCAAAATGAACGTTGGAGTTTTTTCTTGTTATCATTGATGTTTTTTGTACTGAGTTGGTGCTCTAGTAATCTCCAGTGGTGTCCAAGAAGTTTTATTTCTACTTTCTTCTTATCATTATTTTTTAAATGTTTATTGTTTTCATCAATATAGTTATTCTTTTTTAGTTTTCAAGTTGCACCATGTTGGCTAGAGGACTTCAAGTTTATCCATCTGTTCTTTTGACACACTGCATTAGCCTTTATGGCATCTTTCTTTTTTATTTTACATTCTAGGTTCATCTGATATAGTTCTTAACCCATAATTATAAACAACCATTTATACAAGGCATACATTTATCTATATTTTTTTAAGGTTCAGAATGGTATTTAGAGGTCAGTCTGAGTGTTAGGAGTAGATTGCTCTTTCATTGTAATTAACATTTTCTTCCAATGACTAAAGATAGGAAATAGTTTTTAAAAGAGAGTAATAATGTTCATACTGATATTTCAAATTTAACCTTAAGATTAGAGAGCTTTCACTTAACACTTTTTCCTCTTATGCTGAAAATCTTTGCTCCTGAAAATGACTTTTTAAATCTCTTTTACAATACACATGTAATTGTGTCTTAATAACTATATCAGTATTATCACTAATAGTAAGATGATTGCATGAAGCTACGTTTTCTTTATAGCTAATTTTATCTTTAGAGTAAAAGCCTGCTATTATTCATAGTAAAAATACTATGTTCTAAATTTAGCAGGAGCAACTCTTTGCTGTGAGTAGTTATGTCATGAAACTGATAAACATTTAGATTTGTTTTGCCTCACTTTTAATTTTTAGAGATTTTAAAATTTTTATTTGGTTTTGTTATTTTATTTTGTAAAACCTTCACATGATTTCAAAGATAAACTATAAATTTGACAAGTTTCTGATCTCAGTCTTACCCTTCTCCCTTCCTTCTTGCTCCCTTTTCTTCTCCTATGGTTAATCTTTTCATGAGCTTTATGTTTTATTTTTTCATTGTTTCCTTTTCCAAATTTAAGCAAATGAAGTATACATATTTTGATCCCAGTCCATTTCTTACACAAAGTATACCAAACTATGTACCCTGCTATGCACATATACACTGAACATCACTCCATACCAGTGGGCAGACATCTTTCTAAATTTTTTTACAGCTTCATAGTTCACTGTCGTATGTATAATTATTTATTCAAGCCATTTCCTACTAATAGACATACGGCTTATTCTTAACCTTTTACTATTCTAAATAATTTTAACAAATAATATTATATATAAACTACTTTGTGGTTTGCTAATATACCTTTGGGATGGATATCTAGAAGTGAAATTGTGTGGTCCAATGTTTGATATAACTTTGCTAAATTTTGCCAAAATCTCCTCTGTAAGAGTTGTAACACATTGCATTCTTGTTAGCAATATATAAGAGTGACTATTTCGCTACATACTCACCAACATGATATATTCTAAGACTTTTTGTTTTGTTTTTGTACCAATCTGTGTGGTAAGAATCTCAGTTGTGTTCTATTTGCTACTCTTTTTATGAGTGAACTTACATTCTTGCATGTTTTTAATGGATATTTGTGTATTATTTTCTCTAAGTTATCCATGTTATTTGCAAATTTCATATTAAGTTGCTCAGTTATATTTTCTTTTCATTTCAGAAGTTGTTTACATTTTAGAGATATTAGTTCTTTGTGATATAAATTGCAATTTCTTAGTTTCCCATTTGTCTTTTGACATTTGTTAATTTAAATTTGTATGTTTATGTAATCAAATATATTATTCTTCTTTATCATTTCATATCAATTTTGAATCATAATTAAGGTTTTTATTATAACCAGGCATAAAATAATTCACCCATGCTTCCTTCTGGTGCTTGTATAACTAATCTAATGATTTAAAAGATTAACTAATCCTCACTGATTTTCCATGTCAACTCTTCATTATCAAATTCACTTAGATTTATTTCTGAGATTTTCCTTAACTTTCATTTGTCCATCTATTCATTCCCGATTTTAGCCTTAAAGGCCTTATCATATATATATTTTATTAATATCTTTGCTCTTTTTAAAAATAGATTTCTTTTTTTTTTTTAATTTATTTATTTGACAGAGAGAGAGCGTGCACAAGTAGAGGGAATAGCAGGCAGAGAGAGAAAAGCAGGCTCCCCACTGAGCAGGGAGCCTGATGTGGGGCTCCATCCCAGGACCTGGGGATCATGACCTGAGTTGAAGGCAGATGCTTAACTGACTGAGCCACCCAGGTGCCCCTTAAGATAAATTTCTTAATTATATATACTTGTTTAATTTTTCCAGCTTTATTGAGGTATAATTGACAAATAAAATTATATATATTTAAAGTGTACAAGGTGATAATTTCATATACATATTCACAAGGTGATAAATTCATATACATATACCATAATCAAATCAAATAACCCATCCATCATCTTACATAGCTGTCTTTGTGTGTGTGTGTGATAAGAATACTTAAGATCTACAGTCTTAGCAAATTTCAAGTATATGATACAGTGTTATTACCTATGGTCATCATGTTCTACATTAGATTCTCAGGCTTTATTCTTCTAATAATTGAAAGTTTGTACCCTTTAACCAACACCTCCCGTTTCCCCCACCTCCAGCCTCTGGCAATCACCATTCTACTCTCTACTTCTATGAATTCCACTTTGTTTTTTTTTTTGTTTGTTTTTTTTGGATTCCACATGTAAGTGAGATCACACAGTATTTGTCTTTCCCTGTCTGGTTTATTTCACATAACATAATGTCCTCCAATTTCATCCATATTGTTGCAAATGACAGAATTTCCTTATTTTTTATGGATAATACTCCATTGTGTGTGTGTGTGTGTGTGTGTGTAGACCACATTTTCCTTATCCATTTATGCATCAGTAAACACCAGTTGTTTCTGAAACTTAGCTATTGTAAATAATGCTGCAATGAACATGGGGGTGCAGATACCTCTTCAGAGTAGTGATTTTGTTTTCTTCAGATATATATTCAAGAGTGGGATTGCTGAATCATATGGTAGTCTATTTTTAGTTTTGGGGGTCCCTTCTCCTGTTTTCCATAACAGCTATACCAATTTACATTCACCAACACTGTACAAGAATTCCCTTTTCTCCATATCTTTGTCAATACTTGCTATCTCTTATCTTTTTGATGATAGTCATTCTAAAGGCTGTGAGAAGTGATAATCTCATTGTGGTTTTGATTTGCATTTCACTGATGATTGATGATGTTGACCACCTTTCATGTACCTGTTGGCTATTTGTATGTCTTTTTTGAAAAAATGCCTATTCAGATCCTTTGACTTTTTTTTTTTTTTTAAAGGGAGAGAGAGAGAGGCTGGGCGAGGGGAAAAAGGAGAGGGAGAGAATCTTAAGCAGGCATCATACCCAGTATGGAGCCTGATGCGGGGCTCAGTCTCACAATCTTGAGATCATAACCTGAGCTGAAATCAAAAGTTGGACGCTTAATTGACTGAGCCACCCAGACCCCTTTTGACTATTTTTTAAACTGGGTTATTTGTGGTTTTTTTGCTATTGAGTTATATGAGTTCCTCATATATTCAGATATTAACCTTTTTTTAGATATGTGGTTTGCAAATATTTTCTTCCAATCTGTATGTTACTTTCCATTTTGTTGATTGTTTCCTTTGCTGTGCAGCTTTTTTCTTTGGATCATAAAGAAATAGTAAATCTGAATAGACATGTAGACTGAATTTGTAATAAAAAGTCTCCCAAGAAAGAAAAGCCAAGGACCAGATGGCTTCACTGGTGAATTCCGCCAAACATTTAAAGAAGAATTAATGCCAATTCTTTTCAAATCTTTGAAATAATTGAAGAGAAAGAAATACTTCCAAAATAATTTTAGAGGCCAGCATTATCCCAATACCAACACCAGACAAAGCACAGGAAAAGAAAATTACAAGCTAATATCTCTGACGAGCATAGATACAAAAATCTTCAACAAAATATTAGCAAATTGAATTTAACAACAAATTAAAGGATTATACACCATGAACAAATGGAATTTATCTCTGAGATGCAAGATGGTTTCACATACTAAAATCAATAAATGTGATACACTACATTAACAGAATAGAAGATAAAATTATATAATTATCTCAACAGATGCAGAAAAAGCATTTGACAACATTTAACATACTTTCGTAATAAAAACACTCAATAAAAAGGTATAGAAGAAATATAATTCAACATAATAAAATGTCATATGTGACAAGCTCATAACTAACCTCATACTTGTTGGTGAAATGCTAAAGCCTTTTTCTTTAAGATCAAAAATACCTCTAAGACAAGGATGTCTACGCTCACCACTTTTTTTTTTAAAGATTTTATTTATTCATTTGAGACAGAGAGATACAGAGAGAGAGAGAGAGAAAGCATGAGCAGGGAGAGAGGCAGAGGGAGAAGCAGACCCCCCGACGAGCCAGGAGCCCGATGCGGGGCTCGATCCCAGGACCCCAGGATCACAACCCGAGCCGAAGGCAGATCCCCAATCATCTGAGCCACCCAGGCACCCCCTATGCTCACCACTTTTATTCAACATAGTACCCAAAACACATGCAACAAAAGCAAAAATAAACAGTGTAAGGACTACAGCAAACTGTATCCTTGATTATTTTCTATATGAACTTTAAAATCAATGTATATATCTTCAATTTAAAAAGGAACTGCTCTTCTTTCTAGTTGGATCATACTGATTTTGTATATCAATTTGGGAGAATGAAGATCTTAGTGAAGCTGAGATTTCCAAAAACATAAAATTCCTCTCTATTCAAGTCTACTTTTATGATTTTCAAAGATGTTTTAATGTTTTCCTTAGGTAGGTTGGCATATTTCTCGCTAATTTTATCCTAGGCATTTCAAAATATTTGCTATTGTAAATGCTCTACATTTTAATTTTTAGAAATTTTTTTAAGATTTATTTATTTACTTTAGAGAGAGAGAAAGAGAGCATGTGAGTGGGGGAGGGGCAGAGGGGGAGGGAGAGAAATCCCCAAGCAGAATCCTAGGTGAGTGCAGAGCCTGATAGGGGGCTCAATCCCAGGACCAAGAGATCATGACCTGAGCTGAAATCAAGAGTCAGACACTTAACCAACTGAGCCACCCAGACGCCCCTACCATTTTAATTTTTTTTATTGTTTGTATATATGAGGCTATTAATTTCTGTATACCAGCTTAATACTCAGCTTCCTTAAATTATCTAATTGTTTATACTAGTTTTATTGTTTATTCTCTTGGGTTACCAATTCTTATGACTTAAATTGTTTATTCCTGTTTATTGTCTTTTTTTTCTTTTTGTTCATTTGTACATTTGTTTTGTTCATTGTCAGTGAGCATCTTATTTTGTTCCATAATTTACAGTAATGGCCTGATATGTGTGTGTGTCCATTTACATATGGATAGATTCATTTTTATCTGTTGGTTCTTTTATGAGGAATCTGTGTGGAATTATAAAATTCTTTCATTGGTATCTATGGAAATGGCTATGTAATATTTCTCCTTGAATATCTTAAGATGATACATATCTCCTTAATGAAAAATTGCATCAGATGGAGTTAAACTGTCAAGGAAGGCTTTAATTGAAGACTAGTGTAATAGGGAAGAGGTTCGATCCAACTCAGTTGAAACAAAACATGGGAGTATCTTTAAGCACTGGGAAGTTAGTGAAAAAGTCCTGGAAGATATTGGGTAGCTTGGTCCATGTCATTAGACCATCTGTATTTGCTTTTTGGTACTTATGGAAGTGGTCCCCTACCTTCTGAGGAGACAGGAGACCTATCTTTCTTGATGATTACAGTTCAAAGGGATGGCTGCCAGGTCCTTGAGAAAAAACATTGCTGGGCTGTGAAACTGGCAGGAGGTTGGGAGATTTATCTACACTTCAAAAGGTCAGAGAAAGGATTTGCAATTACAGATTTTCTAAAGTAAGCGCTCTAAGAAAAAGAAGTTCAGAGACCTAGAGTAGCAAGAAATCTAATGTTTAGTCATGCTGAGAACATAAAGGCCATCTTGGTCAATGTTGATCAATTTTCTTGCCATTATGAATAAACCTCTTTGGACAATATAAATTATATTTAAATATCATGTAGGATTTTATTATCTAATATTTCATTTAAATTTTGGCATTGATATTCATTAGTATTATTTGATTCAATTTTTATCAGTTTGGCTTTGAAAGTTTTTCTTCTTTTAGTATTCTCCAGAATAATTTCAGCACATTTGGAACTACTGGACCTTTAAAGGTTTGTTATAAACATCTGGGCATGGTTCTCTTTTGTGAGGGGATCTCTGAAAGTTTTCTTTATTTTTTATATAGATATTTATATATTTAAACATTGCATCTTTATTAAGATTACTTTTGGTAGATTATTTTATATGTATCTTCAAATTTATTTGCCTATAAATGCATAAATGCTATTGTTTTATTTACATTGTTCATTTTTCAAATAAATAGGTTTTCATAAGTTCTATTTTCCCATCTTCTTACTCATTATTTTTTTTCATACTTACTAAATGTTTTTCTTTTTCATTGCCTTTCAGATAACTTTTTAATTCTTGTGGGGTTTTTTTTTTTTTGGTTTTTCCTTTGTGTTTTTTGTTTGTTTGTTTGTTTTGGGGGGGCAGTCCATATTTCTTTTTTTTTTTTATGTTATGTTAGTCATCATACATTACATCATTAGTTTTTGAAGTAGAGTTCCATGATTCATTGTTTGTGTATAACACCCAGTGCTACATTCAATATGTGCCCTCCTTATTACCCAACACCAGGCTAACCCATTCCCCTGCCCCTCACCTCTAAAACACTCAGTTTGTTTCTGAGTCCATAGTCTCTCAAGGTTCATCTCCCCCTCCAAGACTCCCCCTTCATTTTTCCCTTTCTACTATCTTTTTATTTTTTTTAACATATAGTGTATTATTTGTTTCAGAGGTACAGGTTGTGATTCATCAGTCTTACACAATTCACAGCACTCACCATAGCATATACCCTCTCCAATGTCCAACACCCAGCCACCCAATCCCTCTAAACCCCCACCATTCCAGCAACCCTCAGTTTGTTTCCTGAGATTAAGAATTCTTCATATCAGTGAGATCATATGATACATGTCTTTCTCTGATTCACTTATTTCGCTTAGCATAATATCCTCTAGTTCCATCCATGTTGTTGCAAATGGCAAGATTTTGTTTTTTTGAGAACTGCATAATATTCCATTATATATATGTATATACCACATCTTCTTTATCCATTCATCTGTTGATGGACATCTGGGCTCTTTCCATTGTTTGGCTATTGTGGACATTACTGCTGTAAACATTGGGGTGCATGTACCCCTTTGGATCACTACATTTGTATCTACTGGCTAAATACCCAGTAGTGCAATTGCTGAGTCATAGAGTAGTTCTATTTTCAACTTTTTGGGGAAACTCCATACTGTTTTCCAGAGTGGCTGCACCAGCTTGCATTCCCACCAACAGTGTAGGAGGCTTCCCCTTTCTCCACATCCTTGCCAACATCTATTGTTTCCTGACTTGTTAATTTTAGCCATTCTGACTGGTGTGAGGTGGTATCTCATCGAGGTTTTGATTTGGATTTCCCTGATGCCAAGGGATGTTGAGCACTTTTTCATGTGTCTGTTGGCCATTTGGATGTCTTCTTTGGAAAAATGTCTGTTCATGTCTTCTGCCCATTTCTTGACTGGATTATTTGTTCTTTGGGTGTTGAGTTTGATAAGTTCTTTATAGATTTTGGATACTAGCCCTTTCTCTGATATGTCATTTGCAAATATCTTCTCCCATTCTGTCGGTTGTCTTTCAGTTTTGTTGACTGTTTCTTTCACTGTGCAAAAGCTTTTTATCTTGATGAAGTCCCAATAGTTCATTTTTGCCCTTGCTTCCCTTGTCTATGGTGATGTTTCTAGGGAGAAGTTGCTGTGGCTGAGGTCGAAGAGGTTGCTGCCTGTGTTCTCCTTTAGGATTTTGATGGATTCCTGTCTCACATTGAGGTATTTCATCCATTTTGAGTCTATTTTTGTGTGTGGTGTAAGGCAATGTTCCAGTTTCATTCTTCTGCATGTGGCTGTCCAATTTTCCCAACACCATTTGTTGAAGAGACTGTCTTTTTTCCATTGGACATTCTTTCCTGCTTTGTCAAAGATGAGTTGACCACAGAGTTAAGGGTCCATTTCTGGGCTCTCTGTTCTGTTCCATTGATCTATGTGCCTGTTTTTGTGCCAGTACCATACTGTCTTGATGATGACAGCTTTGTAATAGAGCTTGAAGTCCGGAATTGTGATGCCACCAGCTTTGCTGTTCTTTTTCAACATTCCTCTGGCTATTTGGGGTCTTTTCTGGTTCCATACAAATTTTAGGATTATTTGTTCCATTTCTTTGAAGAAAGTGGATGGTATTTTGATAGGGATTGCATTGAATGTGTGCTCTAGGTAGAACTGACATGTTCACAATATTTGTTCTTCCAAACCATGAGCATGGAACGTTTTTCCATTTCTTTGTGTCTTCCTCAATTTCTTTCATGAGTATTTTATAGTTTTCTGAGTACAGATTCTTTGCCTCTTTGGTTAGATTTATTCCTAGGTATCTTATGGTTTGGGGTGCAATTGTAAATGGGATCAACTCCTTAATTTCTCTTTCTTCTGTCTTGTTGGTGTATAGGAATGCCACTGACTTCTGTGCATTGATTTTATATCCTGCCACTTCACTGAATTCCTATATGAGTTCTAGCAGTTCTGGAGTGGAGTCTTTTGGGTTTTCCACATAAAGTATCATATCACCTGCAAAGAGTGACAATTTGACTTCTCCTTTGCTGATTCAGATGCCTTTTCTTTTTGTTGTCTGATTGCTGTGGCTAGGACTTCTAGTTACTATGTTGAATAGCAATGGTGATAGTGGACATCCCTGCCGTGTTCCTGACCTTAGGGGCAAAGCTTTCAGTTTTTCCCCAATGAGAATGAAATTCGCTGTGGGTTTTTCATAGATGGCTTTTATGATATTGAGGTATGTACCCTCTATCCCTACACTCTGAATAGTTTTAATCAAGAAAGGATGCTGTACTTTGTCAAATATTTTTTCTGCATCTATTGAGAGGATCATATGGTTCTTGTCCTTTCCTTTATTTATGTATTGTATCACACTGATTGATTTGCAGGTGTTGAACCAACCTTGCAGCCCAGGAATAAATCCCACTTGGTCGTGGTGAATAATCCTTTTAATGTACTATTGGATCCTATTAGCTAGTACTTTGGTGAGAATTTTTGCATCCATGTTCATCAGAGATATTGGTCTGTAATTCTCCTTTTTGATGGGGTCTTTGTCTGATTTTGGGATCAAGGTAATGTTGGCCTCATAAAATGAGTTTGGAAGTTTTCCTTCCATTTCCATTTTTTGGAACAGTTTCAGAAGAATAGGTATTAATTCTTCTTTAAATGTTTGGTAAAATTCCCCTGGGAAGCCAACTGGCCCTGGGCTCTTGTTTATTGGGAGATTTTTGATTACTGCTTCAATTTCTTTAGTGGTTATAGGTCTGTTCAGGTTTTCTATTTCTTCCTGGTTCAGTTTTGGTAGTTTATACAACTCTAGGAATGCATCCATTTCTTCCAGATTATCTAATTTGCTGGCATATAGTTTTTCATAATATGTTTTTATAATTGCTTGTATTTCTTCGGTGTTGGTTGTGATCTCTCCTCTTTTGTTCATGATTTTATTTTTGGGGGGTCCTTTCTTTTTTTTTTGATATCAAAAAGAAAAAATCTTATCAAAGGCTTATCAAAATCTTATCAAAGGCTTATCAATCTTATGAATTCTTTCAAAGAACCAGCTCCTAGTTTTGTTGATCTGTTCTACTGTTCTTGTGGTTTCTATTTCATTGATTTCATTAATTTCTGCTCTGATCTTTATTATTTCTCTTCTCCTGCTGGGTTTAGGCTTTATTTGCTGTCCTTTCTACAGCTCCTTTCGGTGTAGGGTTAGGTTGTGTATTTGAAACCTTTCTTGTTTCTTGAGAAAGGCTTGTATTGCTATATACTTTCCTCTTAGGACTGCCTTTGCTGCATCCCAAAGATTTTGAACAGTTGTGTTTTCATTTTCATTGGTTTCCATGAATTTTTTAATTCTTCTTTAATTTCCTGGCTGACCCATTCATTCTTTAGTAGGATGCTCTTTAGCCTCCATGTATTTGAGTTCTTTCCCACTTTCCTCTTGTGATTGAGTTCTAGTTTCAAAGCATTGTGGTCCAAAAATATGCAGGGAATGATCTCAATCTTTTGGTACTGGTTGAGTCCTGATTTGTGACCTAGGATGTGATCTATTCTGGAGAATGTCCCATGGGCACTAGAGAAGAATGTGTATTCCGTTGCTTTGGGATGGAATGTCCTGAATATATCTGTGAAGTCCATAAATTCTTTATTTCCTTGTTGATCTTTTGCTTAGATGATCTGTCCATTTCAGTGAGGGAGGTGTTAAAGTCCCCTACTATTATTGTTTTTTGTTGATGTGTTTCTTTGCTTTTGTTATTAATTGGCTTATATAATTGGCTGCTCCCATGTTAGGGGCATAGATATTTATAATTCTTAGATCTTCTTGTTGGATAGACCCTTTAAGTATGATATAGTGTCTTTCCTCATCTCTTATTACAGTCTTTGGTTTAAAATTTAATTTGTCTGTTATAAGGATTGCCACCCCAGCTTTCTTTTGGTGTCCATTAGCATAGTAAATTGTTTTTCACCCCCTCACTATCAATCTGGAGGTGTCTTTGGGTCTAAAATGAGTCTCTTGCAGACAGCATATCAATGGGTGGGATGTCCATTCTTTATACAACCACAGCATCTACTAGGGCCTTTATCACACTATTATAATGTTATCTGTTTGTTCATATGTATTTGTGTGTCTTCCCTAGTATTCTATAGTCCCTTAAGAGTAGTAGTGGTAGTTTGTTGGTTGTTATTCTATCTCCATAACCAACTCTAATGCCCAGCAATCCTGAAGAAATCCTTGCTTAAACCAAATTAGGATGTTATTTGGAAATAACTACCCCTTATCACACACACAAAAAATACATTTAAGAGAACTTTTGTTCTGAAAATGAAAAGTTTTCCACATTTCTCTTGTCTCAACAAAGATTCAAAATGTTTTCTTCTAACCACCAATTTTATTTTTCCTCAGGGGAATATCCTGCCACGTCTTCCACACATAGAACCACTTCAGGATTTAGAAGATTTGCAAATAGAGGTTATAGTGTGCTGTGTTTCTGTCTATTTTGCAGTAAACTCATGGGTGACACAGGGTGGATTTTGTTCAGGCCTGGGGAATGTGACCATCTTCATCAGAACTTTCAAAGGACATGATAAGTAAGGGTGATTAATAAAAGCACCTTTACATGGCTGCCTAAAGAACTGATTACATAGATTCCTAAAGGTGGAAGAAACTAAGAGAACAAATATTTGTATTGTTGATTACCTGTGTCCTAGGTACTGTGTTGAACATTTTATAAATTGTAATGGTTAAGAATATAGATTCTGGATGGTCTCAGACTGCCAAAGTTCAAATTTATCTTTGACACTTAGTAGATGTGTGACTTTGGAAAAGCTTCTGAATCATCATTGTGGTTACATATCTGAGCCTCAGTGTTCTCTTCTCTCAAAGTGGAGAGAGAGATAGCTCATACTTGATAGGATTTGGGGGAGTATTAATAATATATGTGCTATGTAGGTAGAATCTGGTATATAGAAAGTGCTCATATGTTTGTTTGCTTCTGTTATTGTCATCAATATTTAAACTCAGATCAGTTTTTTTTTTTTTCCTTAAAATTTCTACAATAGGAAGTTTGGGTTTCCTGTCCAAGAGCGTAAGTAAAATAGGAAACAGATATTTTCCTTTTAAGAAGTCAGGAAAATCCTAAAGTCTTGTGACTGATTCAAAGAAAGAAACCAAAGGTTTTATCACTATTTCTAAAACCAGGCTATTTGTGTGAGCACTCATTACTGACAAAAAGCTTATGGGCATTTTCTGTCTCTCAGGTGATAGTCATGTATATATACTGAATAGCACCAACAATTTTTTAAGTAATGTTTCTTATCCAAATTGAGTTTTGAAAAATATTTGGTATAAAATAAGGTGAGGACAATTGAGGAGTTGGAATATAATCAATCAGTAGTCAAGTAGGAGGCTACACAACCAGAGATGCCTTTTGTAAAAAGTGTATCAATGAAACATTCCCTGTCATCTCAAATGATCCATCCAAGTATGGTGTACATTTGACAGTGATGAAAATAAGGATTGCTATCTTGAATAAATCTATTTAACAGTTACAAAGACTATCAAGAAAAGGAAGGCAGTTTCTGAAGCAATCAAAACAAAGTCACTATTGGTGGTTGGCAAGAGTAATTGCTGTTTTCCTGATATTTTGAGCTAAATAAGTTTTATATCTATACATTCTGATCCTCTTTTTACAGGTGTTATATCAGAACAGTCCACTTTGTCACTATCTGTGCACAATTTTTAAGACATGCTGTAAAGTGAGGGAGAACGCTCAAACACACTGTTGTTTCCTAGTCCAATGCCACAATTTTTAAAACTAGATCAATAATTTCTTATTCTGGTAGTTTTAATAACCTACCAGCCACTGAGATTAAAGTCTATGATACCAAATAAGAAAACAAACAAAATCTTTATAGACTTTATGTTAAGTAGATTACAATAGAAGGGTTTTAAAGGAAGATCTTTACTGATGTGAATGATCAGATTCTAGCCAAATGTCACAAAATCTTCTGGTTGGCCAATAGGTGTTAACCTTTGCCATCTTTTGAAAATTCAGTTTTTTAAACTGGTGCTATTCAGCATAGTTCTCTTAAATAAATGGTATTGGGAAAACTGGACAGCCACATGCAAAGGAGTGAAACTGGACTTTATCTGATACCAAATACAAAAATTAACTCAAAATGGACTAAAGACTTGAACAGAAAACCTGAAACCATAAAACATTTAGAAGAAAACATAGGGTAATCTCCTTGACATTGGTCTTAACAATAGTTTTTTGGATTTGACAACAAAAGCAAAGGCAAAAACAGCAGAAATCAACAAGTGAGACTACATCAAACTAAAAAGCTCTGCATAGCAAAGAAAACAATCAACAGTATTAAAAGACAACTTACTGAATGAGAGAGAATATTTGCAAGTCATCCCTCTGATAAAGCGTTACTATCCAAAGTTTATGAAGAATTCATACAACTCGATAGTAAAAACAAATAAACAAAAAACCAATCCAATTAAAAAATAAGCAGAGGATCTCAATAGAAATTTTTCCAAAGAGGACTAAAAATGGCCAACAGACACATGAAAAGGTGCTCAACATTACTCATCACCAGGAAAATGTAAAGCAAAGCCACAATAAGATATTACATACCACCTGTTAGAGTGACTGATTCTTTTTTTTTTTAAAGATTTTATTTATTTATTCATAAGAGACAGACAGAGAGAGAGAGAGAGAGAGAGGCAGGCTCCCTGCTGAGCAGGGAGTCCGATGCGGGACTCGATCCCAGGATCCTGGGATCATGACCTGAGCCGAAGGCAGACGCTTAACCATCTGAGCCACCCAGGCACCCTAGAGTGACTGTTTCTAAAAAGACAAGAGATCGTAAAGAAAACCCTTTGGGCACTGTTGGTGCGAATGTAAATTGGTATAATCACTATGGAAAACAGTTTCTCAAGAAATTTAAAAAAGGAACTACTATATGATCCAGCAATTCCACTTGTGTTTATATATCCAAAGGAAACAACATCACTATCTCAAAAAAATATTATTTAGAATAGCCAAGACATGAAAAAACCTAAGTTTCCATCTATGGAAGAATAAAGAAAGAAAATATGGTATGTACATACTATGGAATATTATTCAGCCATAGAAAGAAGGAAATCCTGCCATTTGGGACAACGTAGAGGACCTTGAGGACATTATGGTGAATAAAATAAGTCAGACAGAAAGACAAATAATGTATGATCTCACTTATATATAAAATCTAAAAAAACTGAACTCAAAGAACAGAAAACAGATTGGTGGTTGCCAGTTGTGGGAGGTACGGAGTTGGGGAAATGGATGAAGGTGATCAAAAGGTACAACCTTCCAGTAATAAGAGGAATAAGTTCTGAGGATGAAATGTACAGCATAGTAACTATGGTTCATGAAGTAGTATATATTCGAAAGTTGCTAAGAGAATAGACCTTAAAAGTTTTCATCAGAAGAAAAAAATATAAACAAATAATATGAAGGATGCACTCTGGCATGTACTGATGAATGTTATTTTAGTGGTTTTAAAATAAAATAAAGCAAGTAATTCCCTTGATATGTGTTATTATAATCACAGTTGCTGAACCCTGAGATTTAATTCAAATGACACTTCAGATTCTCACATCTGTGTGGATTATCTGGAGCAAGGTTTGTGAAGAACTAAAATGAAAGAACATCTCATTTTATCACTAAATGTTATTTTCAAGATTGATCATATACAGAGATTATGAGAATTCTTAAAGCATCAAAAATGTGTCTCCTACAAAAATCATATACTTCATTCCAATTCAGCAATAACTCAACATTTTCTTGGAAATAACTATAATTCACTACAAAGCCTGAGTTAATTATTTACTTATTTGTACTGATCTTTAATTTTATTTAATTTTAGTCCCATCTGTTTTTTATTTCTCTGTTCTTCCTTTCTTTCTTTCCTTTTGGCCAATAAGATAAAATCAGTATTCATTTTATTTATTTATTCATTTCTTGGAATGTTTTCTATAATTCTTTGTATTTTTGTTTATATAATTCTTTGTATATTTGTATAGTGGCTACCATGGGGATTACCATACATGTTTAGAACTTGTTCCACTTTATAAAACATATAAAATGTATAAACATATTAGTTTCATTTAATATTCCATTTTCATGTCATTATTTTCATTATTTATTACTTACATATATCTTAAATCTTACATGTTATTTTCACTTTATTTAAAAAAATATTTTGTTATTTTTGCTTTAAACAAACATATTTTAAAATATTTAAATATATTAAAAGAAATAACATGATAATCTTTTTCCTTTTAACTTCATATGTAACATTTCTAACACGCATAATTTTTCCAAATCTAATGTTAATGTAATTTCCTTTCTACTTGAAGAAATTTTTCACATTTCTTATAATGTAGGTCTGTTCGTGATCAATTAATTCTTTCATCCTTTTTCATCTCTCATTTTTATCCAAAAGTGTTTGTCACTTTCACCTTTAAAAGATATTTTGAATCCTGTGTCTCTCCATCACCCCTGCCACTGTCTCTGGATGGCCCTCTCCCTATGTTTCTTTGTGCCTTTCCATCTTCTAAAGTCATCACCCAAAAGATTTAATGCCCACCCCAATCCAGTATGACCTCATTTTAACTTAATTACATGTAAAAGATCTTATTTCCACATAAGATCACATTCTGAGGGGTAGCTGGATGGCCCTGTGAGTTGAGTGTCCAACTCTTGGTTTCAGCTCAGGTCGTGATCTCAGGGTCGTGAGATCAAGCCCCATGTTGGGTTCTGTGCTCAGTGCAGACTCTGCTTCAGATGCTCTCTCCCTCTCACTCTCTCTCAAGTAAATAAATAAAATCTTTAAAAAAAAAAGCACATTCTGAAGTTCCAAATGGTCAAGAATTTGGGGAACACACTACTCAACCCACTACACATATGTTTTACACTTCTGGAATCCAATAATTACTACAGTAGCACCCCTTTATCAATGGGGGATATATTCCAACACCCCCAGTGGTGCCTGAAATCACAAATAGTACTAAACCTTATACATGCGTATGTTCTTTCCTATACATACATACCTATAATAAAGTTTAATTTATAAATTAGGCACAGTAAGAGATCAACAGTAATAATAAAATAGAAAAAGTGTAACAATATACTATAATAAAAGTTATGTGAATGTGGTCTCTCTTTCAAAATGTCTTATTGTACTGTACTCACCCTTTTTCCTGTGATGATGTAAGATGAGAAAAAGCCTGTGTGATGAGATGAGGTGAGGTAACTGAGTAGAAATTGTGACATAGGGGCGCCTGTGTGGCTCTGTGGGTTGAGCATCTGCCTTCGGCTCAGGTCATGATCCCAGCGTCCTGGCATCGAACCCCACATCGGGCTCCCTGCTCAGCGGGGAGCCTGCTTCTCCCTCTCCCTCTGCCTGCCTGTCTGCCTACTTGTGATCTCTATCGCTCTCTTTCTCTCTGTCACATAAATAAATAAAATCTTTAAAAAAAAAAGAAATTGTGACATAGCCTTATGACACTGTGGACATTCTGAATACATGTCAGAAAAGAATCATCTGTTTCCGGAATGCAGTTAAAACGAATAACTGAAATGGCAGAAAATACAGATAATGACTACTGTATTTTCACAGAAACCCCCACTCCACTGTAATGACCGATATGTATGATTAGTTTTTTTCACAAATTGTGCAAGATCAGTTAACAGGGTGCAGTTTGCCCACCCAGCAGTTTCATATCATTTATGTGTTATTTACTGTTGTTGGTGGTGTCTCTATTGTACTGTTTTACGTTCAAATTTCACCAAATGACTCAAAGGCCTTAAAATTATTTCAGTGAAGTAATGTACATGTTTAAACTCAGAGTAATGTTATAGACACAACTAGTCAAAAGGACTCCAGACTTATTACACAATATGATTCAATTGATGTTAGGTCAAATAAATCTGAAAAGGTGATTATTTTTCAACAGTCAAAAACAAAATTGCAAATTGGAAATGAGAAGATTAATTTCTGAAAATTGGATTGCATTTTCCTAGTAATACATTCCCTTAGTCCTTCATCAGTAAAGATAGAATTTTAAGAGTTTCACTTTCTGTGGCAAATATATAAGATGTTCATAAAACTAGATATAATGCTAATGACATATATTCAAAAAATGGAAAAAGCTCTTGGGAAAAATCTTCTATGAAATAGCACAACAGAATCGACATCATACAATGGGAAAAATAATCACCATTCTTCCATGTACAAGCTAGAAAGTTGTTTGCTTCTCAGGATTGCTAACAGGCAGAATCATTTCTTGGAATTGATTCAGTATACATATATATACATATTTGTATATATATATATACACACACACATACATATATATGACAACATTGTTTCTGTTTATTACTGAAAAGCTATTCTACAGGAGAAAAAGTATTTTCAATAATTTTTTTCACTTATAATGTAAACTGAAAAAAGAATGTTAGGATTAACATAGTTGAGCACAGTAAGGAATGGAACTCATAAGTGTATTTAAAAATTGCAATCCTAACATGGCTTTATTCACACAAAATAGTAACAGGTCAACAATATGACTTCTGATTTTCTGATTAAGTGTGGGATAAAGCAGTGAAAATTAGGAATATAATGAAATTGTGGTCACCAAGAATACATCATCACCGTGTGTTATGTAAAGAAATAGTAGAAAATACTGGTTTTACTTCCTCTGAGTGTGGAACACAAACCATCAAGGGGAAGATATTTTCATGAACTTTCAAAATAAGGAACAGATTTTAAAACATTGACTTATGATCTCAATAATGTCAAGAAAGATAATTTATAAAATTTCAAGTTAGTTTTCTAAGGGATTGTCTTTATCTCAAATAGTGTGAAAGAAAATTGTGATTTTTTAAAATTGAGATTAAAAGTTTGACAATTTTTAATTTAAAGGGAAAATATATGCAGAAAATAATAAAATGTATTAAAATGTGTAAAAATGTTGTTTTAAGCTAGAATGCGCAAAAAGTTGTGCATCCAATTGTCAGGGTCCTTGCAAGCTAATGAGATAATCTGGACTACAAAAAAAAAACAATAAACATTTTAATTATAAAACACCTTGTATTGGGACACCTGGGCGGCCTCTGACTTTATCTCAGCTCAGGTCTTGATCTCAGGATCATGAGTTTAAGCCCCGTGTTGGGCTCCACGCTCAGTGTGGTGCCTACTTAAAACAAAACAAAACAAAAGAAAAAATGTTTGTATCAATTATTAAGTGAATAGATAAATTGGAAGCTTCAGGGATTCATCAGCTGGAAAATTCATTTTGTTTCATTAAAACCTACTTTTCCAGAGTTTTCATGAGAAATTTTCAGATTTTCTTTCTTCTGTACTCAGCTTATTCTTCCATGTAAATTCTGTTGCAAATGGCAAGATCTCATTCTATTTTATATGAACAAACAAACAGGAAAAGAGAAACAAACTCATAAATACAGAAAACTGGTGGTTGCCAGAGGGGCGGGGGGTGAGGAGATGGATGAAACAGGTGAAGGGGATTAAGAGGTACAAACTTCCAGTTATAAAATAAATAAGTCACAAAGATGAAAAGTACAGCATAGGGGGAATATAGTCAATACTATTGTAATGAGTTATGGTGACTACCTGTATTGTGGTGAGCATTAAGTAATGCATAGAATTGTTGAATTGCTATGTTGTACGCCAGAAACTAAAATAACATTGTATGTCAACTATAATCCAATAATAATTTTTAAAAGTCTGTAGTGAGTGTGATGTCTTGCAAACAGTTAAAATAACTATCAATTCTGTTTCAATCAAGCTCTATTTGTTCCTCCTCTATAGTATTGGTTTTGTTCCTCGGATTTCTTGGAGTGGTCAAGTAATTGCTGTTTTAGCTGAAACTCCTTTGGAGTTTCAACTCTATCCTCAATCATCAAAGGGAGGAGACTTCAATTGAGACACTAATGTCACATCTTGTTCCTTTTCATTTTTTTCATTTTATGTATGTTTCAAAGACATATTTTCTGTTTCCATTTTACTTTCCATTAACTTTGCTTCTGTATATGGAAATCTGATTTTTCCCTTTAACCATTAGGAGAATACTATAGTTTTCACAAAATTATGTTGAACATAATTGAGACTTTCATTGATCACATTCTGGTGTCTTAGCACATGGATTCAGAACACAAGTTCTCAAATCTGTTTTAGGGGTCTTTTAGTTCCCTTATTTTCTTGATCTATTTTATCAATTTAAGGTGAAGAGAAAGAAGACAAAATTCTCATTATTATAGATTATGATAATTTAGGAAGTCTGTTAAGAAGGTCTTGGAGGGATATAAATTCAAAGAAACAGAGTGAAAGGGTGCAAGAATTAAATATTCCAGATTGGTGAAGAAGCATGCAAGAGATTACTGAAAAATATGGAAAGACAATAATGCATGTATGGGGATTGGTTAGTTCCGCCAGGGGATACATATGCTATTCAATTGCAAAAGAGATATCACATGTACCTATGCCTTTGGTTTGCTCTCAACAGGCTGATTTCTCTAATCAAAGTTTATCTTGATATTTCAAATTGAATTAGATACTTGGAAACTGCATGTTATGGCTCTAGGATAGGAAATTAAATTATCCAAATTCTCTATCAGAGAAATGATCTAAAATAAGTACTATCACAATTCCAAAGATTTCACATTTTTGTTTATATTCATGAGAGATATTGGTCTGTAGTTACCTCTTCTTGTGATGTCTTTATTTCCGTTTGGTATTAAGATAATGCTGGCCTCTTGGAATGATTTAGGAAGTGTTCCCTCTGTTATTTTCTGGAAAAGTTTGTGTGGAATTACTATTATTTCTTCCTTAAAAAGTTGAGAGAATACACCAGTTAAACCATCTGGTCCTGATGCTTTCTTTTTGGAAGGGCATTAATTATTAATGAAATTGCTTCAATAAACATAAGCCTATTCAGATTATCTATTTTTCCCTGAGTGACTTTTGATACATTGTGTCTTTTAAGAAATCAGTCCATTTTATCTATTAGTTTTATTACAATATATCTTGTTATTTATATGGATGTGTATTTATTTATGTTTTTGTTTTGCTCAGTATTATAGTCCCAGTATCTAATACTATATCTGGAATTTATTTATTTATTATTTATCTGTATACTCATTTAGCTTACTCAATTAATTAATTCACATAGAGGTGTAAAAAAACCACATAACTCAAATGGGCCTATCATGTAGTGATTTTCATTGTTTTATTGTGTTTTTTTACCTTTTTTTTTTTTTGACCTATTAGAGAGAGGTCTGTGACTGCCACTAAGTCATTAAATGATAAAGTTCTGTCATCAACTTATGAGATTTGCATTTTCACAATCCAAACATTATTTAAACAGACAATGATCACTGACCTTACCTTTCAAATCAGTTAGAAGATACATCCATGAATATTTGCAAAGTGATATTTACTTTGTTCAGTTTGGTATTGGTGATGTAGAACAACCTGATGTAGAAAGAGCATTATTCTAAGTGCTTCATGTACATAAGTTCTTTCAGAAAAGCATATTTCTCTGTACTTGCTGCTATGATTATCTCATATGCTGCAAATAAATTCCATATTTATAAAGTCTAACATTTGACCAAAGGATGTTTTCTTTTTTTTACAGATCAGTGTGAACTCACTCTTAAAGAAGAATGAAATGTAACAGAACGACAGTGTGGAAAACACATGGGAGTGACCATGTATTACAACACAGTCATGGAGTCTCGGCTTATTTATCACCACTATTCTGTTTTTATAGTGCCATATGTACAGATCATTTTCTCCTTAATGTCATCAGACACAGAGCTGTGTATCCATTTGTCTCATCAAGTTTTTAAAATTGTGCTTATGTATGCATTAGTCTGAAGAACAGAGGTATCACCACTCCCAGTTATCTGAGACATACTCAGTTGACTAATGAGTATCATCACTTACTAACCAGAAATTTTAAATTGTTATGTTCCTAAAAATTTTTTTTAAGTTTACTTTCTTCTTATTCAAAGTCTAAAATGATACAAACTTCCTGGCTTCATATTTTTTGTTGCTTATATCACCATACCCTGTGTTACCTGCTTTTACTATCTGAAGTCAGAATTGAACTTTTTTTATCTTGACTGCTCACATCTATTTTTAAAACCAAACTCTTGAGGCACCTGCGTGGCTCAGTCGGTTAATTAGAGTTCAGGTCGTGATCTCAGGGTCGTGGGATCGTGCCCCACGTCAGGCTCCCTTAGCAGGGAATCTGCTTGAGATTCTCTCTCTCCCTCTGCTCCCCCTCTGCTCATCTCTTTCCCTCTCTCTCTCTACAATAAATAATAAATAAATCTTTTTAAAAAATAAGAAATAAAACCAAATTCTTTTCTGCTTTACAGTATTGATGTAGTTTTTGTTTTTTATTTTTGAATTTCTTTCTTTTTTTTTTTTTTTTTTGCATTCCACGCCCACTGTACCACTACCCTCACAAAGGTCCTTATTTATTTATGCTCGTACTGTAACTGCCGCTGCAAAATGGTCTGGTAGCCTCTAACTGTTCCCAAATTCAAATAATCATTCAGGCTATATCCAATCGGTCTCCCTGAAACAGCTTTTTGTGTCATTTCACTAGTAACAGTGAGTCCAGCAATGGTAGTTGTCAGAGTTTGGATGCAACCTCACTTTTTTTAGTTAATTTTCCACTAGACTGCTTCAGACCCCCTTTCCATCAATCCCTGTCAACCTTACTCTGTTTTCTGAATTATGGAGTCAGAGATGTTGAATGACTAAATGTAGTAAGTGTTTGGATGTTGATCATCTTAAAGTTGCCAAAGATCTTTTCCTGGACAGCTTTTTATTTGAAATAAGGTTGTTGTTTTTGTTTTTGTTTTTGTTTTTGGAAAATTTTATATTAGTTGAATTTTGAGAGGTTTTTTTGCATATAATAGTAAATAGATACATTTTAATATATATGAAAGAAAGAAAGAAGAGCAATAAAATTTCACATGTATCCACCATCAGGCATTGGGATGGAATATTACCAGGGTTATTCGTGAACCCCCTCCTCAATCTAACTCCTTAATCTGCTTCCCTTGAAGGTAACTGATAATATTGTATTAATTATGTTTTCCTTCTCATTACTGGTCCAATACTCGAGCCCTTAGGTTTACTGTTTTAAAGGTAGGTTCTGGAACTTATAAAAATGAAATTGTACTCTATGTGTTTTCCTTTCATTTGCTTTTTTGTTCAATACTATATTTCTTCACATTCATCCTAAATGATGTCCATACTTTCATAGTTTGTTGGTTTTGACTGTTGTGTAGTATTGCATTGTTTGAATGTATCACAATCCTTATACATTCTGTTGTTTTTAGTTTTTCACTGGTCTGAACATTCGCAAATATTCGCAGAAGTGGATTGTTAGGTTTCACGTTATATACATTTTCCTCTTTACCAGCCAATACCAAATAGTTTTCTATACACTGGCTCACAAATGTATCTGCTGCTATCAGGGGTATATTCTGTATTAGGAGAAGAGCGAATAAAAATACTCTAGTTTCCCTATATTACCCATATCTTATTTTGCGGGATTTAAAAACTTCATCAGGGTGGCACATTTAAACTGATGTTTCATTGTAGTTTTAATTATGTTTCCCTATAAATTGAATTTTTGTGAATTCAGTTACATTTTAAATATATTTTCTGTGAAGATAGTGGAAAGGACAAAATCCTCTGACAGATGTTAGAATAATTGGATGCTATTTTAAACCTGTAATTGTATCTTAGGAGACTTCCCTATCCTAAAGAGCCTCTGAGTCTTCATCTAAACAATGAGAGGATAACATTAGACCTCTCTCAGCAAAAACATTTTTGCAAATTTACGAAGATTTTGCTGGAATGAACGAGACTACCACCATGTATCTATGTCCTATGTTCAAGCAATCATACAAATGAAGTGTCAAAAGAATAATTTTTAAAGGAAAGTTGAGTTTGTAAACTAGCAGTATGTTCTATTATCATTCAAGGAATATATATTTACCCATATTTTCTTTTAAGTGGTTCAAGTAAAAAAACCATAATAAAGAAATAAATAAGATTGTCTTCCTCTTATGTGATGTAGAGGGAATATTTATTGTTTTATTCTAAACAATGCAGAACACATGTTTTTCAAAAAGTGTAACATATCTTTGGTCCTCACACCAAATCTTTTCTGTTAGTAGCATAGAAAATAATGGGATAGGGTTGTTTATGAATTACCAACCTGGAAAAGTATATAAAAGATGGGCTAAATGGGGGTCCACTGTATAGATTGAATAATTACCATCCTTTCTTCATATTTTTAAATCAATGACCATGCCAAATATACTACTTAATTAAACTACGTTTTAATTATATGAATTTCAAGCATCATATATTATCTTATAGTTACATGGACTCTGGATCTAAAACAAGCAAAAAAATTTGTGTGTGTGTGGGTGTGTGTGTGTTAAATCCTATAGAAATGTAAAGTCAACTTTAATGTGGTATTCCACCATTGGTTCCACCAACTGGCAGGTTCAGTTGATTTGTTTAAACACAGCATAACTGGCATCTCAATATTTATTTAGATAAGACAGTCTTTTCAAAGCATTCTTATGATTCTGGAATTTCAAAGCCTTTTTCAATACATTCAAATCTAATCTAAGTAGTATTCTTTTCATTTTAATCTAATGATGGTGCTTCTTGAAATAACTACTTTTTGGGTGCCTGGGTGGCTCAGTTGGTTAAGCGACTGCCCTCGGCTCAGGTCATGATCCTGGAGTCCTGGGATCGAGTCCCTCATCGGGCTCTCTGCTTGGCAGGGAGTCTGCTTCTCCCTCTGACCCTCCTCCCTGTCATGCTCTCTGTCTCTCATTTTCTCTCTCTCTCAAATAAATAAATAAAATCTTTAAAAAAAAAATAACTACTTTTATCCAGAAGTCTGTCACCACCTTTCTTCCAAATTCTTCCCCAAATCAGACTTATTTCATCAATTCTTTCAAACTTCATCAAGTCTTTCACCAGAGGATATGAAGAATGCACAAGCTGATTAAATGGAAAGAGATTTCAAGGAAGTCTTGAACTTGACATTTAAAACACTTGAGCTGAAATTCCTAAAACGTGTTATGAGTCTTAAGTAGTAACAAATGGCAATATTTGGATAAGAAGGGAGATATCTAAAGATATTCCCAAATTAGTACCTCTAACAGATCACTCACTGAGCATCATTTTAAAATTTATTTTAAATGAAGTATATTTTGGTTTCTTTTCAACTGAATTTCTGAATACTGAAGATTAAGTTCTTACCATTTTGTAATTTTCTATTTTCAGTTTGTGTCCTTATATTTGTTTCTTTTAAAAATTGCCATGTTTAAACTGTGAGGATTGATTCCATATAAGCTTTACTCTTTATAAAATTTTTCGTTCTTTAATATGAACTTGAAGAAATAATTTAACCTCATTTATTTCAAACCTCTAACATGGTAACCATATTCCCATTCTCTATACTCCATGGGATTCATTTTGCACATCATACCAGATAAAATATAAGAAAGCCCTTTATAAAATATATAAGATGCTATAAAAAATAAAAGCAATATTGATTTATTTCTAAATTTATTCCACTGCATCACAAATTTAAGAAGGGGATCAGATAAGATAATATTTAAAATTATTTTACAATGAACTAATGATGTAATATCAATGCCCGAATGACAGAATATATCTGGGAATCCATATAAATGAAACATGCTTCCTTTTTATAAAGTGTTCAACTAATTTCATCTCAAACTGGCTTCAACAGTTTTGCAAAAATTATGAATAGTACCACTCAATAAAAACAGAACTTTCTAATTTAAAGGTCCTCAGAGGCCACATAATCAAGCTCCTTCATTTATAGATGGGCTTCCGGAGGTCTAGAAACATGAATTGATAGCCCCACATCCAGTGTCATTGCTAGAACCCACTTGTCCTAGCTTTCATATTAGTGCTCTTTTCACTATATCAAGTGGTCATTTGATTGAAAGCCTGAGAAATCTGCTTTGAAAATCAGACGGCAATAAATCTAGCTCATCTACAAATTAGAAGGTCACCTTTAAATTTATTTTCAAATGCATGAGTAAAAACTTTCTCAGTGTAGTGTTTAGATTAGTATGGATCTGCTATCCTAGGATACATGAACAATTACATTGGATTAATTGTTTGAGCAAGTTTGAAGTTATGTTAAAAATAATAGCATTAGCTTCATACATCTTCATGTTAAATACTTCCTGTCGTGTAATGCATTTCATGCTAGCACCAGTTAATGTAGAAAGAGATACTCAAAATTGTGGGCTAGTAAAGGTTTTATGGATAATAGAATTTTTAAAAATTTATCCATAACATTGACCTGAAGCTACAGAGCTCTTCCAAGAAGTTTTATGTGGCATTTTTAAAATCTTCTTGATTACATTTAAATTTTTAGCACAGAAGATTGTGCTATTCTCCCCTGCTTCAGGAAACCTCCACCCTCCAAGAACACTCCTGGAGATTTATTAATCTGATGCCTGGTTTTCAGACATAATGAAAATAAGGAAACCTCCACAAAGCTCATGCTACCATTATTGATCTTAAGCTTTTGGGGATAACAACCAAAGCTCAGAGGTAGATAATATTGCAGACACTTCTCCCCATGACAGCAAACCAAGATCCAGACCAGAATTTTCATCAGTAAAGAATGCTGACCTGGGAAGTATATGGAGGGGGACATGGAACATTTAAAATATCAAGGGCCCACTTACTCTTTATTCTGGCAGTGGCTGAACTAATAAAAGTCAAGGGTTATTGAAAATATATCTTTCCATCACTACTATTTTTCTGTAGCAGTTATCACCCCAGGGCTTAAGAGCTTTGACAAAGCTTTTTAACAAGAAAACAGGAAGAAGCAAGCCCCAGAGCTGAGCTGGTTGGAGGCCCAAATGCTGCTTTTTAAAAATAAGCTTGGAGAGCATTAAGCATCTCTGAGCAGGCACTTCTTTTCCCTCAAGATCATAGATGCTGCTTTTAGACTTTTTCCTCTTTCTTAAGGATCTGTAGGAAATGGGGCCAAACAAGATAGCTCTGCAAACAGCCATTCTTTACCCCTCAAGATTCCTACTTCTTAGCCCTAGTGAGCATGGTTCTCAGAGGAAATTGAAGGGAAGAAGTAAATAGACTCAGAAGAGGAAATGAAAAGTGTAATAATCAGTAGAGTAACGTTGGGGTAGTAATGACAAATGAGGATTAAATTTCCCATTTAAAACCTTGTAATTTTCAATGGATTGCCCATTCTATTAGCAAATATGAAAAATATGAAATAAGAGCAATCAAGTTATCAATATTTCCATTTGGTTTTACATTTCATCATGACTTTTTAAAGTGGTAGGCTGGCAGTGATGGATGATTGGACTCAGCGAATCAGTGGGGTCAGGGTTAATACAAAGAACAGTGGGACTGGCCAATAATTAGCAAAGTCAAGAAAGTCAAGAAAGTACCTGCATGAGGTGGTGGCATCCTCATACAGCAATGGCTCTTGCTTTTTTATTTTTAATTAATAGATCAGTGTTTCTTGGAAAAAATTGTGCACGCTTTGCATTTATCTTGTGAACAGATGACTGATTCATGGACCACATCAGCAAGCTCACAGAATGATGAAAACCACAATCATTTCTCTTCTTACTATTTTTGCCATGTTTATCTATTCATGTCTTTTTGAAAGACATTTATTAAATGCCTATCATGTACCATGTCTGTGTTCACATGCCTAGAAATCTGGGACTTATAGAAAAGGGACAATGGTTGTATGCAACATTTAAGAGGGTCGGTTTATTTATCACATAAACCTTTGGCTCTAAATAGAATCAAAGGTATTTTTTTTTTTGCAATTATCTTTTCTAAAAACAAATAATGTTTATTCCATAATCTATGCAAACACCTCCCCCCCACACACACACACATTAATTAGTATAGGCAGTCTGCAGGGCTGAATGAAAGCATCTCAACAGGAGGGACATCTGGAATTCCCTTTCTGAGAGAACCTGTTTGTTAGTTGCTAGACAGTAATTGCTATCATTGCCTCCCTATGTATCATAGCCATTTCGTTCACCGCTGATATTAATGCAGTGCTTAGAATTAGGGATAAAGACGCTCCTAATTTCAGAGACAAATCTTTCATTATTTAAATAACACCACAGGCTGCAGTTAAGCATTTTAACAAAACAGAATAACCACGTAAAATCAAAGAGTAAAAGACCTCAAATTAGAAAACAATTTCCTCCATATATTTCTGTGGAAGAGCAGCATATGGGTAAGCCTTGAGCTTTCATTTCCATGTATTATGAATCATATATATTTATATGAAAGCACATTAATATATACTGACTGTATATTATTTGCTAGGCCCTGTGATAAATACATATATTATCTCACTTAATCGCTACAATTACCAAATGACGCTGATATCATCTTTATGGGTGCGTGAAGGTAATGAGAGCTAGAAAATGTGTGTAATTTGTCCAAGGTCACAAATAGTACAGCCCAAAGCAAGCCCGAAACCTAGGACTGTCTGAGAGCAAAGCTTCATGACTTTTTTCTCCAAGTCACATTGACTACGGTATTTCTTAATCTCAGATTAACATATGTGATACAATGGTTACATCTACTTATTTCCAGTGCTTATAAATATAAACTATTGTGTTTGTATAAATTAAATAAATCACATATTTTATATGCAAGAAGCACTGAGTTTATCTCTGAATATTTTCCATCACTTCTGCTCTTATAAATATTTTCTTCAGGCAGTTATTGGGTTTTAAATGACATATTTATCTTATTACAATGATTATATCTTTAGGTGTTAATTATTTGCCTTAGTAATTTCCATAGGAAATTTAGAATATGTGAGAAACACAAATGTAACATAGGACTATTTATTAACATGAGTAATATTTAGTGAATATTTTTCATATGGTAATGCCTTTCTCTTACACCCAGGAATTACTTATTAGCTACACCATCATTTGTGCAAGTGAGGAGGTAAAAATTCATATTTGAACAGTGGATGAATTACAAAATGATTAACTTTATAAATGATTATTAGTTTAATGTATCAAATATTTATTTAAAATTTATTATTCAAATATTTTCCTGGATTTCCTTTGCTAACAAGCTTAACTACTATACTTAAATACCACTTTATTTTAAAAATTTGTTTCCAAAATTTCTCCCTACACACACACATTGTAATTTACTGTCCAAGAATGTGAAGTCATTAAAAAGCTATTTTAGTATGGGAAAGGATGAAAAAGAAAAATAATGTGACAATGTGGGAAAAATTAAGTATTTCTATATGGTACTGGTGAACAACTTGAATAGAGGTAATGGGTTAATATTTATCAAAAGTTTTAAAAGTGTGTAGGCCTTATCCATCAATTTTACTTCTGTAAGGTATAATTCAGAAAAGCATGCATAGATGCAAGGACGTGAATGCTTATTGAAAGATTGTTAATAATACCAAAAAAAATGGACACCATCTAAACATCCTTCAGTAGGCAGTAGGAAAAAAATTGTGCATCAAAGGACACTGAAGAGAGTGAAAATGCAATCCACAGATGGGGAGAAAATATTTGTAAATCACATATGTGATAAAGGTTTAATATCTGGAATAGGAGCTCTTAGAAGGAGCTTAGAAGCAGCTCTTAGAACTCAACAACAAAAGGACAAAGAACCCAATTCAAAAATGAGCAAAGAACTGGAATAAACATTTCTCCAAAGAAATACAAATGGCCAACAAGTCCATGAAAAGATGCTCAACATCTTTAATCATTAGGGAAATGCAAATCAAAACCATAACAAAATACTATTTCACACCCACTCAAAGCGCTATAATTAAAAAAAAAAAAAAAAGGAAAATAAGTGTTGAAGAAGATGTGGAGAAACCGGAACCCTTGGGTATTGCTGGTGGGAACGTAAAACACTGCAGCATTGTGAAAACAGTTTATTTATCTAGAAGTTAAACATAGAATTAGCATGTGATCCAACAATGCCATTCCTAGTTATATACCCAAAAGAATTGAAAACAAAGACTTAAACAGATACTTGCATGTCGATGTTCATAGCAGCATTATCCACAGTAGCCAAAAGGTGGAAACATCCCCAAGGACCATCAACAGATGCCTGGATAAACAAAATATGGTATATATATACATATACACAATTGAATGCTATTCAGCCATAAAAAGAAATGAAGTTTGATACATGCTACAACATGGATGAACCTTGAAAACGTTATGCTAAATGAATAAGACAGACACAAAAGAACAAATATGGTATGATTCCACTTAGATGCATTATCTAGAATTCATAGCATCTGAAAGATTAGAGATTACCAGAGCCTGGGGTTAGGGAAGAATGAAGTTATTGTATAAGGGATACAGAGTTTCTGTTTGGAGTGATGAAAAAGTTCTAGAAATAGTGGTGATGGTTGCACAACATTGTGACTGTAATGAATGCCACTGAAGAGTATATTTTAAAAGAGTTAGAGGCTCCTCAGTAGCATCTTCCTTCAGCTCCAGTCATGATCCCAGGGTCCTGGGATCGAGCACCACATCAGGCTCCCTGTTCAGTCGGGAGCCTGCTTCTCCCTCTCCCCCTCCCCCTGCCTGTGCACATGCTCACTCGCGTTCTCTCTCTCTCTCTCTGTCAAATAAATAAATAAAATCTTTAAAAGAGTTAGAATGGCAACTTTCATTATATACATTAAACTACAATAAAAAAACACTGTGGATTGAATATGAATTCAATCAGATTAACATTGTGCAAACATTAAAATGTTTATGTAGATCTAAATTTATTGGTAAAGAAAGATGTCCACCATGCATTTGTAGGAGAAGAAATCCTCAAAAATCAAGTTATATAGTGTGGTGACATCTGAATAAATAAGAGTGTATGGTGTGTTTCCATGTATGTGGATAAATGTGTGTGTGTCTGCTGCTGTGTGTGGCAGAGAGAGACAGAGAAATGATAAATCCACATATATAATGGTTAAAACTAAGCTGAGGTTTCAGGTAATCGTTTGGTTTTTTTTCTTTTCTGAACTCTGATGTTGTTCTCTTAACTTCTATTTTTTTTATATACAGAACATTTTAAAAATTAAGCTTTTCCCATTTTCAACAGAAGAGAAAAAGTGAAGACTAACATATGAAAAAGTGGAAGAAGTTAAAAAAAAAAGGGAAGAGGAGCAGGAGAAGTAGAGGGAAAAGAAGGAGGAAAAAACACTGAGGCCAGGTTATTGCTACTGACTTGCCTTAGAGATCAGCTCTTTATAGAAGAAAAAAGGCTTAGC
The DNA here is from genome assembly GCF_011800145.1 of Mirounga leonina. Lineage (NCBI taxonomy): Eukaryota > Metazoa > Chordata > Mammalia > Carnivora > Phocidae > Mirounga > Mirounga leonina. Next base: position 70,232,557 of record NW_023270807.1, read on the forward strand.
ACTCCAAGACACAGAGAAGGAACCAGGCAAGACCAACTCCTGGAGTTGCACGTCTCCCTTCTATTGAGTGTTTTCCAGCTGATCTTGGCCCGGATAACTTGCAGTAAGGATTTCTGTCCAATGAGGTTGCACAGTTATGCCTGTCATACATAAAATTGTGAAATTTTCATGAAGATAATTCAATTGTAGCCGGACTATACTTATATTCTTCCATTTCGTTTTCCAGTTTTCAATCTGGGCACATGGGAGGTTGGGACTTCCTTGGCTATGTGACGTTAATGTGATCATGCAATTTGCCTTGACCAATGACATATGAATAGAAAAGCCAGATGTCAATTCCAACTGTTAGAGTTAGCACATCATGTTTCATGTTTGCTTTTCATGCCTTGACAACAATGGAAGCACTGAGATGGAGTCTCCCTCAGCCTGGGTACCTGACGATGAAAACATAAATCAAAGCCCTCCTTGATCCATGACTGACAGGTAGCATGAGTGAAAAATAGATTTTTGCTGTTTTACTCACCAAGATGTGGGAGTTGCTCATTACTATACCAGAGCCTCACTTATCCAGAAAGATAGTTCGGCAAAAAACATTTCTGAGATCTTGTATTCAGAGGTACAAGAAGAAATTCATTCATCAAATATTTCTTGAGCATGTGCTTTGTGCCAGATGTGGTCCCGGATAGATGATAAACCCAAGGAACAAAACCAGCCTTGTGGAGTTTTCATTTTAATGTGGGAAACAGACACAAACAGTAAACATAAGACATACAAATCATATGCTATTCTTTTTTTTTTTTTTTAAGATTTTGTATATTTATTTGAAAGAGAGAGAGCACAAGTGGAGGGAGGGACAGAGGGAGAGAAAAAGGGAGAGAAAATGGGAGAAGCAGACTCCCCGCTTAGTGTGGAACCGGACACAAGGCTCCATCCTAGGACCCCAAAATCATGACCTGAGCTGAAGTCAGATGCTTAACTGACTGAGCCACCCAGGCGCCCCAATTGATGATAGTATTATAGAAAAAGTATTGGAGCAAGATAAGAGGGATCAAAAATGATAAGTCAGCTGGGTTAATATTTTAGATAGGGTGTTGGGAGTAGACCTCACTGAGAAATTACATTTGTTCAACGACTTGGAAACAAACACACTAACTTCAAGTGACTCAAGATGAGCTGAAGAAAAGGGGGCCAGAGGCAGTGAATTGGTTTTGAGAAAAGTTATGGAGGATATTACTGGGAAATAATCTCAGTAGAGACTGGGTTACTATGTGAATTCATTGCACATGCACAGTCACATTTTCTTTCATAAGAGAAAGGGGTTAATTCTAAATTCTTAACTGAACTAAAAATAAAACCTACATGCTTATGTGTAGAAACTATGATCTAATACATTTCCATTTCATTTATCATTGCTTCCCTTGGATCACGAATTGGATAGGGTTATAGAAATCACAGAGAGTTCAAAGGACTTACTTTAAAGATTTGAAAACAGCATTCACAGTGAAATGCTGAGGGGATTAAAGTTCATTTGCAACACTGTAAGTGTGTGCATTTGCATATGATGCATATGTATAGACCATTCACATATGTACAGACCATGCATATAGATATATATCCTTAGAGTATTTTAATGCCATTTGTCATACAGTTTCTTGCCATGCACAAGCTGAGAGTCAAGCTGCAGTTGGTATGTCCATAGATAAATAAAGTTTCTACCCACTAAGTCTAGACTCATATCACAACATGGTCAGTAATGTGATGAGAAATTAAATTGCTTTAGCCTGGCTCACTGGATATTCTAGAGGAATGGCCTAAGAGATATATGAACCATTTGTTCCTCCAGATTCACTAATTCAGTATCAAGATAAAACCGTGCGTTGATCTATGAACACTTTGAAGAAATACCTTTGTAGAAATATGACCTAAGAATCTACCTGGCGTAAGTAGTTCTGTATACTGAGAGAATACTGAAATAATTATGCAATTTAGCACTCAGACATTTCTAACTCTTCAGTAAAGCAAATCCTAGCTCATGAATTTGAGTTTCTAAACACCTTCATTCATCATTGAGGGATCAAAAAATATGAAATGAAAGGGTAAAAATGAGAGGACAACACTTGAATCCTTTCCTCGTTCATATAAACTCAGATAGTTGCTATTCAATGCAGGTGTCAAGGCCTGCTCCAAATTAGATTTATATCCATCGAAAGCAGGTAGGAGATCAGCTAGGGGTATGCAGTAAAATTCTGTTTACTTTATATTACACTCTGCTGATGAATGTTTGCTCTCGGGGACTAAATAGTAGGAGTCGCAATACCTAATACTTGGGTTAATAGTAACACGGTATGGGAATTTCAAGCAAAGGAATATTTTGACTGTAAATTGTGGACACCATTATACCATTTTGAGTAACTTGGTTAAACTTGTTTTTCCTTTCAAATGTTATTCCTGCGGATGAAATAGAAAGGATGGTTTGAAGGGGAAAAGAACCACTGAGCTGAAGCTTTGTCCTTGGCTTTTCATTGCTCAACTGGGAGGAAACAACTACCAGAGAGGTCTGCAACCTCACTCTGCCATATCGTTCAGAATGTCAGCCATAGATCACCTGTGACAAGTATTTAATTCTTTGTCTCACCAGGGACAATGTGCAACCCTCTCCTGGAAGTGAGGTGTTTCATTTCATTTTAAAGCTGCCAAAAATAGTTGTCTTTTTGGCCTTGCAGTAAGCTCTTTTTCGATTTAGTATTCCCAACTTCTTCCTCTAAAAGCTGTGAAAATCATTCCCTTTCTGCTGAGCTCCATGCTAAATCCTTTCAAAAGTCTATGACATATACTATTCTCCCCTTCATAACAGTGCCTGTTCTTGTTTTCCCACAGAAGGCCACATAGAGCATTTTTGACTTTGTTTTTTTCCCAGCTGAATAGAATAAAATATTAGGATGCAATGATTAAAGAGGCAGACCAAATGTGCTTTAGTTATTGGACTTCTGCTGAGGAGGAAATAAAGATTGGAGCAAAGGTAGGTACGCAGTGTTTATAGATGATGTGGTGAAAAATACACATGATATCATAATCACAGCTGATATGCACAGTCATTGGAAGACTCATTCTACCACTAAGAAGAGAGTATCTGCAGAGTCAAATACTGACTCGTGCCATTTTTCAGATCATTGACAACTCAGTATGCCCCTGGACCTGGACCATAATGTAGTCACCTAGCAGTATGGGTCAGGCCTTCCATTCCACCAGCTGTTTCCACCTTGACTGAATTTAAATCACCACCATGATTCTATTAAAAAATCAGAAATATCTAAAGTATTCGCAGCTTTTTTTCAGTTTCTAAAAAATTAAATAAAAGGGAAGTGTGTGCTATGTGCTCTATTCAAAATGTATTCAAAGTATTAGCTTCTAAATGTGTGAACATATCGTGATTGTCTATATATTTCATCATGATATGAAATTGACCCATTGAAAGTTAGGAGAAACTACAGTACTGTTTCTCCCCTAAATGGGTTCTCACTGTTGCAGATACAGTGAACAATGAAAAACTCCAAAATTGTTATATTTAAACAGAGAAGAAGGTATGCATGCAGGAATTAAATACATTTAAAAATAGTTTGGCCTTAAAAGTTGTAAAAGCTGTGTGGACAATAAAAAAATAGACTAGAAAACCATTTGTTTTTATGCTAGAGATATAAATCATCTAAACGAGGGTAAAATAACAATGCATATAAAATAATAAATAGTTTTCAGGCCATTTATAGTCACTCATCTGGAGTAGGTCAAATTCATTTAAATTGTTTAAACATTCTAAGTTACTGCTATTGGTTTACTAAAATGCTTTTCCTCAGACATAAACTCTCATTTGTATTTGAATGCGTGGATGTGTAGATAACCTATTTTGGTTTCCTTTCACATAATATTTTTCAAAAGTAAGATGGAGGTTAAAAAATAAATGCAGAAAATAAATATGGGAAAGTGTTGTGTTTTTAACTTTAATTTTTGTATTTAGAGGTTTAGAAACATTTTTTCTTTAATTTCATGTGTGCTTTATTTCTCCATGTATTATGTTTATTCACTACATACTAAATTGCTTGTGGGCATATGGAATGCTTAGGTAAACTGCATATAAGCTACTTGAAAATTTGCCATAACTCCAGTGACAGTCATTTCCAAATTTGCTTTCTCTGTAAAAATTCTGCAAGAAGAGTGGAGACAGTATTTTCTATCTGTTAGGCTCTAACTGCATTCCTGACCCGACCATGCCAGTAAGATATATGTTACAAAATATTATGGCATTTGTAATAATGCTTTTGAGCAGAACATATCCCTGTGGGACATATTTTATGTGTGCTGTAGATATTGGGAAGAAACGCATTCAGGGGGCATGTTACTCACAGTGAAGCTGTCGCCAGGTAATAGAGCACTACAGTACTTGGGTGAAATGATACAGAGAGACTTATTTCATTTTCCAGTGAAACATTTTAACCGGCTTCCTCTTAAGAGCCTGCAACTTGTCTAAGCATGGGGAAAAAAAAGCAACAAGGCTGATAAAATCATAAATAGCTTTTCCATCATTGCTGAAACTCTAATTTTCTTGCTTATTGCTTGAGTTGATAAAACAAATAAAAGAAGGAATCTCAGAGAGAGATTTCTTTAATATGCAAAATGAATTTCAATGTACTCTCCTGCTGGTATTTTTATGGAAAACCTGACTACATGGTACACATGGAATGTAGAAATCTGCATTTAGATAGAAATATTATAAAATGCATGGTAGGGTACAAAGTCAGTCTTTTAATGGAGACGGTAAAGTGCTGCATTATACGGTTGAGTGGAAAGACAGCATGCATATAGGTTTTCCCTTCTTCGGTAACCAAGTGCCTGGTTTGCCCAAGAGGGTATTACATTATTTTGAATCTTTGACAAATATTGATGATGAAAAAATATACCAGATGGGTAGGTCCTTTCCAAGGGAAATTTTTCTGCTACCCAAAAGATATGCTTGTAATGTATGGATTTTCCTAATTTTCCTCAAATCCTTCTGGGAAATAGTGGAGATTGATTGTGTTGGAAGGTATTTCATTGTACTGAGGCGAATTTCACTGTAAAGAGCAGAGTGATGTCTAATGATTATATTAAAACAAGAGGGGACAGAAATACTTGAATCTTGAATAACTGATTTTGGGGGTGGCCTCGGGAATTTCACAGTCCGGACAGTGGCTCACCCGTTCTGCTAGCAAATGGAGAGAGAAGGTTGCCTCTCACCAACCATTCCACAGGGCTAGAGGAAGGACGAACGAGTTGACATTTGTGTCGACATTTGGAAACATCAAATGAGCACTTCCTTATACTGCGAGTGGAACTGTTATTATCAAACACGTGTACAAATAGCTATTACATGAATGAGAAAGAACTGAAGTAGTGGTAATAGAAATACATACATTGTTGAAATAAAGATCATTGATTAAAAGTGACTACAGGCAGAAGTGATCAGAAGGATTTGAGCTGCTTTATAGAAAACTATCTTTTGTAATATTACTACATTTGAATTAAGCCTATCCAATGAGTTCATAACAGACAGAAACAAATCAGCAACACAAACATGGCAGGAGAAAAATTTTTGTCCCTGTGCACTCTTCCAAGCTGCCCCCCCACCCCCCCACCCCCCCACACATATGGAAAGAACAGGATAAAAGGCCATGGAATTCCACAAGAACAAAGAGAACAAGATAAGAGCAGACAATGACAAACTTGGGGCAGCAGGAAAGCACATTTACACGGGACGCCTTAAGAAAGTGGTAACATAGGTCTGAAAGGGTGAAGTCAAGGAGGTAAGTGGACTGCCTCCAGAAAACCCCAGACAGGCCGAGGTGTTACTCCGCTGAAAGGGGTTCGGGTGGGGCTAGGAATAGGACTGGCTGCAAGTCTGTGTACTGAGCTGCTCGGAGTCCTTCCCCAGCATGACAGAGCTGTGGCGGGTCACTACTGTAGACGGAGAACCTGAGAAACAGAAACCCAAATCTGCTGACGGTGGGGGTTTCACTGAGGCCTCGACAAGTAAACCAGAGTCTACAAGGGGCAAATCGTCACAGAACTACATTTTTCCTAGTAAAAATCCAATAACTCTGAAATTGAAAAATTAAGAAACTTATTATGAGCTTGTTACTTAGAAATATGGAGACAACTACCAGAGAAAAAGAAATAAAAACCAAAATAGCTAAAAGAAGTGAGAGTTTATGGTGTATGAGAACTGCAGGGAGGGAAGAGGTGCTCTAATTCTCCTGAGCTAGTAGAATTATTTGACTTTCAGGCCGCCTGGGTGGCTCAGTCGGTTAAGTGTCTGCCTTTGGCTCAGGTCATGATCCCAGGTCCCGGGATCGAGTCCCACATCAGGCTTCTTGTTATGCAGGGAGTCTGCTTCTCCCTCTTCCTGCCGCTCCCCCTGCTTGTGCTCTCTGACAAATAAATAAAATCTTAAAAATTAAAAAAAAAAAAGAATTATTTGACTTTTAAAACTATCTGCATGCATAAACTTAAAAAAATAAAACTTAAAATAAAATGCAAAACTGAGGACACTGTAAAAAGAATAGTACACACACTAAGCCAAGTATGGAGAATAGCACATTGATATATTCAGCAATGAGCATTGTTTTTTCAAACACATACTCGAAATGATCTGGCAAAATATTTTAGCAATCAAAGTGTAAATGAATCTCTTCATGGTTAGGAAGAGTATTTTTCTTGCTAACCATTCTTTTCTCCCACTTTTCTCTTGAGAGTCTATTCACTCGTTTTTTATTCCTCTTTCTGGCCCATTTTCATAATGGGACGTGCGCTGAGTGATTTGACTTAACACCGAGTTTGCCATTTTACTCAGCATCAAAACAATGAAAAGAAATCATGAAAAGAAAAGCAATTTTAGGGCAAGTACAACGCATGGTTAGGTTCACATTCCACATGTGAATAAAAATTATAGCTTTAAAGACACAGCACACTGAGGTTAAACACTAAAAGGAAAAGTAACTGATGATTTATATAATTAAATTTAAGGGTTAGAGTTTGATTGCACTGATTTTTCAACAAAGTTTAAATAAATAGGATAAAGTAATCAGGCACCTTGAAGACAACACTTTTTTTCCAAATCTCAATCTCTTTGGGAATACAGTGTGGTCTTGCATTAATCGTTTTGACCAAAAAGGGAAGTGTTAGAGAATTATGGCAGAGTTTTTAGTGACCAAATAACATAGGAATGTTTTTCATTCCTGTGAAAAAAAACTGCAGCTAAATGCAGTTTTTATCATCTCTTTTTCTACATAATCTAATTCATGTTTAACTAACTCTTAATCTTAAGAGTCTCTGAATATTCAAAATGCAAAATTCTTTCTGCAAAAAACACCGGAAGTACTTCAGGACATATTTATATTCACTGTGTTCCAGTGTCTGCCCGCTGAAAGTAGTAGAGACCTTGTGTGAGGCACGTCTCGGGCTTGCCATGGAGCCCTGATTCTCCTGAGGTTAATGGATGACTATACTTTAGTTGAATTATCAAATATAATATTCTACTGTACGTGCTATTGACTGGGAAGGCACAACTAGGCACTAGAAGCTAATGGCCATTACTTTACTCTGCTTTCAACTTTAAACATTGCTCCCAAGCATTACTTGCTTTACTGATGTTGACTGTTATTGACTTGAAGGGCAGCAGTTTTTTCCTGCTGCTTTTCCTTCTCTAATCAGGAAAACCAAATGGGGTCTCCTTTTCTTTTATCAAAATGCTATCATTTTGAAAACAACAGCAATGAAATTGTGTATGTTTGAAACATTCAGATTTTGTAAAAGGAAATTTAAAAGAACTACCAGTACTAAAGACATGTAACATAAAAAATAAATAAATAAATAAATAAAAATGTTCCTTAGCTGGTCCTGTTCTTTAGAGATTAATCGAACGCGTTAAAAATTCACTGCAAAGATTTAAGAGTTATTTAAGCCAAAAATAAGATAAAGATTGTTAAAGATTTATGAAGCATATTATAAAATTAAATGATGAAGCATCACGAATCTTCTACTCTGCACGTATTCCACAGGCATGTTTCAAGGAGTAAAGCACAGCATCATCCCTCTGTCTGCCCAGAGAAGAGGAAAGGAGAAACATGACAGATGCACCAGGCTTAATATTATAGGCATTTGCAACTGAACAGTCTGGCTTCCTGTTTAAACTACTCAAGCTTCCCTCTCAGTGTTCATTATATCATCCTGACGCTTCAACTGAACTGCTGGTCGTGTTAAGGCCAAACACTATCTTACTCTATTATGAGAATTTTGTTGCCCCTAATTGTCACTGGGTCTTACTTGATTAAGGAAAGCAGAATGAGCATGCATTCCTCCACTGTTCATATCTAATAGTAGAAAATGGCTCTGGATCTTCTTACATTGCCTTAAATATGAATAAATATTAGAATAACAAGACTTCTGTTTTTAAGAAATGAGTAGATATTAGAATGTTTAATTTCTTCTATGACATAACTTCATCCATAACCTGCCACAGGATTCCTTTGGAATGTCTAGGTTCATTAGTATCAGAATGGGTCTTTAGATATATAATCTAATAAGACGGTTTTTTAAACCAGAGCTCTTTAACTTATTTTATTAAATTTCCTTTCCTGTTAATGCAGAAGTTCAGTAATAATTAGGACTGTGATGGATTAATGATTGATAATTTTTCAAGTTAATATTGGCAAGCTGTAGTCAGAGACATGCATTATTGCTATTCATCCCTGCTCTCTGGCATATTGAACGTAAGCAAACTTGCTTTCCTTCCCTCTGTTTAATGGGCTGGAAGGTATTGACCTGGACCTGCTGTCTGCTCATTTCCGTGATTGATGTATTTCCACTTAAATAGTGTGGATTCTTTTTGCAGTTTGTGTTGCCATTGAGAATAGATTTAAAGGGGACCTGACCTATCATTAATCCTTCAGCTCATATTTTAGATTATATGAACATAGCAAAAATCACTATAATGGAGAGAAATAATATTTGTTTATCCGGTACAACTTTGCCCTTAAGATGAATTCCAAGTAGGTTAGTATTTTTTAAAAAATAGATACCTATTATTTTATTCTAAAAATGAAAATCAGCTAACATATTTAGGCATCTATGAGTAATCCATGGAAATTTGGAATTTTAAACATAAATATTAAGCAGATTTTTTAAATCTCTATCTTATCACAGTTTAGATTTTGTCTTGTAAGCAACAGGGAATCACAAATATTTTGTTTTAAGCATGGCAGGTGTCCTACTAAATCTATTTTTTAAATGATGATGCTATGCTGCTTGCTCTGTAGATGATGGACTGGAATATTAGAGACTCTGAAGGCAGAAAGAGCAGCAAGGATGCTATTACAGTGTTGCAGGTGAGAGGTGGAGGGTGGTGCGGAGAAAGGGTGAGGGGTGAAGCTACACTAGCAGCTGTGGCAAAGCAGAAAAGGAATCGGATACGAGGGAGTTTGGAATGATAGAAGAAGTACTTACAAACCAAATGATTTGCCCATGAGTTTATGTGGATGAATCGGGGTCAGGGGTTGGCGGGAAAAGCTGAAGGAGGGAAAGGAAGGTGCTAAGGATGACCTTGCTCAGACTATTTGGGGCAGGTAAAGGAGTACTGACACCCAGCAATGCTCACACCAAATGTTACCAATGCCTCTGTTCTTGTAAGGAAAGAGACATGTGTGGGGTTTTGTTTATTTTCTGCATGGAAACACAAGTGCATAAAATTAATCAACACTTACCATTTATGGAGTACATCTTTGTGCCAGGAACTGTGCAGAATTGAGAATATAAAGTTGTTTGCATCATGTTTTCTTCCCTAAGAAAGAACCAAACAAAAGAGATACTGCAATCAAAGACACAGAGGTCTTGAAAAGATCATCTCAAGATAACTAAAACCGAGTTTTAAGTCGCAAATAGAAGAAAGCCACTTAAATGTGTATTGGAAAAAATAGAAGGTATAAAATAAAAGTGCCCGTTTCTTCTTTCTTTTTTTCAAAACTCTCCACCTCCTCACGACTATCATTTGCATTTGGCTTACACATTGCCAGAACTTTCCTGCTTAAGTTGATTCTTGGAAAGTACGGAGAAATTTTAAGGCAAGCAGTAACCCGACATCCAAAAACTTCCCTATCTCAGTTAATCACAACTCCATCTAAACTTCAAAATAGTCATTTTGTTTAAGACTTGTTTGCATAGGACGACGTTACTAACCTCTTCTAGTGAGTAGAAACCTAACCTTTTTATTTCATAAAATTATTGAACCAGAATATTTTATACTCCTTAACCATGTTAAGCAGTATATTTGATTTTATTCCTAGTACATCTGCCCAACGAAAACCTAGTTATGAGCACCAAAGTCTCTAGGATATCTATTTGTGGACTTTCATCATTTAGATTAATACATAAGTGCATTATAATAGAAAGCAGTTCCAGATCCTCCACCTTGAGCGATATAAACTAAATGAATTTTTTGTGTGCAGTTTAATCTTTATGAATGTTTAACCTCCCCATAGCACTTTTCAGCAAAGAACACCACCTATTTATAGCTTAACAGACTTCAATAATTTACAGTAACTGAAACAGTACAAATGAGTCTTTTATAAAAAGATTAGTAACCTTTTTTTAAATATGGAGAAAAGAGGATGCTTTGAATTCTAATATTCTATATATTTTACAGAGAACTTTTTTTCTTATATAAGTGCAAACATCATCAAAAGTGATTCATAAAACAGATTTTAATTTTGTGCAAGCTTCTCAATATGTATACAGTTACTAAAAACATAAAGTTAACTTTTCAAAGAGTTGATCTCCAAACACTCCTAGGTATTTGCAATTTTCAATTGCAATCCTTAATTTCAAGAAATCTATGGGCTCTGTAACAGAAATATCAAGTACATTGATCCACATTCTTTCCTTCCATATCACCAATGTCATCTCTTATTAACAATTTGGAAAATAACTGTTTCCAACAAAGATTATAAAAGACAAGTAGAGTCTCCAAGTAAAGTTTATAAGAGACAAAAGTCATAAATAACCATGGGCAGAAATATTCTAAATATTTGTAGCCCATTCAATGTCTCTCATACCAAAACATCAAAAATCCTCATATATAGCCTATTCTCTTCTGTTGTACAAATGTTTTACCTTCATTAAAATTTATTTCTTGATTTCCTAAAAGTATTAATGTATTGGGGAGAAAAAAAATTGTATCTTGCTAGAATGTTTAAATCTAAGCATACACCTGAAATAAATGCCATTAGAAGCTATGTGATTAATGATATAAATTCCCTAACTTTTAATCAGAAGGGACATTAGACAGACTGCATATTACAGTATTAACAATATAACATTCTGGTGTGTTTGGCTGTTTTATTACATTTTTTAAATGTTTCATTTGTTAGGTTTGGCTTTTAAATAGTTTTACAACCCAGTAGAATTAGAGTATGGAAATTATATATTTTTTAAACTAAAGAGAAAGAAAAATAGATTACAGATATCTCTAATGTAATACCTTTTTAAAAAATTCATTAAATGCTTTCAACATTATCTCATGATTACAGCTAATTGTACTCTTTTTTCTTCTTCATTAAAAGTTTGCCACCTTAATAGTGTGCTATTAATGTTTTTATTAAAAAAAATCACTGTTCTCTTGTTTCAAACACATTTCCTTTCACTTTGCTTTCAGATGTGTCTATGACTGTAATAACTTTTCTATCAGGAATATCCTGGTTCAATAACTTTATTAAATAAAAAGGATGATTTTACTCATGAGAAGAGGCTTTTTAACCCAGGTCTATACAAACAGGTATTAAAGAAAAGGACTACATTGAGAAAACTGTGTTATAGAAAAGCAGACATGGTTGTAAAATTTCAAATCTAAGCCAGAACAATGATTTTCTCTAAGCCAAAAGAGTCACTGTTCCATAGATGGCAAAGGGAAGAGAATGACAGAGAAATGGGGAAATGCCATTTGTGTTCAGCAGCCCAGGAGTGACTGGCCATGTGTCTCCTAATGTGTCAAGCATCAAGGGACTTTTTTTTTTTTTTGACTAGTCAAAAAACATATCACTTATAGAGAATTTTTCAAAGGACATAATCTACATACAAAAATGCATATATATTTAACATACCGTTCCAAGAATTTTAAAAATTGCATATGCCCATGCAAACTACATTTCTATAAGATTTCAATATATGAATTAATTGAGAAGGGCAGGACACAAACATTCAGTGCATAACACAGATGATTACAGATTCCAAGAAAAGACGAGCAATACAAGAATCATTTCCTTCTCTATGTTAAATAGATGTGAAAACTATATGGAATGATTGATTTCCCATGTGTGTATATATATATATATATAAAATTATTCAACATTTATTCTTAAAAATACATTAATAAGGGGCGCCTGGTGGCTCAGTCAGTTAAGCATCTGCCTTCGGCTTGGGTCATGATCCCTGGGTCCTGGGATCGAGCCGTGCATTGGGCTCCCTGCTCGGCAGGGAGCCTCCTTCTCCCTCTCCCACTCCCCCTGCTTGTGGTCCCTCTCTTGCTGTCTCTCTCTCTCTGTGTCAAATAAATAAATAAAAGACAATGCATATGCTGTATTTCCCATCCAGATTCCATCTTTAAATCTAAGGTATTTTTAAAAAATACCTTAATAAAAAGCATTACTATTAATAAAAAAACAAATAGCATTTCCATTAAAATCAGGAAAAACACAAGTATGCTCAATATGACAAGATTGTCATGAAAGTTCTGCAGAAATAGAAATTTCATGATTTGCCAAATTTCCAGGTATTTACAAGTACCTGGAAATTCTAAGAAACAACAAAAATGATATTAAAAATAAGATAATTCATTCAAACTCAATACCAAAAAACAAATAATCCAGTCAAGAAATGAGCAGAAGACATGAACAGACATTTCTCCAAAGAAGACATACAAATGGCCGACAGACACATGAAAAAATGTTCCACAACTTGGCATCAGGGAAATACAAATCAAACCACAATGAGATACCACCTCACACCAGTCAGAATGGCTAAAATTAACAAGTCAGGAAACAAAAAATATTGGCGAGGATGTGGAGAGAGGGGAACCCTTTTACACTGTTAGGAATGCAAGCTGGTACAGCCACTCTGGAAAACAGTATGGTGGTTCCTCAAGGAGTTAAAAAGAGAGCTACCCTATGACCTAGCAATTGCACTACTAGGTATTTACCCCAAAGATACAAAAGTATCGATCCTTAGGAGCACCTGCACACCAATGTTTATAGCAGCAATGTCCACAATAGCCAAACTGTAGAAAGAACCAAGATGTCTATCAACAGATGAATGGATAAAAAAGATGTGGTGTATATGTGCAATGAAATATTACTCAGCCATCAGAAATGATGAATATTTACCATCTACATTGACATGGATGGAACTGGAGGGTATTATGCTGAGCGAAATAAGTCACTCAGAGAAAGACAATTATCATATGGTTTCACTCATATGTGGAATATAAGAAAGAGCACAGAGGATCATAGGGGAAAGGAGGGAAAACTGAATGGGAAGTAATCAGAGAGGGAGAAAAACCACAAGAGACTCTTAACTATAGGAAACAAACAGGGTTGCTGAAGGGGAGGTGGGTGGAGGGATGGGGTAAGTGGGTGATGGGCATTAAGGAGGGCACGTGACGTGATGAGCACTGGGTGTTATACACAACTGATGAATTATTGAACTCTACATCTAAAACTAATGATGTATTATATGTTGGCTAATTGAATTTAAGTAAAAATTAAAAAATAAAAATAATAAGATAATTCAGTAAGATGGTTGAGTGCAATAATAGAATATTAGCCACATTTCCATATTTCAATATAATTAATGAGAAAATACACTGAAAAACAATTTTTGAAAACAAACTTATTAAAAATGTATAGAAATTTATCTGTACATTAAAAATTGTTCTGAGGTACATAGAAGAAATTAATAAATGAAAAAAAATCACATTCTTTGGGTCAATATTGTGAAAATGTCATTTTCCCCCAAATTAATCTATAAATGTAACTTGATCACAGTAAAAATAGCAGTGACAAGTTTTATTTACAATATGAAAACCTGATTTAGATACATGTGGAATAATCAAAATGCAAAAATAGGCTGTAAAACTTTCAGAAAGAGAAGTAATCTGAGCGTAATGACCTTGCAAATATTAAAACATACCAGAAGGCTAGAGTAATTAAAATAGTCTGGTAAAGAAGAGAAAGACAAGTTAGTGAAATTGAATAAAGTCACAAGTGCCTTGGCAATTTGATAAATGATAAAGAGGGCATTTTATTTTTTAAAAGATTTTATTTATTTATTTATTTGAGAGAGAGAGAAAGGTTGGGGAGGCACAGAGGGAGAGGGAGAGAGTCCCAAGCAAACTCCCTACTGAGCGCAAAGCCCCACACGGAGCTCAGTCTCACCACCTGGAGATCATGACCTGAGCCCAAACCAAGAGGCGGAAGCTCAACCGACTGAGCCACTCAGGTGCCCCAAGAAGGCATTTTAAAACAGAGTGGAAATGAGGAATTATTCAATAAATGATGTTGGGATAATGCACTAGCCAGTTATAAGTAAGAAAAGAATAACATTCAAATTTTACACCACGTTTTACAACAAAGTAATTCTTTTTTTTTAATTATTCAAAGTTTATTCATGTTATCGTTTTTAGTTTCTTACATATAGCTTTACTTTTGTATGTTAAATGTACTACAGGTATTCAATACTTACCTAATTGTTTTAAAACATGTAAGATATTAATTCGTACAACTCTGAAATTCAGGATTTTTAATTCTTAAAAGGACAAATATTTAAATACATAAAACAGATGGTTAATGTGTGTAAGGTATAATATCCAGAACCTATAAAGGAAATATTTTAAAATATTTGTATAGGGAAAAAAATCATCTAGATGATAAAACGATAAAAGACAAATACTAAAAATTTTTAAGACAAAAGACTGATTTCCTAATACACAAAGAACAACCAGTAAATAATTCACAAATTCAAAAGCGAACGGCAAATCTACAAAAACATTTTGTGGAGGAGAAATAGAAACGACGTCCTTAAAAAATAACTATTAAGTTTGAGTGAAAGATTAAAATTGTCCCCTGAACAAACCTACAACTGCCTGGGACGGTGACGTCTGCCTTCACACAGTAACCCTATTTCTTAACTTTCTGAGTTAAGATAAATGGAGAATGTGAAGTACCACACGTCGAATTTTACTAGGCAGCCCCTGATTTGAATCGTAGCTGAGAAAGCTACGATTCCATATGGAGGTCTTGGGCCTGTGTGATTATAACATAAAAGCATGGGTAGAAACCAAGGTTACAGTTTCCCTAGGGCAAGGCGAACTACTTGATCTCACTCTCAAGAGATGAATGTTTCATAGATGGATGAGACGTGGGAGCAGAGAGACAAAGAAGCTGCACGTAGGGTCTGTGTTATGGGGGCTTCACTACTGAGGCTGTGTATGGCAGCTGTGGTAGAATGAAGACAAAGCATATGCTGTATTTCCCATCCAGGTTCCATCTTTAAATCTAAACCAGCATAACATCAGATTAAAGTTATTGTGCTTTGTCAGTTTGATTGTCCATTTGTGGTCACTGCTCATAGTGGGACATATGTACAAGAAACACTCCCAAATTAAAATGTAAATTAAAAGAATAACAGGAAATTATTTTTACCTATCAGATTTGCAAAGATTAGCAGTGATGGTAAAGATGTGGAGAAAAAAATATCCTTATATATATATGTTTTAGAAGGATCCTTTGGTAATATCTCTAAAAAATCAGAAATGTACATGCCATTTTCCCTAGAACTTTTACTTGTTGGAGTTAATCGACAAAATAACTATTATATGTTCACATGACATACATGAGCAGGCATGTCCCTTTTAGTATTGTTTGTAATAGGAAGACCTTCAAGGATTTAAGAGAAGGTATTGAATGGTATAATCTCAGTGTATGCTTGCAAATCACTGATAAATAGATTAAAAGTTTCACAATACTCCACATACAAGATGAACAGGCAACTCTTTAACTGTCTAGCCAGCAAGTCTCACTACACATACACTTTGTCTTAACAATGAAATGATATGGGGTGCCTGGGTGGCTCAGTCGTTAAGCTTCTGCCTTCGGCTCAGGTCATGATCCCAGGGTCCTGGGATCGAGCCCCGCATCAGGTTCCCTGCTCCCTGCCCGGCAGGAAGCCTGCTTCTCCCTCTCCCACTCCCCCTGCTTGTGTTCCTGCTCTCACTATCTCTCTCTCTCTCAAATAAATAAATAAAATCTTAAAAAAAAGAAAAGATATTATATTACAGTATTTACATTTCAGTTAACCGAGAATAAATTAAATTCATTATTCGAAGACTAAGCCATAATATTTCAACAATTACCAAAAAAGTTCCTAAAATGTCAATAGATTATAGAAGAAAGTGTCTTCCAAAGTTAAAGATGAATTTAAAGAAACTTAAATTTAGTAAGTCTTATTTTTTAGTCCATTATTACTTTTGAAAACATGTCAAGTAGTTTTTCTGAAGAAAAAAGTAATTTTTTATTCTCCTCATAAGTAAAAATAACTGAAACCAATATACAAAGGTAGAAAAACAGAACAATAGCAAAAATATGGCCTCCAAATTTCTTGGAAGCTAGTTAGTGCTAAGAAATAAGGTGTTTTGAACTACTGAGAAAGCATAAGATTCCAAGAGAATGGCTCTATTCTACAAATGGAACCACTTATTTGTAACTCTTATACTATGCTTTTAAGTAGGCATTATAAATATCAGGGTCTTTAGCATAGAGCACTTGCTATCCAGAAATAATGAAATCCTCTAGAGAATAGAAAGTTAAAGTGTTTTGTGGAAAAGCCAAAAGTTATTATTTTTCACTTTTTTTTTACATTTATCAATTCTTTAATTCTATTCAATTGTGAGATATGAATCTTAATGACTAGTGGTGGCAATTTCATCGCCTTGATAATTTTTAAGCCACTTTTAATCCATCTCAAACCCTAAATTAATTCTATCTATTTTCTGATTTTTAAAAATTTATTTAGGGTATTGTTTCATTGTTTCCTTCTAGTAAAAGCATGTTCAACAGCATTTCATATAACCTTAACTATTAAGAAAAAAGATTAACTGCTAATAAAGCTGATATTTCAAACAACACTTTGAAATATATATTTTAAATTAACATAATAGCAAAGATTTTGAGATTTTTCAATAATGATATTTTTTCCATTTGAAAGTTCCTTTCTTCTTTTCCATGCATGTTATAAATAAAGAGTTTTACTACTTAATACCATAGAATTCTAGCTTTATATTATTACTAACCTCTCCTCAGTAAAATCTGCTGAGAATGGACTGTTTTTTATCAGTGATTTAAGAGAAGAAAAATTCAGTACTTTCTTTGGAACACTAAGAGTCAGCTAAATTACAGTTGGAGCTTCTTTTTTCACAACAAATTTCAATTTGGTGGTGTTGTTGAATCTAATTTGCCTTAATTATATGGCAGTCAGGTTTTCAGGAGCACATCATTCTGGTAAGGAAAGAGTTTCAGGACTGCTGTGGAATTATCAGTCCACCAGAGCCTGTGCAGGCCTGACAATGACTCTATTGACTGACTCTTACCATGACATCTGGCCGTGTGGTATCTTGCAGTGATGTTTTCCTTAAACATGATTACTGATCGGGGGGAGGGAAAAACAATGCGGATAAAAATTTGGAAAACAGGGCTTTTCCCATTTTTTAATCTCCAAATTATCTAAGCCAAGATCATTTTAATATATTCAATATTTTCAACAGAGGAAATGCTCTTTAGCCTGTGATGAGTGGATATTTGAATATTTATGTTAATAACAAGAGGCACCTCTGGGTTCCAACCTTGAACTGCTATGATTATTGTCAATAATAGTAAATGAGTTGTGCCTCAGTTAGCACCCAACTGTTTATTGTTCAGGTCATCATTACAAGTTATTTTATTAATTGATGATCAACCAGTCCTTCGGACAACTGAGCATGGATGGGAACTAATTGAAAGAAGTATTTTAATATTATTTCTACATCTAGGTCTTTTTACATTGTTATTAAATCTTACTTGTTATCTCATAAATCCAGTCACCAACCAGGTTTTGCGAACTCTTTCTAAAATGTAATTCAAATTTGTATGTTTTTCTCCAATAATACTATCACAATCCTAAAACAGATTTTCATGAGCAACTAATAGTAATTCCCTACTATTGAGTGTCTCCTGTCTTGATTTTTCCCATTATTCATATAATTTTCAGAAACACGTGAAGGCAAATTTTGTTATAATAGCACATACCTTATAAGGTTTTGAGGATGTTAGATAAGATTATCTAAAAATACACTTAGCAGACTGGCCAGGAAATACCTAACACTCCACAAATATTATCCATCATCACCAATCATCCTCATTACCATTGCTGTATTACACCTGGGAAAGCTAAGCTTTCATAATTTCTGTGAAAATCAATTACATGCATTTCAAAATTCTTATGACTTTTATTGTTTATGCCACATAATTTAGCATTATAACATATATATCCTAGTTTCTAATCATTTTTATACATTTATATATTTTATACCACAAAATTTAAATCTGTATTAAATTTAGATAAATATATATACTTACATATTTAAATTTATATTATAGTCCATCTTCAGAGTTCTAAGAAAACAACATATATAATACAATTAAGTATATTTTCTCAGCAATTTAATGATTGTTTTCTGATAGAATGTAAAGTCCATTGATATTATTATGGATAAGGGAACAAAAAGAATATCAGCAGAATTACCTACAATACAGGTATAGTGACCAAAAATAAAATTATTCTGGATGCTTACATACCCAATATGTTGCTCAGATAAAATGGTAAACGTAAAAGATATTCACACTCATTTTTTTAACTTGATATAGTTTTAGCTTATAATAGTTATTGAGATGATTCTCAATTAGATGTCAATCATTGAGTTAGATGCTACAGATATGACTACAGCCCAGCTTCGGATTCAAGCTTATCTGGGGATACCAACAAATAAAATCATAATTGCAATTCAGTGTGATCAAGATATAAACAGTGCATGGGACAGTATGTAAATAGTTGGGACTGACTCAGTCTCAGGGATTCAAGAAGGCTCCCTAGTGGAGGAACATACAACTAGAGTTCCTACAGAAAGAGATCTGGGGTATGCATGTATCAGAGTCCTACCAAATAAAAATAAAAAATTATAGAGGGGCACCTGGGTGGCTCAGTCAGTAAAGCATCTGCCTTCTGCTCAGGTCATGATCCCAGGGTCCTAGGATCAAGCCCCGCATTGGGCTCCCTGCTCAGTGGGGAGCCTGCTTCTCCCCTGCCTGCCACTCCCCCATGCTTGTGCTCTCTCTGTCCCCCTCTCTGTGTCAAATAAATAAATAAAATCTTTAAAAAAATCATAGAAAATTTGTAGATTTTTCAGTAGTTCAACATGATATACACACAGAATGACTGAGGATGGGAGAAAAATAGAAAAGATGAAATGAGAAGAAATAATAGCAGTTCTTACTGGATTCAACACTAGAAGATAAGTACATTTAGTGTAATTTGGTAAATATTTGCTCTTGACAATTATCTGTAAACAGCTAAATTAACCATTTGATCAACTCTAGACCATGCCCAAGAGATGAATGTATTCGTATGCTGCATGTTAACAAAGCCATATTAGCTTTTATACTTGAAATTTTCTCTATGCGGTGTTTCTCAAATTTAAAAGTGATTCTGAATATTATATTCAAAAATTACTGGACTAATATATATATAAAACACTAATATTATACCACATTAAATGTGTATATAAATATATAATTTTGGATATAATATACAAATTTATATTTAAAAGTAACATGATTAATGGTGTCTACTCTCAGCCCACTAAGCTATATTAATATAATATGTTTGTGTATGCATTTACCTTAGTGTCATTTTTCTTTAGTATATTGATTTTCTTGAGAATAGTATGCTGTGGTAGTTTTTTTAATATTTACTTCACAGCCCTTATTCCCTTGCTTAGTGCATTCCAAAGACTTAATCAATGCTGAAAGCAGATATAATACACTTGCAATATATTCAAATCAACACTTCCTTCCCTCTTTGACTTTTGGGCTAATTTCATCAGTCATCCTCTCTATGGACACCCTGGATGCAATAGTTCTGGTTGAGTAGGTTTATTTTCCTTTTCTCTTTTCAATTTTCTGTATAACTTTCCTTTTTTCCATTTTTATTTCTTTTTTTTTTTTTTAAGATTTTATTTATTTATTTGACAGAGAGAGACACAGCGAGAGAGGGAATACAAGCAGGGGGAGTAGAAGAGGGAGAAGCAGGCTTCCTGCAGAGCAGGGAGCCTGATGCGGGGCTCGATCCCAGGACCCTGGGATCATGACCCGAGCTGAAGGCAGACGCTTAACGACTGAGCCACCCAGGCGCCCCTCCATTCTTATTTCTGATTTTTTTTTTAAAACATGGCTATAAAGTACTCATATCACCTCACTTTTAATATACTTACATTTAATGAGGGTATGATATAGGAAACTTAAAAATCATAGAGTTTTAATAAAATTTAAATGTACCTCTATATCAGTCCTATAGAAACTGACTCATTTTCACCAAGTGCAGAGCTAGATTCATTGGCACTATTATTTTTAATTAAGTGTTGTTTGTTTTCAATTAGCCTCTTAATCTAATAACAATGAATACAGAATGATATAGAAACTAAAAAACAAATAGAACAGATTGATGAAACCAGGATCTGGTTCTTTGAAAAAAATGATAAAATTGATAAAACTCTAGCCAGATTTAAAAAAAAAAAGAAAAGAGAAAGGACCCAAATAAATAAAATCACAAATGAGAGAAGAGAAATAACAACCAACACCACAGAAATACAAACAATTATAAGAGAATATTATGAAAAAATTATATGCCAACACATTGGACAACCTGGAAGAAATGGATAAATTCCTAGAAACATAAACTACCAAAACTGAAACAGGAAGAAACAGAAAACTTGAACAGACAAATAACCAGCAAAAAAATTGAATCTATCAAAATACCAATAGTGGGAGCACCTGGGTGGTTCAGTAAATTAAGCATCCAACACTTAGCTTTGGCTCACGTCATGATCTCAGGGTTGTGATTTTGAGCCTGGTGTCAGGCTCCACAGTCAGCATGGAGTCTGCTTGAAATTCTCTCCCCTTCCCTCTTCCCCTCTGCCCCTCTTCCTGCTCTTGTGTGCTCTCTCTCTCTAAAATAATTAAAATGTAATAAATAAATAAAAATACCAACAGCATTTTTTGCAGAGCTAGAACAAACAATCCTAAAACTTGTATGGAACCACAAAAGATCCCAAATAGCCAAAGCAACATTGAAAAAGAAAAGCAAAGCTGGAAGCATCACAATTTTGGACTTCAAGTTATATTACAAAGCTGTAGTAATCAAAACAATGTAGTACTGGCTCAAAAAGAGACACATAGATCAATAAAACAGAATAGAAAACACAGAAATGAACCCACAATTATATGGTCAATTAATCTTTTACAAAGCAGGAAAGAATGTCCAATGGGAAAAAGTCTCTTCAAAAAATGGTATTGGGAAAACTGGACAGCAACGTTCAAATGAATGAAACTGGACCATTTTCTTACACCAAAACACAAAAATAGATTCAAAATGGAATAAAGACCTAAACGTGAGACCTGAAACCATAAAAATCCTAGAGGAGAACACAGGTAGTGACTTCTTTGATATCGGCCATAACATCTTCTTTCTAGATATTATCTCCTGAGGCAAGAGAAACAAAAGCAAAAATGAACTATTGGGACTTCATAAAAGTAAAAAGCTTCTGCACAACAAAAGAAACAGTCAACAAAACTGAAAAGCAACCTACAGGATGAGAGAAGATATTTGCAAATGACATACCTGATAAAGGGTTGGTATCCAAAATATGTAAAGAACTGATACAACTCAACACCCCAAAAATGAACAATCCAATTAAAAATGGACAGAAGGCACGAATAAACATTTTCCAAAAAAGACATACAGATGCCCAACAGACACATGAAAAGATGCTCAACATTACTCATCATTAGGGAAATACAAATCAAAATTACAATGAGATATCACCTCACACCTCTCAGAATGGCTAAATTCAATAACACAAGGAACAACAGATATTGGTGAGGTTGTGGAGAAAGGGAAACCCTCTTGCACTGTTGGTGGGAATGCAAACTGGTGGAGCCACTCTGGAAAACAGTTTGGAGGTTCCTCAAAAATTTAAAAATAGAACCACCCTACGATCCTGCAATTATACCACTAGTTATTTACCCAAAGCATGCAAAAATATTGATTCAAATGGGCACATGCACTCCAATGTTTATAGCAACATTATCAACAATAATCAAATTATGGAAATAGCCCAAGTGCCCATCAACTGATGAATCATAAAGAGGTGGTGTACACACACACACACACTCACACACAGGAATATTACTCAGCCATAAAAAGGAATGAAATTTTGCCATTTGCAATTATGTGGATGGATGTAGAGAGTATTATGCTAAGTGAAATAAGTCAATCAAAGAAAGACAAATACCATATGATTTCACTCATATGTGGAATTTAAGAAATGAAGCAAATGAGCAAAGGGGAAAAAAGAGAGAGGGAGACAAACCATGAAACAGACCCTTAACTATAGAGAACAAATTAATGGTTACCAGAGGGGAGGTAGGTGGGGGGATGGGTGAAATAGGTGATGAGATCAAAAAGTGCACTTGTGATGAGCACAGGGTGTCATATGAAAATGATGAATCACTGTATTGTACACCTGAAACTAATATTATACTGTAAGTTAACTAACTAGAATTTAGATAAAAACTTAAAGAAAAGAATACACTCTCTATAGTTAAATCAAATATGTATAATATATAATATATTATTGTGTAATTATAATAATCATTTTACTTTACCAGAAACTTATGACAAGTATTAAACACTCATTTCTGAGGAAGAATCTAAGTCAAAGAGACTACCTAGGACCTAAGCTCCTTTTAAAGAGAAATAAAGAGTAACTATTGAATGTGCATCCTATTGTGAATCTGATTCTGAAGGATTGGCTTAATTTTAAGACCAAGTATCAAATGATACTATACTATATTTAAACTAAAACTAATAATTTTCTCCTCTACTATAATTCATCTTTCTTCTCTTCTCAATGTCTCTTTTTAAAGTGCTCAAATAAGTTTCTTAATTTTTTACATAGACATGAAGATATTAACAATAATTTTTATAATCCAATTCTTCTCTAAGTGCATTAAAGTTTAATGTAGTCTAGCAATGGCAATTCTAGCAAAAACATAATCTGCATAAAACATGAGGCAGCATAAAGCAGTTATTCAGAAGGGATTCAGGCTTCTGGTGTTAACACTCAAAATTTAATTCTATGCCATGAAAACACACAAGTTTACTTTTCAGAATTAATGAAAGTTTCATTGTTTCAGTGGTGTATCAGTCATATGTCTTTCTCTTATCTAGATACTTCCAACTATTCAGATCTCAAATATGTAAGCGCTTATCACTATAGAGTTTGCCAAATCTGACACCACTTAGGCTTGTGCAGGCCAGCATCTTCATGAATCTCAAAATATAATATACTTTTTATCTATTTTATATTAAAGGTATACTAATATTAAAATAACTCATTATCAAAAGGAGCTCTAATGCATTTAGCCATTTCACATTTATAAAGGGAATTTGCAATGTGCTATATTAATATTATTATGTCAGCCACCATCTGCCTCCTGTTTTATCCACAGCAAATTAGATGTAGAAGAAAAGATGCTGACTTTGAGGAGTTCAAACTTTTATTTTAAGACCTAGGATCTGGAAAACAAAAAATGTGAAGGGCAGGATGGGATGAGCCATGTCTTGGGAATAAGAAATCTTTCATTTCTTGCTAGGGTCTAATAAATCATGCAATTGGTAAACAGAACAGAGATAGTAAAAGAATGAACTTACCCACATCCAGATGCCTATAACATAAGAACAGCTAGGGATGAGCTGCTTCCACCCCACAGATCAAGAATAACAAACAAAAGCTCAAACTTTTACTAAGCCAGCTCAGCTGTGATTTTATTTTCTTGTTATTGTTAGTTGGAAAAGTTATTAGGTTGGTGTTTATTAGTTAGATTTTAAGTAAAACTCTTAATCACATGGGAAATCAGTCACTTTCCTGAATACAATTTTGCTTTCTTCCCATACAAGTCACTTATGTCTATCATAAGCCCAATTCTGAGCTGCTGTGGAATGGAATGGAATGAGTCAGTAGCAAAGGTTTGCTTACATCTCTGATTTTATTCTCAAGGGTTAATTTCCCAAATTCAGAAATATGAAAGGGAGGGAAAAAAATGCAATGCTGTATAATCTGTTTGGTTCTCCCAAATCACTAGGCTACCCGACGCCAGAACCGAGACCTGCTACGTTCAGGAGTTAACAGCTACAGGAATCAGACAGTGGTCATATTATGCACCAAAGAATTCAGTGGAACTCCTTACAGAGTTTGGAGCCATTTTTAAGTTGAGAGGGTGACTAATTCAACCCTCCCCCCTTTTCTTCAGATTGAAATGCACGTTATTTGTCTCCTCCTGCTTCATCTTGGGCATCCTTGGCCAGACTAGAAGGAGAGATTTATACTTGCCCAAATAGAAAGGGCGCTCTGAGGAAGTTTCACCCAAGCCTGAATTTCTATAAAATTTACTGCCATTATCTGTAGAGGAATAGATCAGCACAATACCAAGCCAATCGTTACAATTTGCATAAGAAAACACTGTAATGTCAAAGTAGAGCTTCAGCAAGGAATGAAAAAAGACACCATTGGGGCTTGACAGAAATGATCATTTATTTTACAAGTCTCAAGAGGACCTCCCTGGTGAGAACCCATGCGGATATCCTGTATCAGCTCACCTTGTACAAGTGGATGTAAACTGCACACAAAGCAGAAGCCAATTTTATTGTAAATTTTTTCATTGCTGAGATTGACTCACAAGAGGCTCATTTTCTTGTGGGTCCCAAAGGATGGCAGTCATGCAGTGTTGTTTAAGCAAACTCATTACTGTGCAAGCAATGCCACATACACCTTCCATCTGAAACAATAGATTCCATAGTATAAACATGCTTCTTCAAACAAGCACTTTAAACCGAAGAGAAGCTGTAGTTACAACAAGAATCAAGACATTTCTTACACAGGCTATTAACAGAGGCACCAAGGCAGATTTCTTTTTAGCTACATATTTTTGAGCGCTTACTATGTGCTAAGTAATTTATATTAATAATTGGTCCCAGAACAGAATTTATATTAATAATTGGTACCAGAACAGAATCAATGCACAAACCAAGTCTCCATCTCTAAATACGGGGCTTTTGATCAAAGGTACTGCAATCTCTTTAGATCTGCGAGTTTTTAGCCCTGTATCAAGATTTCTCAGACTCCTATTTTCATACTATCTGGAAGTTAAGCCCCATTCCAAACTCTAGAGTTCTTCTTGCTTCTAGTTACTGGAAATTCAGGAAGTTTAGTAACAATTCATGTTGTCAGTTTTAGAGAGATATTAAGCCCTGGTGGGCATCACAGTGTGAGCATTGATTATACCTGGAGCCTGGACATAGTTATCTGGGAACAATCAAAAGACCAAAAGCTGTCACCTTCACCAAGCAGGCATATGCTCTGGCCCTCCTAAAACATGAATCCGTACCAAACTCTATGAACTCAGGCTCGGGACTCAATACCTGGCAAGAATCTTGCCTTCATTATTTACCAGCTATGGGAGTTCCAGTAAACTTTTTAATCATCCTAAACTTCAGCTCCACATCCATGAAATGAAGAGTGTGAAAGAAAAATTACATCAATGGGTTTAAGTAGGCGAAGACTTTATTCAAAACTGTTTCAATAGGGGTCAAAAATATTGCAATAGGAGAGATCGTACATAACTCCTCTGGAACAAAAGGCAGGAGGGTTGTTAAGTACTGGAGTGAACTGGTAGAAAAGTATTAGAGGACACTGGGAGAGATTGGTTAATATGATCAGGCCATCTGTATTTTTGTCATTGTTGTTGTTTTTTCTAGCTTTATTGAGATACAACTGTCCTATAACATTGTATAAGTTGAAGGTGAGCAATGTGATGATTTGATACACTTACATATTGCAAAATAATTACCACCCTAGGGTTAGTAAACATCTCCATCACCTCATATAATTATCATTTCTTTTTTTGTTATAAAAACATTTAAGATCTATCTCTTAGAAACGTTCAAATATGTAATATAGTATTATTAACTATAGTCACCATGTATACATCTCCGGAACTCATTCATCTTATAACTTGAAGTTTGTATCCTTTGACTGACATTTCTCAACTTTCCCTACCCCCATTTCCTGTCAATCACCATTCTACTCTCTGTTTCTATGAGTTTATCTTTTTAAAATTCTATACATAAGTGAGATCATGCACTTATCTTTGTCTGTCTGACTTATTTCACCCTCAAGTTTCATCTATGTCCTCAAGTTTCATATATGTTGTCACAAATGGCAGGATTAGTTCCTGAATAATATTCCATAATATAATAATATATAACACATAATGTTATATATATATATCACATTTTTTAGCCATTCATACATAGACAACACTTAGGTTGTTTCCATATCTTGGCTACCATGAATAATGGTACAGTGAACATGGGAGTGCTGATACCTTTTCAAGATCCTATTTCCATTTCTTTTGGATATATATACTCAGGAGTGGAATTGCTGGATCATACAGTTTTATTTTAAATAAAATTGAGGGACCCAGATACTGTTTTCCATAATGGTTATGCCAGTTTGCATCTCCACCAACATTGTTCAAGGGTTCCCTCTTTTCCCAGTCCTTACCAACATTTATTAGCCCTTGTCTTTTGGGTGACAGTCATTCTAACAGATATGATGTCATATCTCATTGGTTTTGATTTGTGTTCCCCTGATGATTTAGCAATATTGAGCATCTTTTCATATACCTATTGACTATCTTGGTCAAGAGATAATAATAGTAGTTTCCACAGCAGCTGTGAAGATTGAGACTGATAATGCTTATTAACCTATTGTTGTGACTGACATAGAGTAAGCATTTGAAATAACATAGTGGTTGTTTGTCATTAATTATCATATTAATCTGTTTTCTCTCCCTCTCTACCATTACTACTCCCCCTTGTTAGCCATCACAGATTTTGGAACCATCCTATATCCTATCCTCAGTGTCTGCACAGGTAATTTTTCCTCTGTCCTCTCTGACTCTCTGCTGAGATCATCTAAGCCAGAGATTTCCAAACTATATGTATAGCTAGCACAAAAACATATGATGCATTACAAGACACTGCTTTTTGCTCTTAGCTTCTGATTTTGGCATCGACTCAGAGCAACCTATTACCCTGAACACCATTCAGGCCCCAGAGAAATACTTCACATCTTATACTTCAT
Source organism: Mirounga leonina (assembly GCF_011800145.1). Taxonomy (NCBI): domain Eukaryota; kingdom Metazoa; phylum Chordata; class Mammalia; order Carnivora; family Phocidae; genus Mirounga; species Mirounga leonina. The sequence goes on from NW_023270807.1 coordinate 70,260,200, forward strand.
CTTCAATACCAAAGTTTACATGTCTAAATGCTGTGAAGGCTCGTTTCTCATGCTACTGGCAGTGTTAGAGGAAACAGACATTGCTTTGGAGTGTGGGGGCCATTTAAAAAGCAATGAGCTTAGGTAAGAGAAAAACAGACCAAACTGAATTGTAAAATCTTTCCTTCCAGATAGCATGATGTAAGATCATCCTTTACATAACAACAAATCATTTCCAGAAGTGCTGAGCATTCACTTCCTTGCTGAAGACCTGCTTTAGTTCATTTCCAAAGATACTCAGAATTAGTATTGTATTCACAAGAGTTTCCCATAGCAGCTGAGGAATATTTAGCCATATTAAACAAGTCATATACAAGCCTAGATGTAACATACTTGGACTGTGATATAGATTCTTAACATTGCAAGTAGATTGATATTGAACATGTGAATTTCCAATAGTTTCTTCTTATAAAAATATTTAATAAGATTTCACAATTTAAAAATATTAACTAAAAAATTTAGCTACATTTCAATAATTTGGATCTTAACTTTTATTTAGTAATTACAATTGGACTTTGTTTTCATTAAACAATTTTAAATGATTTAGAAGAAAATTAAATTTTGAATATATACGAAGAGAACTTTAAATTATCCTTACTTTCATTTTAATAAAAATATATTTAAAGCTTGTCCACTTTGAGCATAATCACTTTTTAATCTTTTAGGTCATAACCACCAATTGAACACAAATTATTTGAAATCTTTATTTTAAAAACACAATTAATGAGTTTGCTGAAACAAAAATACTTTATAAGTAATAAAATACTTTATGCATTATGTGTTTCTATTTAAATATGTCAGCCAAAATTTTCTTACTCATCAATAGAAAAAATAAAACATGTGCAAGAAATTTACTGGGGTGCTTGGGTGGCTCAGTTGGTTAAGTGTATGACTCTTGATCTCAGCTCAGGTCTTGATCTCGGAGTTGTGAGTTCAAACCCCACGTTGGGCTCCACACTGGGCATGGAGGCTACTTAAAAAAAAAAAAAAAGTACAATAAAAATTAAATTCAAGGTTTTTTTCTGTTTTCCCAAGTTTTATTTATATTAATAGCATAGTGTGTCCATCTTTTTGTTAGTTTCATCATTATGAAGGCATATTTACCAGAGGAAGTGCAACATTTTATTTGACATATTGTTATTTCCTTTTTAGCTTTTAATTATTTGACATGTAGCATGTAGGTTTTCATGTGTACTCTTATCGTGGGCCTCACAATAGTTAGGGACAGGCCTGGTAGGACTAAACTACAAAAGAAACCACTTTTAAATGAAGGTATAATTTCAGTTAAAGATTAATGGTATGAAGAAAATTGAAGTCAGTCATGTGAAATGACGTGAAAAGAAGTGACGTGGAGTGAAGTGATGTGATGTGATATTATATGATGCAGTGTGATAAAGAATGACTGGGGAAAGGCCACATTTTAGATAGAAAACTAACTCCTGAAGAAAAATAAAGCTTGGGCAAAACTGAATGGCAAAAAGGAGCCACTGGAAAGAAGTTTCAGTCAATGCCAGCCATGCAGCCATGATAATTGGTCTTCATTGGATTTCTGTGTTAGGACATTTTTTTTTTTTTTTGAAAAAAATAAATAGCACCAGATTTCAAATCCTGTGACACAGTGAGAAGTCTTCCTTTATTCTGTTTCTGAGCTTATGCCCTCTCACATGTTATAAAACAACATGAAAATATATTATTTGTGCCTGAAATGTCAGTGGGGGTGAAGAGGATAAACTGTAAGGTCACTAATGCATCTCATCACAACTAAAAGCATCAAGAGTGGTTTAAAATATTGGGAAACTCTGGAAATACCCAAAGTTTGGGCCCATTTATAATGTTTTTTGCTAATCAAATATATGATGTAGGTGAGAATTTGTACACTGCATAAAAACTTTGTCTCAAATTTATCTAAATAATTGACTTAGAGAAAGTAAAAAGGGGCCATCATTTTATAAAGAATTGGGCAGAAATTATCTATAGATTGTACAGCCTTCATATTGGAAAGTCTGTAGTGGATACAGCATACACTCTGGAATCATACAGACTTGGATTCAACCCTGGCTGGACAAATGCATATGACATTCCCTTAATCCATAACCTCTGTGCACTCTCTCTTCTCACCATCCGTAAAACAGGGCTAATAGACCCACCTCCAAGTCTGGTCTAAAAAAGACAGTGTTCGGAAAAATACGTGGCATTTAGCAGGAATAGTAAGCAATAAGTGGTAATTTTTATATATTATTTAACCTCTAGAAAGAAATTTAGAGAAATAAAAATCAATTTTGATAAGACTGAGTCAGATTTTCTATTCTAAAAAAGAGTTAAACTGTGTTTCCTAAAAAGCCTTAGTCATTACTGTTTTAACTTTTGGTCTTTATTAAAGAACTTGATGGTAGTGGCTATTAAGTCAATTTTGTTAAATTAGTTAAACTAAAAACCATAACACAAATATGTACCTTAAAACACACAAGAAAATTTCCAATTTCTTGTTTATCAGTTAAAAAAAAGTCTTTTCTTAATTCATTTTAGCGAACTAAACAGAATAGTTCTCTCTGAGTGAATTAATTATATTTTGTTCATTAATCCATGCTTCAATATGATTAACATCCCATTTAATTAACAGATTCATTATTTTATCTTTTATAAACTTTATGCTTGAAGATCCCTTTGAAATAACCATGTCCCCAAAGAGAAGCTAGCACAGCCTGGACGTCACTAAAACTAAGGTTGCAGGTATATTTTGAAGTGAGGGGTTTTTTGAGTCAGTATGATCCTCACGGCTTTTGCCTAAATCTTCAGGTAGCATGTTTCTGATTTCATTCTTCACTTTATCTTTAAAAATGAATTTAGTACCTTTTAGGACTACATTCTGGATACTCTTGTAGTGAGATAAAACTAAAGAGTCTATACACAAATGAGATATATAAACTGTCCATCTGCTTGGAACAATTCTTGCATATTTTATGAAAATGTTTCTGTGTGAGAAGACAACAATATCCCTGTAGAAAGATAAGATTATGTAGTAGATTTCAAAAACAGCCATAATTCTTTCAATTTCTATTAAGCTACTCCCATTAAGAGGTGGAGTCTGTTTCTCTGCCTCTTGGATTAGGGATAGACTTGTGACTTGCTTTAACCAGTAAAATATGGTAGAAAGGATATTGCATGAGTTCTAAACCTGGCCCTCCAGAGGCATTGCATGCTTCTGCTCTCCTTCTTGGAACTACTACACCAATTTAAAAATACAGAAAGTATAAAGAATAATCTAAAGATTGGCCATTACCCCTTGATTAGTAAGGCTAACATTTTGTCAGATTTGCCATTTTTAAAAAACATAAAGCTTACAAATGAATACAAAGTCTTCTTTTAACCTTCCCAATATCATATTCCCATTCCCTATTGTTAGCCCTTCACCCCCATGGCAAATGCTAATAATTACAGACCCAGTTTTCCAGTAATCTATCTATCTGTCCATCTATCAATCTACCTGTCCATTCATCCATCCATCTATGTAGCTATACAAATACACATAGTATACGTATATACGTGCACAGATACATACATACATGTATACACATATATGCATGGCATGAACACAATATATATAGTATATATATATAGTGTATATATATAGTATATATATAGTGTAAATATTGTGTGTGTGTATACACACACACGTGTGTGTGATCATTAACCAATATATACTATTTGGGGATAATGGCTTCTTTATTATTTACATAAATGTTTTATTTTTTTCTATATATATCATTCTGCATCTCTTCCTTCTCACCATTATGTTTTTGATATAAATTCTTGGTAAAATCAAGAAAGCTAGTTTATCTTTTTCAACCACATTATAATATTACATTGTTTGACTTTGTCAACATTTTATTCACTCATTCCTCCTATTTAGGGACACTGGGAATGCTTCATTTTTGGCATTGTAATATGCAGTGATAGATATCGTTTAGTTTATTTTTGCATATTTAAAAAAATTTCTCTAGGTGCATATTTAAAAATGGTTTTGCTTATTCAAAGGTTGTGGTGGATATCTATTCTTCATTATTGTCCAAATGTTTGGAACACTTAATACACATTTCAATATTCATCCAAATTGTGAACCTGACTCTAACATGGAATAAGGAAAAAAAATTCCCAGCTTCCCTTTCTAATAGGGTGCTTATTCGGGAATTAGATTCCACCCATTAGACACTGCCCGGAATCCAGAAGACAGCTATTTAAGAAAATATGACAAGGACAGGGCATGCATTTTACTCTCAAGGAGCCAGTGGTAAAGACAGTGTGTTTCTGGGGTCAGTGGGGTCCAAGGCAGAATCCCAATCTGGCAAGAATATTACAACATGGCATAATCCAGTTGTAATAGTGTCTCCTTATTAGGCCAATTCTGCAGTGTTGTTTTGGGGATTGTCCCTGTAACAGCAGCTAGAGTTTATTTCTTCAGCCCTTCCAACATTTCTGTAAGTGTTCCTTAATAGATTTACTTCATATTTAAACATGGCAGGATTTTGTGTTCAGAAAAAACAAACTGGCATACAAATGCTGTGAGCATTTTCAATTTTACCTGATTTCCAGCAAATTGCTCCCTAAAGTTGGAACACATCAGCATTTTATGAGAATAATCTTTCCCAGGGCACCTGGGTGGATCATTTGGTTAAGTGTCTGCCTTCTGCTCAAGTCACGATCCCGGGATCCTGGGATCAAACCCCACATTCGACTCCCTGCTCAGCAGAGAACCTGCTTCTCTCTCTCCCTCCACTGGTCCCCCTGCTTGTGCTCTCTCTCTCTGTCAAATAAATGAAATCTATAAAGAAAAAGAGAGAGAATAATTTTTCCATGACTGTTTTAACATTGTAGATATTTATAATTTATAATTATAACTTTTTCAAAACTGATAAATATATCTTATTTTTACTTCTATTTTAATATTTCTATCAGTGAGGTTGGATATAGTTTCATATGTTTACTGATCATTCCTATTTTCTTTTCTGTAAAGTGATTGTACACTCTACCACTTTTTCTATTGAGTTGTATAAATATATAAAATCTATTATATCTATATAAATTTATTAATGATATTTATTATATATTTTGGATTAATACATATGTTATATATATTCTCTCCCTCTGTTGTTTGCATGATAACTTTGTTATTGTTACTTTTGGCAAAACAATATTTGTTGTTGTTTAATAAATGCATATTGTCAAATTTTTTAAGTCTGCACCCATGCAATAGATTGTATTACAAGAAAGGAATCCTATCCATAACTATGGAATAGCTCTCCATTTATTTAGTTCTTTTATTCAGTTCTTGTTTGATTTCATCAGAGTTTTGTAGTTTTCCTCACATAGATTTTGTACATATTTATTTAGATTTTTACCTAGGTTTTTTTTTGATGCTAATGTAAATGGTACTATTTTTAATTTCAAGTTCCTCTTGTTCATTGTTGGTATGTAGGAAAGAGATGGACTCTTTTATATTATTCTTATATCCTGCAACCTTGCTATAATTATCTATTAGTTCCAGGAGGGTTTTTTTTTTTTTTTTTGTCAATTCTTTGATTTTCTACATAGTTGATCACGTCATCTGCAGAGACAGTGTTATGCCTTCCTTCCTAATCTGTACATCTTTTATTTCCTTTTCTTACCTTATTGCATTAGCAAGGACTTCAGGTATGATGTTGACAAGGAGTCATGAGAGGAGACATCCTTGCCTTATACCTAATCTTAGAGGGAAAGCTTCAAGTTTTTCATCATTAAGTATGATACCAGCTGTAGATTTTCTGTAGGTAGTCCTTACCAAGTTGAGAAAGTTTCCTTCTATTCTTAGTTTTACTTGGAGTTTTTATCATGAATAAGATATTTGATTTTATCAGATGCTCTTTCTGCATCTATTGATATGATCATGTACTTCTTTTTTAATCTGTTGATATAATGGGTAATACTAATTGATTTTTTAATGTTAATTTTTTTTTTCAAAGAAAGTCTGAAGGTGGTGAACTTTTTGAGTCTTAGTTGGTTACATAATGTGTTTTTAAACTCTCAAATAAATAATAGTTTTTCTGGATAAAGAATTCTAGAAGTAAAGATTTTCCTTTAGTACTTGAAAAATATTATTCCATCATGCTCTTGCATCCAGTGTTGCTGAAGAGAATTCTAAAGACTAACTTATTTGTATTTCCTTAAATCTAGTACATGGCTATAATGTGAATGGCACTGCCTTAAATGTGTTGATCCTTTTCAGTTCACCACCTAAAAGGCTATAAGCAAAGCTGTAATATATAAGCAAAAATCAACATGGCCACCAATGGTTCATAAAAAGGGAGAGACTCAGACGAAAGGAGCCTTTATGTTCCTCACACTTCCCCATTTTTCCTAATTGGAACATATCTACAAGATAAGGAAAGAACACCTGTGGATGACAAAGAGAGAGGAAACAAACAGGATCTGGGTCTTTGTGGTACTGCTGGGTGAGTGCTGGACTATCTAATTTTTTCCAGGTTACTCTCGTTCATTTATTTACATGCAACCAAATTCAATTTTTAGCCCTGTCTGCTGTAGTCCCAGCTCCTCTAAGCCCCCAGTTGTGCACTGCACTTCAGTATTCTGGATGGGGCAAGAAAGAAGTAAGTTTCTTTGGCAACATCCTGCACTGCTGGGAAAGTTAGGCACTCGTGAGCTCTCACTCCAGGGAGAAGTTACTAGCCAAGAAGGTGTCTGTTGGCACTGAGCAGTGCCACCTAAAGGAAAAAGTGATGCAGATAAAGTAAAACTGTTCCTCTTACCCTCTTCAGTGTCTCTGATCTCATGTTTTTGCTCCAGGGGAATTCCACTGGAATTCCTCTGTTGGACTCCTGGACTTTAAGAAAGAGTTTCTCATCAATGGGTGGTTGTCTAAACTGGTGCTCTATGGGGGAAATACAGTGAAAAACTCTTATTCTGCCATGTTGATGACATCATTCCTGGTAATTCCAATTTTTTCAAATAGTGCTTCAACACCATTCTTCCTATTTTCTCTTCTGGAGCTTTTAATAAACATATTTATGTAACTCTTGATAATTTTTTCCTTCCTTTTCATTTTGTATATACTTTCACTTTATCCCTTTGTCCCACATTTTAGGTTGATTCGGCAGACAAATCTTCAAGATACTGATTGATCCTTTTGCTCCCTCTGTTCTGCTATTTAGATGCTATATTAAATTTTAAATCAATTGAAACTTATATTTCCCAAATCTCTACAAGTTGTTTCTACAATAAAATAATTTATTTCTCTGAAGATATAAAATTTAAATTTAAAGACCTTTTCTCATTTTTGGATAAGTTTATTTCCTCAAGTGTAAGTTCTTTAGTTTATTATCTCTCATCATGTTGGCATTACACAGATTTCTAGCAATTTCAATTTCTGATCTCATCTGCTCAATGTATCACTGACTATGCTGGAAGTACCCTCTACTGGCATAGCCTGCTTCTTGTATGAGAGAAATTAGCTACTGATATTTGTTCTATAGTTACAGTGACCAATGTGTATCTAGTACACTGGCAGCTGATTTTCTAGGTTTATATACTACCCACTTTTCCATTCAATGGCAAGCCATCTGGGGCCCACCCCTCTGCCTTTTTATTTCAAGAGCACCTACTACTTAAAGAACAATCCTTTCAATAATTTCTGCCTGAAGGAACTGGGATGATGTATAGAAAATTGATCTCCCTGGTTGATACTGCTTAATTGCCTTAGTCAATTGCATTCTTGTTAGATGCTTCTATCACATGGAGCTTCCTCAATACTGCTTCTGTGAAAAATAAAAGATAGTTTTCTCTTTAAGCAACCTCATGTATCTCAGGATACTGTTTCTCCTTTCAATCTGATCTTGACCACTTTCACCAGGTTTTTCCAGTTGCTGATGTTTGAGACTCTCTTGTTACTTTTAACGCTGAAGAAAAGAGCAGAATTTGTCTAATCTTCATTTTTGAAACTATATTGGACAATCATATTATTCAATGTCCCAGTTTTCCCTTCTTTAAAATGAGAGTAATATTAGTACTTAGTACTTACATTTTAAAGTAGTTCTAAAACTTAAATGAGTAAATACCTGTAAAAGTTGTAGCATACCTTGACACATACTAAATGTTTGTAGTAATGATGGTGATGATCTTTTAGTAAACAAGGAATTGTGAGTGTGAAATTACAAAATAAGATATTTGTTTCCCAACTTCTACGTGAAAAATTTGATTTTGGCAGTACTTCGATTTGTTTGCATCTTTCAAATTTTATGCAATATATAAGAATTGTTTTTAGGGCACCTGGGTGGCTCAGTTGGTTAAGCGACTGCCTTCAGCTCAGGTCATGATCCTGGAGTCCCGGGATCGAGTCCCACATCGGGCTCCCTGCTCAGCGGGGGGTCTGCTTCTCCCTCTGATTCCCTTCCCTCTCGTGCTCTCTGTCTCTCATTCTCTCTCTCTCTCAAATAAATAAATAAAATCTTAAAAAAAAAAGAATTGTTTTTATAATTAGGGAAAAGTAAAAAAAACTATAAAAAAGAAAGTGTATTTAATTAAGTTATATTTATTTGAATTCAAAGGACTTTTACATTCCATTCACTATGTCAGTTTGCTCTACAGACTTTTTTAGCAAGAAAATTTGTGATTTTTCCTCCTTATAATATGCTATGTTTTGCACACAATTTCATAAGTGTAATTTTTTAAATAAAGAAATTTGCATGAATATCATAGCCATGATAAAATTACAACTCATAGTCTTTAAATCATAACCATGCTTTTGATATATTCCTCAAAACTCAGCTTAGCCATGACCTACTCTAGATCTTCTTCATAGCCCCTGGATCCTTCCTAACATTTTATTTAACTGATTAGGACTTAAACATTTATTCCTGTGACTTTCACCTCCATAAGACCCTGAGTTACTAGAAGACAGGAACCATCTTATCCACACTGACACCCCCATTTCTTGTACAAGTATACCAAAACTATGCTCAAGAACAAAGAAAAATGTATGCTACAATGAATTGAACTTCACAAGCTAAAAGAGGCCCATTAAATTTGAGTAAAAAAATGTATGATGTTTAACATATGTAGTTTACCTTCACTTTGGTCTAAAAACTGATCACTCTGTGTAATAATTGTAAGACATTCTTTCATGATAAAATAACCTCTCACATCTCTCCCTCCACTATTGTACACTTTGTAGTCATTGTATGTGTTGACCATTATGAATATATGGTATAGAATTTGTTCTCATGTTTATCTTTGCCAGAAGATAAACTCCTGTTTTCAAACAAATTGCTTGAAAAGGAAAAAAATTGAAATAAAAACAATGTGAAAAATCATGATTCCTTGTAACTGCATAAACTAATAGGGATAAATGTAAAGCTATTTGGGACATGAAGTAAGCTCATCAATTTTATAAACTAAAATTAATTCCCCTGTGGCTTCATCTTCATCTCACAGGTATTTATTAATACTTGAGTGATTAACAATATATATATGGCTAAGCCTTAGGTCCTTTTATATAATCTAGACTAGTTCTTCAAATGAACAGCATAAAAATACTACTAACAGATCATTTGAGAGAAACACTTTTCCAATCAATCAACAGTGAGAGAAACAGGAAAATAGGCACAGGAACTGTAGTATAATTGCCTTGTTTTGATCACTTCAACAAATCCCAGGTATCCAGATTCAGGCCCAGAAAATATACTTCTGAAGGCTAATTGGCATAGGAACATTTTAATGATATTCTCTAAATTTTGCTGTTACCCATACTAATGTAATCACGTTTGTATTTTCTGTTTATTGAATTTAATGTGTTTAACCTTGATTAAGGAGTAAAATTTCACAATAAGAGGAAAAACTTGAAGACCACATCCATACAGATAGCTTGATATCATTAAATTAAATGGGAAATTAGAATCCATTTTGTCCTGGCCATCAATAAATGTATCTCCTCTATAATGGTCAATCAGCCTTCAAGAGATCAAGGCTTGCTTCCACTGAAAGCACATGGTCAATCAGCCTTCAAGAGATCAAGGCTTGCTTCCACTGAAAGCAACTTAATCATTTGTTGAGAATTTTAAATTGTTAAAATCTTCTTCTTTTTATTAAGTCAAATACTGCCATCTTATAAATTTTATCCACGGGTGTCTGCTTCTCTAGGGACCTCTGAGTCTACTCTTACTTTTACATTAAAACTCCTATTCTTAAAAATAGCTCTCATAGCCTTTTCTCTTCTCTCTTTTCAGAGCCATACTTTTTAAACTATGGTTTTTAGACACTTAATCAATATGAATCACCTCATATATTTTGAACACACACACAAACTTCCACACAATTTATCAGTGGCTTAGATGAAATGTAAACCTGTTCAAAGCTACAATTTTTAGAGCATACAAAGAACAAAAAAATCCCTATGTAAGCTCATGATTATTGGATTTTTTACTATAATTTAAAATATTTCATATAAAGGACTTTGCAATTTCACATCTATATGCTTAAAAAGTTGATTTCTTAATATATGGAAAATTAAAAAGGCTAACATCAGCTATAACCCAGGGCTTACAATGTATCACTTTTATAGAATCTTAGAGTATAAGTGGTAAATTAAATTATTTATTTCTCCATTTTTCTCTCTCTTTCTTGTTCTTTTGGTAAAACTGAAAAAGTTTGAAATAGTTTGATTATTCTCAAGCTAAGTTTTTATGTGTGAAATATGTTGAAAATAAACCTAAGGTATTCTTTAAATCATGCATGCCACTCTTCCACCTTTGCTAAACAAATTCTTTCTAAAAAAAAAAAAAAAATTCTTTCTAGCTATTGTAAACAATTAAAGTTAGTTATCAAGAGCTCTGTCTTTCAATTATCATATGATTTCACTCAAATGTGGAATTTAAAAAACAAAACAGAGGAACATAGATGAAGGAAGTGAAAAATAAAACAAGTAATCAGAGAGGGAGACAAATCATGAGCACTCTTAACCATAGAAAACAAACTGAGGGTAGCTGGAGAGGAGGTGGGTGGGGGGATGGGGTAACTGGGTGATGGGTATTAAGGAGGGCACTTGATGTAAGGAGCACTGGGTGTTATATGCAACTGGTGAATAACTGAACTCTACCTCTGAAACTAATAATACACTATATGTCAATTGATTGAATTTAAATTTAAAAAATTAAAAATTAAAAAAAAAGAGCTCTGGTTTTGCAGATTTTTCTCCTCACTCCTTTGCTTAGCAGACACCCAGTTTTCACAGACTCTCTGCCCTCTTTCCCTTCAACAAAACCCAGTCTCAACACAAAACATTGCACTCTATAGTGAGATACATATTGATGATAAGGTTGATCATGATCCTTCTGGTCATGTTTTGTATGCACATTACATATTGAAAAGCCCTACTCTAGACTCCTTTTCTGGCAATTAACTTGCCTTTTTGTAGTCTCTGGTCTTTTCCTTGACAGTACTTCTGAGTAAAAATATCCATGTTTCTTTTACTTAGGGGAAAAATTCTTCTACTGTTCTAACAATTTTCTACCTAAGTATATCACTGCTCTCCTACCTTTCCGCATCAGATGTTTTGATAAACTTATTCTATAAAGGATATTCCCATAAAGCTTTAACCTTTGACCTCTTTAATTCTTCTCACCCAAATACAAAAATTAATTACAAAATTTCACGTAATTTTGGAGGCCTTGACTTTTCTCTTACTGTGCTCATTCTATTGGAACAGACACAACTGGTTATCCAACTAGTATCCTTCTTCTTATCCCTCCTTGATAACAGAAATCTGATTCATAAAGAAGTCCAGCCCCTTTTCAAAGACAGGTGACCCTGTGCCCAAATTTGGTAGTTCTATTCTGTCTCTTCTAGAAGTGTTAGACATATAACCCAATTCTGGCCAAAGAGAAGTTTGTGGATTCAAAAATCATTTTCCTCACTCATTATAAAATGTCTCATTGCCCACAGGTATTGACATTTTGTGATTTTAAATATGGAAGTACTTTAATCCTTTGGAACCAAGGGAAGAGTCATTTTCTCAAAAGTGAAATTAATAGAGTAAAGCTATAAAGGGAGATGGAACAATCTTGGCTTTTGATGTCAAAACGTTCTTCTTCTGAATCATTTTAGAAAGCTATTTGACATCTTATAGGGCCCTATCACACCTTGAACTGTATTATAGTTTTCTCTATAACTCTCTTCTGTCCCTTATTAGATTGTAAGCTATTTGAGGACAATATCTGAATTGTTTTGACTTTTGCATACCTTTTGGTATACAGCACAATGCAATGTCTTTATTATTATTATTATTATTATTATTAATGTTATGTTAGTCATCTTACATTACATCATTAGTTTTTGGTGTAGTGTTCCATGATCCATTGTTTGAGTATAACACCTGGTGCTCCATGCAATACATGCCCTCCTTAATACACATCACTGGGCTAACCCATCCCCCACGCCCCTCCCCTCTAAAACCCTCAATTTGTTTCTCAGAGTCTATACTCTCTCATGGTTCATCTCCCCCTCCAATTTCCACCCCCTTCATTTTTCCCTTCCTTCTCTTAATGTCCTCCATGCTATTCTTTATGTTCCACAAATAAGTGAAACCATATGATAATTGACTTTCTCTGCTTGACTTATTTCACTTAGCATAATCTCATCCAGTTCCATCCATGTTGATGCAAAAGTTGGGTATTCATCCTTTCTGATGGCTGAGTCATATTCCATTGTATATATGGACCGCATCTTCTTTATCCATTCATCTGTTGAAGGGCATCTCGGCTCTTTCCACAGTTTGGCTATTGTGGACACTACTGCTATGAACATTGGGGTGCATGTGGCCCTTCTTTTCACTACATCTGTGTCTTTGGGGTAAATACCCAGTAGTGCAATTGCTGGGTCTTAAGGTAGCTCTATTTTTAACTTTTTGAGGAACCTCCACATTGTTTTCCGAAGTGACTGTACCAACTTGCATTCCCACCAACAGTGTAAGAGGGTTCCCCTTTCTCCACAACCTCTCCAACATTTGTTGTTTCTTGCCTTGTCAATTTTTGCCATTCTAACTGGTGTAAGGTGGTATCCCAATGTGGTTTTGATTTGAATTTCCCTGATGGCTAATGATAATGAACATTTTTTCATGTGTCTGTTAGCCATTTGTATGTCTTCTTTGGAGAAGTGTCTGTTCATGTCTTCCACCCATTTTTTGATTTGATTGTTTTTCGGGCGTTGAGTTTGAGAAATTCTTTATAGATCTTGGATATCAACCCTTTATCTGTAGTGTCATTTGCAAATATCTTCTCCCATTACGTGGGTTGCTTTTTAATTTTGTTGACTGTTTCCCTTGCTATGCAGAAGCTTTTTATCTTGCAATGTCCTTCACATAGTGGATTTTCAGCATGTGCTTGTTGATTAAATAAATGAGTTTTCCTCTGCTTCAGAGTGTACCTTCTCAGCATGCAACAAGCTTTTCTGGATTTTTTTTAATTTTAAGATTTAAGTAAATACCAAATAACATGATGGACTATACCTTTGACTATAGCTCTTCTTTGAAAAAAAAACTAGGTAAAGCACCCAGTTTTAATACTGAAGACAAAATAAGCTGAGGTATCATTTTTTAATTATGAAAGATAACCAAGAAGGCATGAAAGTATTATATTTCAGGGGCAAGGGAGGATTGGGAAGGGCTGCTTAAGTATACAGGGAGTTTCCCATGGTGAAAACTTTCAAATTTGCAAGTAACTCATTGTTGGTACATAGAAAACATGTAACATTTCATAATGTTTCCATTTTTTCTTTTCTATGACTAGCCCATGGTTATAGATACAACACTAAATCATGAAATCACACATTTAAGAAACGACAGTGAGAAATTTTTCCCTGCTACCGTTGGCAAATTTTATTAATCTACTCAGAGTCATGTGCATATTTGAGATAACATACTCTGCAAGTCCCAATGCCTCAGAAGCATTCATTTTGGTAATTTAGATCTAATTACATAATTATTAAATTTAATGCTGGGTTTAGAAACACAGTCAGGTAACAATACCTACATTTTCCTAAAGCACTACTTTTGTTCCTCAGGAATGAAAAGTTACTGATAAAAATCTCATCTTGCACATTTCCCAGTAAGCCATATGAGCATTTGGTTTGATATGAGGAGAGCTGTTTGAGTGTTTTTAAGTCTCTCAATGTTTGGGGCCACCTGTCAGCCAATACCAATTAGAAGCAGTGCCTGATTAAACTGTTCTCTCTAGAACCATTCGGACAACTTCATTAGTGCTTCAGTTTATGGTAGTAGAGCAAGCCATGTTGCAAAAAGTCCTGACAGCATAGAGAGAGCCCATTTGGGCACATAGGACATAGGACTCAAAATTGTAGGCAGTTGCAAAGTTTTGATTGCATGAATTATACATGCGGGGTGACCAGCCATTTGTGTTCAATGATGTTAGCCAATCAGCCCAGGTGCAGGAAAGAAAGTAAACTGGGGGAGAGGAAAATCATAATACTCAGGAAATCACTTTTTTTTTTTGGCTTTACCAACTTAATACATGACATTATAAATCTCGGCCAAGTGCATCACACCACTTCTTAAAATTTCTCAGGTAGACTAGCAGTTAGAATAAATAGGTAGAGAAAAGTAAGAAAGGAGAAAGAAATTGAGAAGGCTCAGCTGCAAATTACCGTACACATCAAGGACTTCTATATGATGAGCATAGCCAGAGCCCCTGAATGTTAACCATGTCACCTTGTTGTAGACAAGTCTCCTCTTTGCACCAATTATTTCTCTGTTCTGTCAATAATTAACTTTGTTAATGCATGGGTTTCTGCTTTCTTCTTTTTACTTCCACTTCAGTTGACTATATAGAATTTCAAATGTTTAGGGGAGAAGGAAGCAACAATATTTGTACCTGATCCAGATAGTTTATAGATTATTTTTGATGATACAAAGAAAATATTTGGTTAGTATTGTTAATAACTCCACAACTACTACCTGCATTTGGATTTTTAAATATAGAACTTAATGGGCCTGAGAAATTAATATTTTATCAAAATTAATACATTTGATAAAATACATAGTATAAGTTCCAAAGAAAAGAATCACAAGAACAACAAAAAAGAGTTTTTCTTCTCTCTGTTCTCCTAGCCTCTGTTTACTTAAGGATAGATGAAATGTTGTTTCTCTTTCTACCCTTTTATTATTTAACAGTAGCTTTGATATCGATTCCTATTACTTTCTGGTTTAAGAAGCATATTGCATGGGATTGTAAGATAATTGAGATCTATTTTAAAAACACAAAACACTTTCTTACCAGCTGGAGAAGCAAGGAGATTGTTCATAGAGAAGAATGTTTCACGGTCACCATCAAACAAATATGCCAGGCTGCTGGCTTAGGACAAGAGGAAGCAGAGGAGGCCAGCAGGGGAAAATTGTATATTTGTCAGGGTTGACAGTTTGTTTTATAGTGGACCCACCTCCTCTTTAAAGTAATTCCCATTCAGTTTATGGTAGATTGATATACAATGAGGTCAAGCACAGCAAATCAATTCTGATATGATTGCATTTTAGCCATAGTCATATTTCTCCTGGAAATCTTGCCAGAATCAGCTATTCATTTCATAGGAACATTGATTTCCCTACCCTTACTCTCTTACTCTATTCCACCTTCCATTCAGCAGGGCTTCTCCTTTAAGGAAAATTTTGTAGGTCCCAAACAATCACCCCAGGGGGTGACTACAAACACATAGAACATAGTAAATCTTTCTCATCAGGTGAAAGCACAGAATTTTATTTTATTCAACAAATGTCATTTTAAAAAGTTTCTAATAAAGCAGTTTTTGTATACCAGTGCATTGCCCATGGTAACAATATTTTATTCCTATCTTTGAAACTATATCAATAACATAAAAAATACTTTCTAACTCTATTTAACATTGTTTCCCAAGCCCTCTTCCCATATCAACCAGCACAGCACTGTCTAAATAGCATTTGATACCAGACCACTTCCTGACAATGAAGAAACACAGAGAATCTGAGGCTGCTTTTTTTTCAATGGAGAATACTGGCCTTAAGATAGTTCGGATTGCTGATGCTTTCCTCCAATTTCTCCCACTGGATTTGAAATTTTGCCTGCTCTCACCTCTGTTACTTATCATTCTGTTAATGCATGGTTTCTGGAATCCTTCATTTAATTACTAATCTTTGTTAAATATGCTAGTCTTACTACCTGCCATGACTCTATGTATTCCTGAGTGCTTCTCACATCCATATCTTCAAATGGTCAGGTGATCTCAAGAATGGAGAGTCAAATTAAATATATTCCTCAGTTCACAGCATACTAACATCAGTCTGTGCTAGGCTCTTCTTTTATATTTATTTTTCTCTCTAGGTCCTATCTCCATCTTTCTGATTGCCTGCAATGTGTTTGGTGTATGTTCTTGACCTTGCGTGTATCTTTGTAAGACACACACATACACACACACACAAACATGCACCTTTATTTAATTGCTTTGACCACTGCATAATGTTATTTAGTGGTTATTTATCCTAAGGGATATAGTTAATTTTGTCCTTATGACACCTTGATATTAGCCCATGTAACTACTGCTGTGATTGATGTTTGTTTTCTCCTTTCATGTGAAGCAATGAGCAAGTAAAGAAGAGAAAAACAGTGTACCTAAAATCTTGCCCTGTCCAGTCTTCCTTTCTTAGGTCTCAGCTCCCTTCTACTCTGAGCTGTCTGTTATTCCTTCCTTTCTTTTCCCTCAAACACCAAAATCCATTCACATTCTGTTATTTTTAGAAGATCTTACAGTCTATTTTTAGGTTGAAAAAATCCTTCAAGTTCACATGGACATGGTCTCAAGGTTAGATTACACAGACAGAGCCAGAAGTTCATGCTTGTTTACCTTCTTGGCAGGTCATGCCATCACTATATTTTTCTTATGCTTTCCCTTGTGTTGGTAGATTGGATTGTTGTTTAGCAAACATTCACTTGTTTCCTTCACAAATTGGTCTCCATGGGAAGGAAATCCTTCCTGTCCTACTGATGTTGGGTTTGGCCATGTTACTTCCTTTGTGCAATGGCATGTTAGGTACGTGACAAGACTTAGAATATGCACATGCCTTTAGGCAAACATTCTTGGGCTCTGGTATTCTGCGTGAGAAGAGCTTCCCCAGATTGCTCCTACCTCTTTCAGTCTTAGCTCCGGAATGAACATACTTGAGCAGACTCTGGTACCAGAGCACCCATCCCCATGGTCGAAAGCAGAAATACTCTAGCTGAATAACAGATGTATGAATAAGAAACAAGTGATTATTTCTGTGTGTCACAGAGATTTTATGGTTGTTTGTTATGCAATGAAAACCGATTAACACAGAATTGGACCTAAAAGTATGGTTCCGTCATAATTAAAATATATGGCAGTGACTTTGGGAACTCGCAGGATGGTAAGGAAATTGTCAAATGCAGTTGAGAAAAAAATGATATAAATAATGTAATGGCAAAATATTTGGTAAAAATTGCTTCCAGTAGTAATGAAGGATAAAGAAAACGTATGTACTAAATTGGCAGCGTTGAGCTAGGCAATATTGAGGTGGTATCTTGAAAGTGTAAACTGGTTGTAGTGGCATCTGGGTGGCTCAGTCGGTTAAGCCTTTGACTCTTGATTTTGATTCAGGTTGTGGCCTTAGGGATATGGGATTGAACCCCGCATCAGGCTCCGCACTCAGCAAGGAATCTGTTTGATATTCTCTCTTGCCCTCTCCCTCTGCCCCTCCCCCACAATGTTTGCACTCTCTCTCTCTCAAATAAATAAATAAATAAATCTTAAAAAAAAGTGTAAACTGGTTGTAATTAAGTACGCTAGTATCATGGTGAACTTTATGTGTCAATCTGACTAGGCTAAGGGATGCCCAGATAGCTGGTAAAGCATTATTTCTAGACGTGTCTGTGAAGGTGCTTCTGGAAGAGATTAGCATATGATTCAGTAGACTGAATAAAGAGACCCCCCCCTCATCAATGTGGGTGGCTTCATCCAATCAGTTGAGGGCCTGAAAAAAACAAAAAAGGTGAAGAAAGGGAGAATTCTCTCTTTTTTGGATGAGATGTCCATTTTTCCCTACTTTGGACATCAGAGCTCCTGGTTCTCACACTTTTGGACTCTGGGACTTATACCCTTGGCTTTCCTGGTTCCCAGATAGTGGGACCCAGACCAAATTGTACCACCAGCATTCCTAGCTGTCCTGCTTACAGATGGTAGACTGTGGAACTTCTTAGCTTCTGTAACCACGTGAACCAATTTCTATAATAAATCTCTTCTTCTAAAATAAATAAATAAATAGATAAATCTGTTCTTCTATATATCTACATATATCCTATTGGTTCCATCACTTGGAAAGCCCTAACTAATCAATTGGATAAGACACTATAAGAAAAAGATGAGCTCAGAAAGGAGCTGACCTGTTGGCAAGCAGAGTTCTGAGGAAATAGAGACAGCTTGGAATTCAGAGCTGGAAACAAAACTGTTTCTAAGTCAAAGGTGAAACCAAGAGTGTGTCTGTAACACTTCTTTAATACCCCTGAAAAAATTAAGGTGATTTTAATAGATGCCTTGAACTGCACCAAAAGGTTCTTACAAAACTTGGTGTCAGGGTTCAGCAAAATCAAGCGTACCCACACTAGAGGTAAATAAATTCAGAAAGAAAGACAAGTCTGGAAAAGAACTGTAGGTATAGCTTTGGGCAAATATGATTGACTAGAAAAAATTCAAAAAACATGTACAACATTTTTGAGAGATCTATATTGGCAAAAGTACAAACAGTTCACCGTGAAAGAAAGTGAGATTATATGAGATTAAAAAATGTAGTTGTCTTGTCCCTGTTCCATTGTCTTATCCTGGGTATAAAGGGAGCAAATAACTTATTTTTAGTTCATTCGTTTCTGGTTAAAGACCAGTAAAATTTAGGCCCAAGGTAAATTACAAGATCCTAAACTTTGAGTCTGATGCCATGATTGAATGAGATTTTTTTAATGGGAAATTTGCCAAAAGATTGAGTAATCTTAAATGAAGAAAGGAAGTAAATACTTGTGAACAAGAAGGCACACTGAAAATTGGATTACTTTCAGCATAAATTAATTCCTACCACTCTCCTTGCCATGAGAAGAGTACATTTTTTTTGTCTAAATGGTGTTGGTTTAGAGATACATCATTTCTTTGGCCAATGGAATGCTAATTGATGTGATGAAATCAAGGTTTGGCATATGCATTGATGATTACACTCTAGAGATCACATGCAAAGAGTTTCGTCTGGGTATATGATGCTTTTTCATCTGGACCCCAGAATAAAGGCACATGGAAGAAAACTGAACCCCATCTGTAACCAAGTTAAACTGGATCCACAGTCTGAACACTGCTGCCCTGGCTGAACTATGTATCCACAGCTATAGGCAAATCCACGCATATGAATAGGAAATAGATGAACAAGGAATAAATGCTTGACACCGAGTACTAGTTTGACAATAAAATATATCTGGTTTCTGGCAGTTTAATAATTCCTATCTACTGAAGTACTTTGTTATTTTCACTGTACAAAGGAGGTAAAAAAATCCGTTTACTTGTAGAGCACTTTATTTACATTTGGCTTAACACAATACAATTATCCTTCAACTTTCTAACCTTCTTTCTCTGTCTAAAAAAAAAAAGAAAGAAAAACAAGCCCCTAAGATAATCATTAATTTTCTGCACAGAATGTATTTTTATCACATACTATGTGCAATATATATATGAAGAAATGCCTCCCAACTTCACCCATGGCATATTACATGGAAAATGTTCAAAAATATCTTTCATATATACAATGGAATCATTGTATATATATACATATATACAATTCAGCCATCAGAAAGGATGAATACCCAACTTTTGCATCAACATGGATGGAACTGGAGGAGATTATGCTAAGTGAAATAAGCAGAGAAAGTCAATTATCATATGGTTTCACTTATTTGTGGAACATAAGGAATAACATGGAGGTCATTAGGAGAAGGAAGGGGAAAATGGCCGGGGGGAATTGGAGGGAGAGATGAACCATGAGAGACTATGGACCTGAGAAACAAACAGGGTTTTAGAGGGGAGGGGGGAGGGGGGATTGGTTAGCCCGGTGATGGGTATTAAGGAGGACACATACTGCATGGAGCACTGGGTGTTATACGAAAACAATGGATCGTGGATCACTACATCAAAAACTAATGATGTATTGTATGGTGACTAACATAACATAATAAAATAAATTTTAAAAAATATCTTTCATATTGGGGCGCCTGGGTGGCTCAGTTGTTGAGCGTCTGCCTTCGGCTTAGGTCATGATCCTGGGGTCCTGGGATCGAGCCCCGGATCGGGCTCCCTGCTCAGCGGGAAGTCTGCTTCTCCCTCTCCCACTCCCCCTGCTTGTGTTCCCTCTCTTGCTGTGTCTCTCTCTGTCAAATAAATAAATAAAATCTTTAAAAAATATATATCTTTCATATAAATTATATAATTTATGTAAATTAGTATGTGTTATGTAACTATAAGCAAATATAAAAGGACAAAGGTCATTGTCAGTGAATGTGCACTTTAACATAGTCACAATATATTTTCTTTATTTTTATTGAAAATTTATCAGTGTTATAGGTCACAATCACATACACATACAAAACTCCAAGTCAGTTATTTAGAAATATCTTTTAAGAAGAACCATAATTTTGTAGATTATGAGTACATTATCTGCATGAGAAAAAAGCTTTTAGCTCTCAGTAAGAAATATGACACTTGCATACAAATTTTTCTGTTTCTATACGCACCACCAAAAAATTAAAAGTAGAGTCAACTGTCTATATGTTCTCTCAAGTTTCTGAATGCCTGACAGAAATATTTACTTTCTCAGTTGCATGGACTAGATTCATGAAGGTAAAGCCACAGAGATTCATCAGTTACAGACCTTTCCTCTCAACACTGTGATTGACAGATGGTAAGTTGTGTCTGTTTGCACTTTCACTCAACAAAGACAGAAACTCTAAGGCTGTTACATTTTAAGACATCAATATCTATTTTTATTCAATTATCTATATGCTATAAACTGAATTGTGTCCCCTCCAATATGCATATGTTTAAGCCCTAACCCTCAATGTCATTGTATTTGGAAATAGGGCCTTTAGGAGGTAATTATGATTAAGTAAGGTCATAAGAGTGGGGTCCTAATCTGATCGGGTTAGTAACATTATAAGAAGAGAAAGAGAAAGAAAGGGGTGTGTGTGTGTGTGTGTGTGTGTGTGTGTTTACACACAACAAGGAAAAGCCATATGAGGACACAGTGAGAAGGCAGCTATCTTCAACACAAGCAGAGGCTTCACCAGACCCCAGCCCTGCTGGCACCTTGATCTTGAACTTTCTAGTCTTCAGAACTGTGAGAAAATCCATTTCCGTTGTTTAAGCCACTCAGTCTATGGGTTTTTTATTATGGCAGCCCCAATTGACTAATGCACTATACAAGTAAATTACCATATGAAACTTTAAAAATAGTTTAAAATACACTTAATATAAATAGTTGGTATAAAAATACAGGAATTCCTTCTAAAAGATATCACTTAAGAAAAAGTCATGTGAAAAATCTAAGTTACTAAAAGATGACAGTTCCTTGCATTATTATATAGAATCATTTACAAACATTCCGAAATGACAAAGCCTAAGAAAACAAGCTTGATAATATTTGCCTTATAAGAAAGTGCCATTTCTAAAGATCAGAAGTATTGTGACCCAAGACTTTATGTTCATATTACAGGAGGCAGCACCATATTTGCCCAAAGTGTCAAATTTTTTTGAACCTACAAGATATGTATTTGAACTAGGATATTAGACGACACATTTTCTGGCCTTTGAGGTTGGTTAAGTCAGTAAGTCAGGAAGTACTTTTAAGTGTTTACTGTGTGCCAGTATCATTCCAAGCACTAGGATTCAGCAATGAATATGATAGGCAAGGTCTCTGTTCTCATGGTATCTATGTTCTAGTGGGTTGGAGATAAAAATAATCAATGAAAGTCAGAGTATACCAAGATGGGACATTGGAGACTCCTGGCCTCCCCTTCTCTCAAATACACCAAATACATAACTACACATGGAGCAATTCCCTCCAAAAGAGATCCAGAAGCTAGTTGTGTGACTCCTACATATCAGGCAAATTAGAAAATACCCACATCAAAACAAACAGAAAAAGGTGAGACACACTCTGGTCATAAACCCCAGCCCTGGCACAGTACCATACAGTCAGAAGGGAGCTCCCATCTCTCAGCTTCTCCCTGAAGAACAGAAGATTTATATGTATCACCCTAACTTTTAAGACATCCACCAGAGGGATAGACCTCCAAAACAGCTCTAAAAGCCTCTAAAAGGGGTTTGTCTCCAGAAGACTCATGAGACAATAGCAAACAAAGAAGCAGTTCTTATCAGGCACAGGTCAATGTGACTATTGTTCCAGGGTTCAGCACAGAGAGAGCAGGCAAAAACACCCATCTTCCAGTTGTTCACAAAAAAAAAAAAAAAAAAAAGGATTTATCTGCATGCTTTAAAAGCTCTGCCTGAGGGTCAGACTTTTAATTTAGTAGGCACTGGGGGAGAGTTACAATGTTCCCCAGATATTAGGGAAGCTGGGTTTTTTTTAATTTGACACAAAAAAAACAAAAGAAGTAAAAGCACAAACAAACAAGTAGGACTACATTAACCTAAAAAGCTTCTGCACAACAAAGAAAATCATCAGTGAAATGAAAAGACGAACTACAGAATGGGAGAAAATATTTCATAAAGAGTTAATATACAAAATATACAAGGAACTCATACAATTCAATAGCATAAAAACAAAAAATCTACGTAAAAAATGTGCAAAGGACCTGGATGAAGATTTTTTTCAAAGAAGACACATAAATGGCAAACAGGTACATGAAGGGTGCTCAACATCACTAATCATAAAGGAAATGCAAATCAAAGCCACACCTGTTAGAATGGTCAAAAAGACAGAAGATAGCATATGCTGGTGAGGATGTGGTCAAATGAAAACCCTAGTGTACAGTTGGTACCAATGTAAATTGGTACAACCACTATGGAAAACAGTATGGAGATTTCTCAAGAAACTAAAAATAGAACTGCTACATGATCCACAATCTAGCTTCTGGGTATACATCCAAAGGAAATGAAATTGCTATCTCACAGAGATATCTGTACTCCCATTTTTGTTGCAGCATTAATCGCAATAGCTAAGGCATGGAATCAACCATAGTATCCATCAATGAATGAATAGATAAAGACAATGTGGTGTGTGTATATACCTGTGTATATATATGTGTGTGTGTGTATGTATGTGTATGTATATGCGTGTGTGTGTATATATACATATATATATACACAGTGGAATATTATCCAACCTTAAGAAAGAAGCAAATCTTGTTATTCTTGACAACATGGATGAACTTGAAGGGCAGCATGCTAAGTGAAATAATCTTGACCGAAAAAGAAAAATACTGGTATCACATATATGTGGAATCCAAGAAAAAGTCAAAGTCACAGAAAATAGTAGAAGGGTCATTGCCAGGGACTGGAAGGTGAAGGAAATAGGAATAGGATAGTAAAGGGTAAAACTTTCAGTTATAAGATGAATAAGTTCTGAGGATCTAAGGTATAACAGGGTTATTTTAGCTGATAGTACTGTAGTATATAAGTGAAATTTGCTCCAGGGATCTGAGGGACGCCTGGGACACACGAGGGGAGATTATTCACTCTTCTGTGAGGGTCAGCTGGATGCAGGGGCACAAACTCCTCTCTACGGGGACAAAGGAAAGGGCTGGCACCATTATTCTCCCCCACCCGTCAGCAGGGACTGGTATCAGTGAGCTCCATAGGGCCAACAGTGGAGATCGGAGTTGCTTACACCAAGCCTCACTCCCCGCCCCCCGCCACACTCTGCAGGTGCTTCTTTACTAGGACAAGTGTGTCTGAGAGTCAGAGCAGCAGCAGGATCCCCGCCCCACAGACCAGCACAGACTCCCTACATGAACCAAGGCTACTGACCACAGAGTGCTGCAAAGCTTCAGCTTTAGTGCAAATGGGATCGAGCCTCTTTCAACGAGCAGACCAGAGCACACTTAGTTAAACATCACCACACTCCCCACTGCAGGCAAAGAGAAACTCTGCAGAGCGCTGACCTGAAGGAAAAAGCAGCCAAAACACAGCAGCAGGGTGCACATAGCATACACCAGAGATACTATCTGAAGTGCCAGGCCTTGGGCAGTATATGACCTCTTCTTAATAAAAACATTACTCTCAGGAGCAGGAAACATAACAGGTTTTCCTAGCACAGAGAAGTGGACACAGACCTAGACAAAATGCAAGATGGAGATATTCATCCCAAAAAGAAAGAACAAGAGGTCACAACCAGGGATCTAATTGAAACAGATATAAGTAATATGCCTTTTCTTAAAACAGCAATCATAAGGATACTAGCTGGGTTATTATAGAAGACACCAGGGAGTCCCTTACCTCAGAGATGAAAGACCTAAAAGCTAGTCAGGCTGAAATAAAAAATGCTGTAACTGAGATGGGAAACCAACTGGATGTAATGACCACAAGGATGGAAGAAGCAGAGGAACAAATAAGTGGTATAGAAGATAAAATTATGGAAAATAATGAAGCTGAAAAGAAGAGAGAAAGAAAAATATTGGATCACGAATGTAGACTTAGGGAACTCAGCGACTCCATAAACCATAATAACATTTGTATTATAGGAGTCCCAGAAGAAGAGAGAGAAAAGGTACTAATAATACAAAAATAGTAGGGGCCTTTAACACCCCACTTACAGCAATGGACAGATCACATAAGCAGAAAATCAACAAGAAAATGATGGCTTTGAATGACATACTGGACCACATGGGCTTAACAGATACAAATTTGGAAAGACCACAAATACATGGAGGTTAAAGAACAAGTGATGAATCACTAAATTCTACTCCTGAAACTAATATTACACTATATGTTAACTAACTAGAATTTAAATAAAAACTTGAAACATTCAATATAAAAAAGAAGAAAAGGCAACTATGTGAGGTGATGGATGTGTTAATTAACTTGATGGTGGGAACCCTCTCACAATGTGTATGTATAAAAAAATCATCATGCTGTACACTTTAAATATATTACAATTTTATTTGTCAGTTATACCTCAGTAAAGCTGAAAAGAAGAAAATTAAATAAGTCAATGAGATTGCAAGTGATTACATAGCTACTTTATATTGAGTGACATTTTCCTTGAGATCTGAATAAGGAAGAAGCAATTGTGTGAAGTTTAGAGGAAGGACATTCCCAGCTGGGACAATATTTGGTATATAATGAGTTTGGATCATTGAAGAAATAGAAGAATAGTTAGAAATGCTGGAGTATGTTGAGCTAGGAATTAGAATGATATAAGACTAAATCATGCGTCACTTTATAAGCAGTGAAAGAAGTTTGCATTTTATTCCAAATAAAGCTAGAAAGATATTAAATGTTTTTAAACATGGAGATGACTGAAGTATATTTTACATTTCTTAAAAAGCATGTTTTTTTTTCTTTCAAGATTTATTTATTAATTTGAGAAAGAGAGGGAACACACTAGTTGGAGGGTAGGGCAGAAGAAGAGAATTTTAGGCAGATTCCCACTGAGCTCGGAGCCTGGCGTGGGGCTTGATGTGGGGTTTGATGTGGGGCCTGATGCAGGGCTTGATATGCGGCTCCATCCCACGATCCTGAGATCATAACCTGAGCTGAAATCAAGAGTCAGATGCTTATCAACTGAGCCACCCAGGCACCCGTTAAAGAGCATGTTCTCTTCAGTATATAAAAGAAATAATAAAATGGAATGACTAGAAGAATAAAAAAAAAAAAACAGTTTAGAGCCCATTGCAATTGTCTAAGCAAGTGATAAAATTGATCTTGGACTAAGGACTTTTATAGATGGTAAGTCTGATGCCTTCAAGTTAACTAACTGCAGTATTCTGTAAGCCAGAGTAGGTGATCTGCTGTACAGACGTTCATAGAACTGATGCTTGAAAATGAGTTTTCAGAAGAGTGGAAGTTTCTAAAAATGATAGGATCAAGAACCAGAGTAGAACAACCTGTAGATGAGAAGATTGAGAACGGGGAACCTCTTCATTTTATTTCATGTGCAGTGTCATGACTCAATATCAATGCCTTATGAATACCTATAGAAATAATCACCACATATAAGAAAAAATGCTTAAATGAACAAATTCTAATCTTTAGATAACAGCACCATTAAGCACAACCTGAAATGAAAACAGCAAGATAGAATATGAGCAGAATTTCAGGACAACTGACACTGAAGTAAATAGTATATAATGGTGTTTTGAGATTTGAATGGATACTCACACAATCCTATAAATAAGAAATACAGTGTAATGTAAAAAAGAAAAATATTAGGAAAGAATATATTATTAGTCTTAATCTTATATATATAAGAAAATATTGTTTTACATATACCTTACAATATTTTAAATAAAAACAGTGGTGCATAGATGCTTGGGATACAAGTTATCAGAGCCAAAAGAGAATTGTACTATGAACATCACATCATCTAAATTTACCGTCTAAGGATGATAACCACTACCAAAATTCAGGAGATGTGAAGTGTTATTTCATGTCTTACCTTTTGAGAGTCTAAATAAGTAATTCAAGGCAATGTAAAGTGATGTAAATATCATAATTGATAATTGAGGCTTTGTTTTGATAAATGGAATTCAATGGATAAAATCTATGACAGTTTATAATGGTTATTTTTCAATTGTAGATTGTGAGTAACTTTATTTTCTTCTCTATATTTCTCTCCACTTTATGATGGAGTGAATATTTATGGTGAGTATTTTTCTTATAAACCAGAAGATAATAAAAGTTCTATACAAATTTCTGACTCCAACATGCATTAGCTTGTGATTTTCCCAGGTGGTTGAATTGAGTATTTCAATATGTATAGGAAAAGAATGCCAAACAGACAGAATTACTTGGATACACAATTTCAACTAGTCAACTGAACTTTGTATTGTTGTTACATAGGTCTAGAGGGTAACATTTCACGGGAAAAACATTTCAATAATAAACTTATTTGCCCTAGACTTTTTGAAGCAAGGAAGATAAAACTCTGTGGCAGAGAGGAGGAGAAAGGTCTGTGTGAGTGTGTGTGTGTGTTCCTTTTCAAATGTTAAGTGATTGTTTTTAAACTCAGAACTATGATAGAAAGTTTAGGTGTAAAGTGATTTCAATTTGTCTTTTCCACATCCTTATGGTTTCCATTTAGAATCTATTTATTCTTGTTCACCATCTCTTGCCTTAAAAGCAATAAAATTAAAAATAAATAAAAATAAATAAATAAATAAATAAATAAATAAATAAGCTTATTTGACTTAAAAGTTAGCTAATGATACTGGAGGTCCGCCATTCATTTTTTCAAAGATCAAAATGTAATGGTACATTTAGTATTTAATATGATTATAAATGAAGAAGACATATATTTTAAGGTATTGGAGTTAATTTTGCCAGAATTTAAATCTCATATGGCCTAAAAAGCTTTGTGTTTTATAAGATGGTGGGTTGCATTTTTTTTTAAAGATTTTATTTATTTATTCCACAAAGAGAAACACAGCAAGAGTGGGGACACAAGCAGGGGGAGTGGGAGAGGGAGAGGCAGGCTTCCTGTGGAGGAGGAAGCCCAATGCGGGGCTCGATCCCAGGACCCTGGGATCATGACCTGAGCCGAAGGCAGACGCTTAACAACTGAACCACCCAGGCGCCCGGTGGGTTGCATTTTTTAAAATTATTATAATTGCCCATTCTCTAAAATGTATACATAATAATTGCAGATAAACTCTATTGTTGAAATGATTAAATGATTCTCTCTCTCTGGTTTTAAAATGTTTATTGAATAACAAGACACCATTTCAAGGTACATAACAGCAGTGAAAATTATGGTGAAAGAAAATTTATACTTTTCAAGCTAATTTTAATTTAGGATACTATGCTATTTTAAACCCTTTGTTAATAATCACTGTATTGGTATTCTTTAGTTTCAGGAATAGAATTTAGTGATTCATCACTTACTTATAACACCCAGTGCTCATCACAAGGGCCCTCCTTAATGCCCATCAGCCATTTAGCCCATCCTGCCCCCACCTTCCCTCCAGCAATCCTCAGTTTGTTCTCTATAGTTAAGAGTCTCTTTTATGGTTTGCTTCCCTTTCTTTTTTCTTTTTCTTTCCCCTATAGTCATCTGTTTTGTTTCTTAAATTCCACATGTGAGTGAAATCATATAGGATTTGTCTTACTTATTCTGCTTAGCATAATACACTCTAGCTCCATCCCCATTGTTGCCAATAGCAAGATTTCATTCTTTTTATGGCTGAGTAATATTTCATTTCATTTCATTCATATATACACCACCTCTTCTTTATCCATTCATCAGTCAACGGACATTTGGGCTCTTTCCATAAATTGACTATCGTTGATAATGCTGCTATAAACAGGGTTGATGTGTCCCTTCAAATCAGTATTTTTGTATGCCTTGGGTAAATAACTAGTAGTGGAATTGCTAGCTCTAGGGTAGTTCTATTTTTAAATTTTTGAGGAGCCTGCACACTGTTTTCCAGAGCGGCTGCACCAGTTTACATTCCCACCAACAGTGCAAGGGGATTCCCTTTTCTCTGCATCCTTGCCACTATCTGTATTTTCCTGTGTTGTTAATTTTAGCCATTCTGACAGGTGTGAGGTGGTATCTCATTGTGGTTTTGATTTGCATTTCCCTGATGATGAGTGATGTTGAGCATCTTTTCATGTGTTTGTTAGTCATCTGGATGTCTTCTTTGGAAAAATGTCTATTCATGTCTTCTTCCCATTTCTTAACTGGATTTTTGGGGTTTTTTTATTGTCTAAATGATTTCCTGATTTTATTCATGTCCTATTCTCAAATATTCTTTCAACTACTAATTGTTTTATTAAAAATAGTAGCATTTTCTTATTTTTGAATCTTTCTCTAGTTACATTTGACATGCAATTGTTTTTTAAAAAAGATTATAAAATTCAAAAAGGATTTAAAAATATTAAATTATATTTTATCTGTATATAAAATATTTACTATCATGTATATATTTTGTTAAATTCTGAGAATTAATATTGATAGGTTAGCTAGCAAATTGAGTATATTTTATATAAACACATTAAGTAGATGAAGTCTAATTTAAAAAATACCTATTTATTATAACTTCTCTGGTATACCTTCAAGTTTTTAATAATGTTAAGGCCTTATACTTAACAACCATGGAATGAAGTAAGGGCTCATGGACCCTAGAGAGAAAAAAAAATTAGTGAAATTTTTAGATTAGCATAGGATGAAGAAGTTCCCCTTTCACATCTTTTGCTTACTTAAAAATATATTCCACAACACAAATTTTTAGTTGAAATTAACTAGAGGTCAGGAATTAGTGAATATATAGAGAGATATGAAAGTTAGTTATCTTCAAATATGAGGTTATCATATACCAAGGGAATAGATATATTACTTCACTAGATAAAAGTTACCAACAAGAAAGATCTCTAAACACTCTGAGAACATCCCAAAAAGATAAGAGCATAAATTCTCTGCCTCTAGAGGATACCTTTGCTGGGTTAAAACCTTATCAAACTTTAAAACCCTAGCAGATTTGTGCTTTATACTTTCATTTAAGGTTCTATTGGTCTCTACATCCTTGC
Source organism: Mirounga leonina (assembly GCF_011800145.1). Classification (NCBI taxonomy): domain Eukaryota; kingdom Metazoa; phylum Chordata; class Mammalia; order Carnivora; family Phocidae; genus Mirounga; species Mirounga leonina. Next base: position 70,290,068 of record NW_023270807.1, read on the forward strand.
ACGGTTGTTTATGTCAAAATTTTTCTATGATTTCATCCATGGCTATCAAAGAGTACAGCATAAATATCGCAGCTGATGGTGGAAGGCCAATTTTTGTCAAGCTGTCTGAGAACCAAAAGTAACAATTCTAGACCCTGGGTTGGCAAACTGGGGTCTTCATGCTGAACCCACATCATTGCCATAAGCAGTCGATGAGCTAATAACAGTTTCTACACTTTCAATTGGTGAAAAAAAATCAAAATAAGAATAATATTTCATGACATGAAAATTATAAAAAATTCAAATTCCAGTGTTCAAAATAAAGTTTCATTGTAATATAGTCACACTCACACATTATGTATTGTCTATGGTTGTTTTCTTGCTACAATGTTTTCTTACAACAAAGATTTTATGGCCCACAAAGCCTAAAATATTTACTACCAGACTCTCACAAAAGATTATTCACTTTTGTTTTAACTACTAGAGATACCAATGTCTACACTCTGGAGCAGGGATTACTGTGGGAATAACAATAATAATAATAATATTTGCTGTTCTATAGGCTCCAAGGAGGACAAAAAGAGAATTCTCAAAATATTTTTGCCAGTCAAAAGGAGTCATCACATTATGAAGTTTGATAATCACTACTTCAGAGTCAAATGATAACCTGAAATAGTGACATTTAACTCAATCCTCCAAGTATTGGTCTTCTGGTATCTCTTGTCACAGGCAATGATCCATCAAGTTGTATAGACCAAGAATGTAGATATTTTGCTTGTCACCTCCCTCTCTGTCACATACCATATCCATTTCATCAACAGTACCTGTCAATTTTAACTCCTACATCCCCTACATGTGCCCACACCTCCCCAACCCCACTATGTTCCTAGCCTGAGCACCCAAGTGCCTGAAGTGTGACAACTTCCTCTCAACTAGTTTCCATTATTATTACTTTAAAATATTTGCTTTATTTAAAAATGACATAGACTCACTCACTATAAAATACAGGGAAGTACAAGACCATAAAACAAGAAGTGGTGTCTTAAATATTTATTTGAATAGGTCAAATCTCAGCCTATTCTTTATCTTGCCATATACCTTCTTCATCTATTCAATTTCATTGTAATTATCCCTTGGTTGGCTTCATTTTTTTATCAAGTAATACATTTTTCAATAAGAATTCAAGGGAAAGGTATCTTTCCTGAGTTTTATGAATTTAAGAATTATGCTTTCGAAGAAAACTAAGCTGAGCATGATATTCTTAGGTTGTCCAATGTTGTCTCCTGGCATCATATGAAATATGAAAAAAATTGGACATCCTGCCCATGTGTTTTTTACTATTGTCATTAACTAAATTCTAAATCTCACAATGTGTGCCTTGGTATTGCCTTTTCTGAATCAAATTTTGTGGGATCTGAATCACCTTTATTATAGAAAAGGCAACTTTATCATCCATTGAGATATCTTTTCCACATGCTATATTTTCTTCTTGGGAACACAAATTATATGTCTGTTGATTTCCTTTGTAGATCTTCCAGAAATATTACATCTTCAAATATTATTTATCCTATTTATTTGTTTCTTTTTTTCTTTGTGTGATTTTTCTCAGTTCTCTAATCTATGTTTATAACTGTGCTGTCAGCCAGGTTCATTCTACTTTTTACTACCTCTAAATTTTCCTGTAACTCTATAAATGGTTTTATTTTCTTTCATTTCTTCCTGAGCTATGTCAGTTCACTTTGATTCTTTTAAGTTGGCCTGTTCTCTTCTTTAAACTCTTTTTTTGAGCTCTCATAAAACCAACACAAGCAGGGGCGCTTGGGTGGCTCAGTTGGTTAAGCCTCAGACTCGATTTCGGCTCAGGTCATGAACTCAGGGTCATGAGACGGAGCCCTGCCTCTGGCTCAGCCAGAGCCTGCTTAAGATTCTCTCTGCCCTCCTCTTCCTGCATGTGTATGTACTCTCTCTCTCTCTCTCTCAAAAAAAAAAAAAAAAAAGGAAAAGGAAAAGAAGAAAACAAAAAAACACAATCACAACATTTTCGCAAATATTACAATAATGTAGAGAACTGAATTCCGGATGTATTCTTCTGATTCAAGAGCTAAAACTTATCAGATGTGACTTTTATCTTCCTTTTTTTTTCAGTTTTTTTGTCTGTTGCGATTGTCATGTGTTTACATGCTTATTTTATTTATTTTAATGTTTGCAGCATCTCTGCTCAGATCTTGAGCACTTTTTCCTCTCTGAACTATGACTGGTGGTAGTCACCACTGTCTGAATGTAAATTTCACTTCAGACTTCTCTTGATGAACCACTCTCCAAAAATCTGCTGTGTTCTTTTTCATTCGGTGCAATGTTATGCTCAGATTTTAGAGATGTAGTTTTAATCTCCTAATCCCATGCCTCTCTCTCCTGTTCTCATTTGCCTCAAGGACTTTGCGTGTGCTGATGTCTTTAACAGAAGGTGCTTTTCCCTGCTCACCCACATCTTTACCAAATTAACATCTCTCCTAATTCAGAGCTCAGCCACCCGTAAGTTGCTTTCTCAAGGAAAGTATCTGACCTGCCCACCCTACCCTTAGGATATTCTCAAAATTTGCATCTTTTTTCAAAACACTTATCATTTGGGACGTTATATACTTATTCATTAAATGACTGGTTGGATGAGAAAAATGAATGACAGAGTAATATCTTGGTAACTATATTTACCATCTAAAATGGTTGATAGAAGTATTTTAAGTAAATAATATTAAGCAATATACATTTAACAATTGTTCAATAATGTGATTTTGATGTGATTATTCATTCACTAAGATCTACATTATATGATGTTACTGATTTTGTTTGATTTCTTATGAAAACAATCCTCATATATTCTTTGTTCCTGTACTCACACACTCTCTGTAGCCCTCTCCCCATCTTCTCTATGTATAGAAAGAAAGATACATGTATGTATATGTATGTATGTGTGTATAAATCAACTGGTAATTAACTTGATAAAACCCTATCACACAAATGCTCAGAAGGATATTAGGAGCATAACAAACATGATAAATTCCAGTCCCTAATTCTTATGACCCCAAATAAGGCCACATATGTGAGTTCACATGTCTTATGAACTGTGCAAGCATCAGACTAACTTGCTGGGTTCTCAATATGATGGAGTATTTACTCAAACTTGACACTGCACTTTATTGTAAAGCACGCATTATTCATTTCAAGCTACATGCATCTTGCAACTATTACTTCTATCAGCTCAAAACCTAACATCAAGAATATTTTCAAAAGAGATTAAGAATCTATATGGAAAATATTCCAAATGCCAATCTATCTTTAGATTTAATTCATGAAAAAAAAATCAGCTTTAGCTTGAATGTTAGGATTAGAATACTATGCCTCTGTTTGCACTGCTTTCTCCCTCATGTTGCCAAGTTGTGAACAATATACATTAAACAGCAATGAAAAATCAAGCAGAATATTAGTACCAAATCGCATTAGCTCCATCTACTTTCCTGCTCACCCATCAACAAAGCCCTTAAGAATGGCATTACTTAAGCATTATAAGATATCTTAGCCTTCCACATGCCCCATTATTTGCTGTTCACCAAACTGTTTTGCCTCCTTTGACGGTTGTGAGTTTTGACTGTATCATCCTTTCTGAAGCAGTTGTGAATTTACAAGCTATGAGACTTAACTTTCAAAAATAAAAACTTTATAAAATGTTAGCTTTTAATGTAATTTAAACTAACTTTACTTAGTAAAAACATCTGCACTCAATCATTTTTTAATAATAAACTGCTGTCTTCTTTCCACCCAGATGGTACATAGCACACTATCCATGCTCTCTGCAGCAAGAAGGGAGCCTGCCTTTAGGAAAAGCTAGAAAGCATCTTGTGGGTCTTTGTCAATGTCTCCCCTCTCTAATGTCCACTGCCCTTTAATCCATCACTCTCTCTCTTACCTAATCTCAGCTCTTGCCAGATTTCTAACAAAAATCTCACAATAAGCAATCACCCCAACTCACTGAGAGATACCTGACTTACCAGTCAATTGTTGGGAGGAGAGGCCTCTCCTATACCTATTGGAATACATGTGTGAAACGATGGACACAAAGTTGTGGTAGGATGTGGGTTATATATGATTCCTACAATTCATGCTCAAGCCCATCCTGCAGTTTGTTGGGTGTCTCAGCCTGTTCTCTCATCCTTTCCTTTTGAGGCTTGTCTTTTCCTTTTTCCACTTTTGATTCTGAGTGCAATCATGGAAATGACTCTGCAAACTTACTTATCATTCTGGGTCATTCTACTGTTTTCCTTCTTAAGACATTTCTCAGAACCTTTTGATTTTCTACTTGTTCTCTCTCTTCCTTAGCCTCTGTCCCAGACTGGTATTTCTCACCCCCCACTTTCCTGCCTGCCAACAACAGTCTTCCTTAGATATACAGTTGACCCTTGAACAGCACTGGTTTGAACGGCATGGGTCCATTTATATGCAGATATTTTTATAAATACAGTACAGTACTGTAAATGTATTTTCTCTTCCTTATGACTTTTGAATAGCATTTTCTTTTCTCTAGCTTCCTTTATTGCCAGAATACAGTATATAATGCATATGACACACAAAATCTGTGTTAATTAACTACTTATGTTATCTGTAAGCTCTGGTCAATAGTAAGCCATCAGTAGTAAAGTTATTGGTCAAAAGTTATACATGGGTTTCCAGCTGCACGAGGCTATCACAGCTCCTAACCCCCACATTGTTCAAGGATTAATTATACATATTAAATCTCATCTCTCATCAAGGCAGTTGGCCTCTATGAGCAGTAGCCAAAGTTTGTCATGTAAAAAGTCTTGGGACACACAATAAGCTTGGTGGGAAGGAGAATTGAAGTCCCCCCTTTAATATGGGTTATTGAGGTTTCTAGAAGAGAAATTACTTTTCTTGAAAGTCAAAAATATATTAAAAAAATTGATGATTTAACCTAATGGATGTAAAGGTTAATTCATTGTTTTATTTGTTGAATAGAAACATTCTTTTCTTGGGTGCCTGGGTGGCTCAGTCGGTTAAGCATCTGCCTTCAGCTCGGGTCATGATCCTGGGGTCCCAGGGTCCTGGGTCCCACGTCAGGCTCCCTGCTCAGTGGGGAGTCTGCTTCTCCCTCTGCCCTTCACCCTGCTTGTACTCTCTCTTGCTCTCTCTGTCTGTCAAATAAATAAAATCTTTTAAAATAAAGAAACATTCTTTTCTTTTTCATTTTTAAATAGACTTTATAAGCAGTTTTAGGGCAAAATTGAGCAGAAAGTGCAGTTCCCATATGCTCCCTTCCCCCAATTTCACTGCTCTGTTTTTCATGCTCTGCCTGTTCATACCACCCTCCCTGTAGCAACCACTGATTTTTTACTGTCACCATACTTTTGCCTTTTCCAGAATGTCATATAGTTAGAATCATACAGTATGTAATCTCTTAATATTGGCTACTTTCATTTAGTATTATGGATTTAAGGTAACTCCATGTCTTTCCATGGCCTCATAGCAGATTTCTTTTTAGTCATAAATGATACTCTATTATCTGGATATACAACAGTTTAATTATCTATTCAGATATCCAGAAGGATATCTTGGTTGGCAATTATGCAAACTTACTTATCATTCTGGGTCATTCTACTTTTGGCAATTATGAATAAAGCTGCTATAAATATCCATGTGCAGGTTTTGTGTGGACACGTTTTCAATTCTTTTGGGTGAATACCAAGGAGTGTAATTGCTGGATCATATGATTAAGAATATGTTTAGTTTGGTAAGACGCTGCCAGTCTTCCAAAGTGAGTGTACTATTTTGCACTCCCACCAGCAACAAATCAGAGCTCCTGTTGCTCCACATCCTTGTCAGCATTTGATGTTGTCAGTGTTCTGAATGTGGGCCATTCTGGTAGATGTCTAGTGGTGTCTCAGTGTTGCTTTAATTTGCATTTCTCTGATGACTTATGATATGAGATATATTTTCATATAACTTTTTGGCATCTGTGTGTTTTCTTTGGTGAGATGTCTGTTAAGGTCTTTGGCCCATTTTTTATTTAGGTTGTTGTCTTGATGTTGTTGTCTTATTCTTGAGTTTTAAGAGTTCTTTATGTATTTTGGACAGCAGTCCTTTAACAGGTGTGTCTTAAAAAAAAAAACAAAAAACAGGTGTGTCTTTTGCAAATATTCTCTCCTGCAATTTGTCTTCTCATTCTCTTGACATTGCTTCTTCCAGAGCAGGAGCTATTAATTTTAATGAAGTTGAGCTTATCAATGATTTCTTTCATGGATTGTGCCTTAGTATTGTATCCAAAAGTTCACCACCATACCCAAGGCCATCTCGGTTTTCTCTTATGTTAATTTCTAGGAGTTTTATACTTTTGCATTTTATGTTTAAGTATGTGAGCCATTTTAAGTTAGTTTTTGAGAGACTATAAGGTCTGTGCCTAGATTAATTTTTTGTATGTGAATGTCCAGTTTCCAGCACCATTTGTTGCAACTCTGTTCTGTTCCATTGATCAATTCATCTATTCTTTGACCAATATCACAGCCTCCTGATTACTGTAACTTTATAGTACATCTTGAAGTTGGATAGTGTCAGTTCTCTTTGTTCTTCTACTTCAATATTGTGTTGAGTGTTCTGGGTCTTTTACCTATCCATATTCCCAAAATAACTTGCTGAGATTTTGACTGGAATTGTACTGATGAACTTCATTTTTACTCACTAGAAGAAGAGTAACTTTTACCTAAGGAAAATATAGTGATGGAAATTCAGATAGTATTTAATTAGAGAATGAAAGAGGGATACCATTATTTTGAGGTAAGAGAGACTTCCTGGTGGCTTCCAAATTTATCATGTAACTGTACACATGATCTATTCATTCATAACTTAGTCTTAGGAAGGAAAACTGAAAAATAACTCTAGGAAAAAAGTGACACACAAAAAAAATATCAAAACCCTCCTCCTATTCTTGGATCCCCTCGGTAATTTCAAAAAGAATCTGAATTACAAGGAAGTTTGCTATATTAAATAAAGATTACTAAGCAATGTACTTAAATGACTGGATTTCATCCATAATTGGACTGATACTCAAATGTAGCCACATTAGCAATAAGCAGCATATGTATGGAGATACCCTAATGAAGACCAAGAGAAACATTATGGAAATCCAAAGACAAAATTCCAGGATGGATGACTATTAATGTGAAATTTAAATAATAATGACCTAATAATGGAACCAACATATAACATTAGTCATATTTGCATCTATGCTAATTTAAATATTGCAAAGGTATTATAATTTTTATTGCAATGAGATATAGTATTTTAAGCTTAGCTTTTTTTTTAAACAATTAATCAGCTATCAACAGTGGCCTTGTTAAACAAAGGGTGGTGCATAGAAGAAATTTTTTTTTATTGTTATCCTTTTGTTTCCTTTATTAACATATAACTCCCTGTAGGCATAAATATCTTATTGGGTTCTCTTTAAGATTTATCTCTAAATATCACATTTTAGTATCACAAATCACAGACCAAAGAAATCAGCATCTTTTCTTTGTTTGGAGTGACTGTATTTCATAACAGCTGAGCAGTATGCAATTCACATGTGAAGAAGATAAACACAGTCATGTTTTAGAATTTAGCTTATACAAAAGTTACCTCCTTCCCATTAACAAAGAATCATTTTGAAGTAATATAGGAAAAACTGACTTTCAATTAAGCCTAAAGCATATACAAATCAAGTCTAATTAGTCCAATCCTCTAAATATGATCTGCAATTATGAGATAAATCTACCCACAGAGATTTATTAAACCTTATCATTTTTAAACTACAACTTCAATGAGCCTGCCTTTAGCTGCACCCTGCAGTGACTGGCAAGGTTTTCCTAATCCTTCTGGTTCCTCAGGTGCAATTTCCAAACAAAATTCTATGAAAAAAATGATTTTGTGTTATTATTGCCATTGAAGCTAGATTTTGTGTTAGCCTTTTTGTTTTCCTGTCCTCTATTTCTGATCTTCCATTTTCTTAACCAATGACACCTAGAAATGAACGATGGTGGCTCTATATTTATTTAACAGACAAAGAAGTTTACTGCTTCTGGCAATCACGAAGGTTGAGGTTGCGCACAAGCACTAAATGGTCAGATAGGAGAAAATTGATGTAGCAAGGGCATGGTTCTGAGCCTACCCACTATGCTGCATTCATGAATACATTGGTCCTCAGATGGGCTGAATTGAAAAGAAGCATTAACTTGAAATAATATGCAACCCAGAGAAATATACTTGAGAAACAGAGTCACATGCATATGAGAGAAATGGTTAGTTCATCTTTCCCCAAAGAACAACTTTCTTAAAATATTGTCAAATTCTTGGTTCATAGTTGCTTTCATTAGTCAGGAAATAAGTTTCCTTGATTTTTAAAAATGCTATCAAGAAAAAGAATCTTTCTCTGCCTAATGTTGGGTTTCTCCTATTAATAAAGTCATTGAGTTGTACCCAGCTAAATATCGCAAATGGCCCTTTTTGCTCTTTAGCAAATAAACATGATCCTACTGGTTCATTTTTAACAAGATATATGCTTTTAGTTGTTTTGTTGGTTGCTGTGATGAGAATGTTTAGGTTGTCAACATGCTCATCCTTTGTCTCCTGTGAAATTTCTATCTGCTAACTAAAAGTTAAGGGTCATTGCAAAATTAGGAGATCCATTCACAGATGATGGGGTTCATTCAAAATGTAAACTTACAAACTGACCACACATAAGTAAATATATCACTGGGTTGAGAACATGTTGCCAACAAAAGCACTAACTACTAATTAGCTAATATATCACTTAATAAGGAACAGCTTCTAGACTCTAGCAATGGCTCACACCTTTATGTTTATATGTGCAAGTATTTCTGTTAGCACCACTGGGGTGAACTTCTCAACTCTATTATATTATAAGCTTTATCTGGGTAAGAATCTGGCATTTGATTTTTAGGCAAGTAATGTGACATTAGTACATAACACACACAGAGTAGCTAACAACACATCTAATTGATGGTAGTGATGATGTTGAAAAAAATAACATGAAAGTCTTGCAGACTAATATTTCTATTTCTCTATGTCATTATTTGGCTAAATGGTACATCTGAAGGTCCTGTATTTTTTTTCAGTACACTATTGTTATAATATAATATAGCAGACGAGCTATAAATTCTGTTCACAGTGTCGCCTCCTCTGCTCCAATGTATTAGTTTAAAAAAGGGGACATATAATAAATGTTATAGGTGCTGAAGAGTTTGATGTCTGCTTTACTGGTATACAGGTTCCACCTGCTCTCTGAAAGTAGAACATTCCTATCAAACCCTTCATAAGCGAAAATGGCACAAAGCAAAGAGTAACCCCACTTTCCAAATGTTTACCTTAGGCCACTTCTCTTTTATGAAAGACCTAGATTAGTACCTGTTTTTGTTCATCTAAAGCAATCTATCAATAGATTCAAAGCAATCTCCATCAAAATACCAAGAACACTTTTCACAGAACTGTAACAGACAATACTAAAATTTGTAAGGAACCACCAACAACCCTGAATAGCTAAAGCAATCTCGAGAAAGAAGAACAAAGATGGAGGTATCACAATCCCAGATTTCAGGATATACTACAAAGCTTTGGTAATCAAAACAGCATGATATTGGCATAAATTTAGAGACATAGATCAATGGAACAGACTAGAAAGCCCAGAAATAAACCCACAATTACATAGTCAATTAATCCATGACAAAGGAGGCAAGATTATGCAATAGAGAAAAGACAGTCTCTTCAATAAATGGGTGCTGGGAAAACTGGACAGCTACATGCAAAATAATGAAACTGAACCACTTTCTTATACCACACAGAAAAATAAGCTCAAAATGGATTAAAGACCTAACTGTTAGACCTTAAACCATAAAAATCCTAGAACACAAGCAGTAATTTCTCTGACATTGGAAAATATTTTTCCAGATATGTCTCTTCAGGCAAGGGGAACAAAAACAAAAATAAACTATCAGGACTGCACCAAAATAAAAAACCTTTGCACAGCAAAGGAAACCATCAACAAAATGAAAAGGCAACCTACTGAATGAGAGAAGATGTGTGCAAATGATATATCCACTAAGGGATTAGTATCCAAAATATACAAAGAACTTATACAACTCAACACAAAAAATAATTCAATTAAAAAATGGGTAAAAGATTTGAATAGACATTTTTCAAAAAAAGACATCTAGATGGCCATCACACATATGAAAAGATGTTCAACATCACTAATTATCAGGGAAATGCAAACCAAAACCATAATGAGACATCAACTGACACCTGTCAGAATGGCTAAAATCAAAAAGAGAAGAAAGAACAAATGTTGGTGAGGATGTGAAGATAAAGGAACACTTGTGCACTGTTGGTGGAAATGTGAATTGGTAGAGCCACTGTGGAAAATGGTATGGAATTTCCTCAAAAAATTAAAAATAGAAATACCATATGTTCCAATGATTCTACTCCTGGGTTTTTACCTCAAGAAAATGTAAACACTAATTTAAAAAAATATGTACACAAGCGTATTGCAGCATTATTTACAATAGCCAACATATGGAAGCAACCTAAGTGTCCACTAATGGATGGATATGGATAAAGAAGATATCTTCCTCAAGGTGAAGCATAAAAGAGGAATCTGAGTGTCACTGAGGTTTTTGGTTAGACCCAATAATTGCACAGGAATTTCTCTTCAGATTTCCCAAGGATTTTTGGCAATCACCAAGAGCTACAAAGAGGCAAGGAAGGATCCTCCCCTAGAGGCTTCAGAAAGAACATGGCCTTACTGAAACCTTGAGTTCAGACATTTAGCTTCCAGAGCTGTGAGAGAATAAATTTCCATTGCTTTAAGCTCTCCAGTTTGTAGTAATTTGTTATAGCAGCCTTAGGAAATAAATGCAATTCATACACACACACACACACACACATATATATAATATATAGAATGTAATATTACATATTATGTATATAGAAATCATAATCATATATATAGTTGACTTTTGATCAGCATGGGAACACGGACCCCCCCCACACACAATCAAAAATCCACATATAACTTCTGACTTCCCTAAAACTTAACTACTATTAGCCTACTGTTGATCAGAAGCCTTACTGATAATATAAACAATTGATTAACATATATTTTGCATGTTATATGTATTATACCCTGTATCCTTACAAGAAAGTAAGATAGAGAAAAGAAAATGTTATTAAGAAAATGATCAGGAAGGGCGCCTGGGTGGCTCAGTTGGTTAAGCACCTACCTTCAGCTCAGGTCATGATCCTGGGGTCCTGGGATCGAGTGCCTGCTCAGCAGGGAGTCTGCTTCTCCCTCTACCCCTTCCCCCACTTGTGCTCCCTCTCTCTTGCTCTCTTTCTCTCTCAAATAAATAAATAAAATCTCAAAAAAAAAAAAGAAAAAAGAAAATGATAAGAGAAAATACATTTAAAGTACTGTGCTATATAAAGAAAAATCCATGTACAAGTAGACCCGTGTAGTTCAAACCAGTATTCTTCAGGAGTCAATTGTATGTATAATACATATATAATATATACAGCACATATAATATATAGATTATATAAACTGTATTATATATGGGGTATATTATGTATATTACATTCATTATATACATTATATGTATATATACCACTCTATACATACATATATTTGTCCCACCTAATTCCAAAATTCCAAAAGAGGTTTGAAGGTACTGACAGTAAAATCATATATAAAATAGAACTATTTAACACAAAGTCAATTAGGTGTTAGAATTATAATTTTGTAGTTGGATGGAAATTTGGATATCATCACATTCAGGAGGAGAAGTTATATTCTGAATATAATACACTGGCTATCGATATTGGACCATAAGCTCTTTCCCTGCTTTTTCCAGTAACAAGAAACAAAAAAATAAGCAACTGGTAGGTATTATGCTGAGTGAAATAAGTCAATCAGAGAAAGACATGTATCATATGATCTCACTGATATCTCAGGAAGCAAACTGAGGGTTGCTGGAGTGGTGCGGGGAGGGAGGGATGGGCTGGCTGGGTGATAGACATTGGGGAGGGTATGTGCTTTGGTGATCGCTGTGAATTGTGTAAGACTGATGAATCACAGACCAGTACCTCTGAAACAAATAATACATTATATGTTTAAAAAAAAAAAAAGAAGAAGATAGCAGGAGGGGAAGAATGAAGGGGGGTAATTCGGAGGGGGAGATGAACCATGAGAGACTATGGACTCTGAGAAACAAACTGAGGGTTCTAGAGGGGAGGGGGGTGGGGGGATGGGTTAGCCCAGTGATGGTCATTAAAGAGGGCACATACTGCATGGAGCAGTGGATGTTATACGCAAACAATGAATCATGGAACACTACATCAAAAACTAATGATGGATTGTATGGTGATTAACATAACATAATAAAATAAATAAATAAATAAACCTCCAGTTGTTCATACTAAAATAATAATAATAATAATAATAATAATAATAATAATAATAAGCAACCCCCCCAAAAGAAAACCCCTGAAGTACAAGTGAAAGGGAGTATATTTATATACTGCATGGGCAATGTAGATATGTTTATGGTCAAACAACAGGACATATATACCTTTGTCTGGAGAGGCCATATATTTCTTGGCAAGAAACTTTAAAAGAAATCCACTTAGCATGAGGACAAGCAACCTCTATATTTCAATGGATCTTATAACTGTATAGGACAGAAAAATAATTGGTGTTCATGGACATGGCCCTGTGTCATCAGTGAAATGTTCCATTCAATGTATTCTGTTTCATAAAGCAGAGACTGCCTAATATATTTATAAAGTGGATATAAGTGAGCCTGGAAGGGATGAGTGACAGTTTTAGTCATGCTTAGTGTCAGTAGGAGAAGAACTGGCAACATGACAGAGGACATTCAATAGGGGAGGGAGTGGCAATATGACAGCTGGGTGGGGAGGTGGTAAGGGGCTGTAGATTGTTGGAAAAGGGACAGTTGCCAAAAGGACAGAGACAGAGACTGGAAGTGACTCTTTGCCAGGAAAAAAAAAAATTCAAAAACAAACAGAAAAAGTTGTAAAGGAGAGAAAGATGCCAATCTCAAGCTGTGGTATGGGAGTAGCAGAAGGGTGGGAGAGTGGCAAGAGAGAAAGAAAAGTTTTACCGATTTACTAATTGCTTCCACTAAGTGTGTAATTATCTGCCACTTACTGAGCTTTCTATGTACCAGCCACGATGCTGAGCTTTTTAGATACATTACCTTCTTTAATCTTCAAAACAAGCCAGTGGACGGGGCTTGTTGATGTAAAATTAAAATAAGTCAGTGACGGGATGCCTGGGTAGCTCAGTCATTAAGCGTCTGCCTTCAGCTCAGGTCATGATACCAGGGTCCTGGGATCGAGCCCCGCATCGGGCTCTCCACTCCGCAGGAAGCCTGCTTCTCCCTCTCCCACTCCCCCTGCTTGTGTTCCTGCTCTCGCTCTCTCTCTCTTTGTCAAATAAATAAATAAAATCTTATAAAAAACAAGCCAGTGGAGTGAGCATCATTATGCTCATTTTATGGAGGTCAGGAAACTTGTCCCAAACCACATAAATAGTAAATAGTGGGGATGGTATTATAGGTCAGGCCTCACTGAGTACGAAGGGTATACTCTTAATCATTCCCTTCTAAAGTCAGTGAATTTCAGGGAAACCCAGGGAGCCAAGCAAACAGTCACGATGCTGAAAAGATGATGTACTTACCTGTGGATCTTGCAAGGTTATACCCATAACTAAATCCCTAGGGAAGACTACAGAAGTGGAAGGGTAAAGAAAGGACCTCTAGGAAATCTGACTGGAAAAACACCCTGCTTACTCACCACTGAAAGAGGTGACAGTTAAACTAATGTATGGGATTTTTGAGGCATGGGATAATTATTACTTCCAAATGCCATTTACTGAGATTTTTTTTAAAGATTTTATTTATTTTTTGACAGAAAGAGACAGCAAGAGAGGAAACAGAAGCAGGGGGAGTGAGAGAGGGAGAAGCAGGCTTCCTGTGGAGCAGGGAGCCCGATGCAGGGCTCGATTCCAGGACCCTGAGCCATGACCAGAGCCGAAGGCAGACGCTTAACGACTGAGTATCCGATCACTGAGTTATTTTAATTTTACATCTATTTAATGTTACTTTCTATCAATTATTTTCCCCAAAATATTGCTTACCTCCTCTTTTTTTGATCAGGTTATATCTTTTTTTTTCTTTTTTCAGATTCTTTTTGCCAAAGTCAGATTATGATCTGAGGTCAAAGAATTTCACTTCTATTAAACATTAGCCAGGTGCTCTAAGAAGTTGGAGACTGTATCCTTGGGCACACAAACTTTAAAATGATGTCTAGAGTGACAAGCGTCAACCGCCCTAGAAAATTGCCATTAAGGGCTATGTTCCAGGACATTTGGGGATGGGTGCTCTGACAAATGTATTATGCACGTTAGAGAGTTTTCTACTAAAAATGACTTAAATATGACTTGGTAGGAATAGCTGTAGCTGTCTCTAAGAGCAATTACTCCCAGATGATGGCAAATACATAAGGCATTACCAAATAAGCTGAGTAAAAATTACATTGTCATCAAAATATTCATGAATCTATATACATTTACATCCACATCAGTTTAAAGAATAAAGTTGATGTTTTGTTTAAAAGGAAAAAAAATGTTAAAATAATAAAACGCAAATGATTCTAACAAATGTATTTACAAAATAAAAAGCTTTGTTAAACATGGTTCAAGTTCTTAGACACTATGACTAAATGTTATCTGTGCCCTTCAAACATGTGAAGTGGTTTGATGTACTTCCCATGTGATGTGCAAAGTTTAACATGATAGAATTCTAACATGATAGAATTCAAAATTTTGAGGTGCCCTATATTTGTTTAGAGAACTAATGCATCCATAAATCCTTACTCTTAAAAGACAGAGAATTATATGACTTAAAATATTTCGTTTTAGTGTTCATATTGAATGACACCCAGGGAATCACTAAACCCTCATCATACTTTGCCAAAAAAGCAAAGTCAGAAAGTTCTACGTACAACGATCTGCATACATTGTTTAGTGTATGGGTTCACATGGCATGAAGGATGGTTGTTATTGGGGGTGGGGGTCAGATGAGTGGTCCTCTTTGACAGAATGACCTTGTTTAATGCCCTCTGTGCCATTCACTCCTCCATTCTTGATCAGCCAGTTCCATTTATCATTCTAATTAGGCAGCATCTTGCCAGCTCAATCAGCCTCAATTACTTTAGGCCTCATTAGTGACTGACATTCGGTAACAAGTGCATCTTTGGAGGAGCAAGGTCAGATAAAGAAGTTGAGGACATAGATAAGGCACATTCATACTCTATATGTGAGGCTTTTAGTCTTGGCAAGACATTCATAAGAGATTCAAACTTTTTATTCCACAGTCAGATTATAGCCTTCTGATCAAAACATTTTGTTTGTATTTAGTATCATCTAACTGCTCTCAAAAGTTGACATCTAAATCTCTGACCAGAGAATTTAAAACCGTGTTTAAATTTACAGGTAACAGTTACTGATCATAGAAATCAATTCTCCTATGGTACAGTGATTTGGCAAAATTAAACACAAAGAAGAAAAACCCCTTCAGAATTGGTGGTCAGTGTATGAGATTTTTATCACTTCCATTTACTTAAACCTAGCAGAACACAAGTAATATTATGAAATCACTGTACTCGATAATTTTTAGATGATGTCAATACCTGGGGGAATATTTGGGAGATGCTATTAAGTGAAAATTATAGACTTTAAATAGCAAATATAGCTGCATAAAATATGGATATATATGGTCAAGTTCTAGAAGGTAATGTGAAAAAATGTTGAACTAGTAGGAGTATTATCATTTTACTTAGTTTTGGTTGTACAAGGTTGGCAGATTTTTAAGGTTTTGGGTTTTTTAAGTGTAGATCAGAAACACTATACTCAAGGTAAGAATTGTGTTATTTTTCTTTTTAGTTGCAAAATCCTGTCACCATCTGCAGTTTATTTCCTAAGAATGGAGGAAAGTTATGGAACTTAACACAATTCCCTTTAATAATCTGTTAATGAATTCCTACTATGTGCCAGGCACCAGTGATTTGAGTGTGCATTCAACAAAATCTTTGCTTTCTCAGGGCACAGGGATTAAAGGGAAGACAGACATAAATAACTAATTAGCATGTAACATGGTACATACAACAATAGTGTGTTACCAGAACACTGAGGAAAAGAAACCTCTAGCTGTCCAAGGTCACCACAGAGGAAGTGTGATTCAAAGAAACCTTCAAAAACATGAAGGTGTTTAAAAGATGGATAGAGGAGGGTGCTTGGTTGGTTAAGTGTCAACTCTTGGTTTCAGCTCAGATCATGATCTCAGGGTCGTGAAATGGAGCCCCACGATGGGCTCTGCACTCTGTGGGGAGTCTGCTTCTCTCTCTCCCTCTGCCCCGCACCCCACCCCCACTCACTCATTTACTCTCTCTCTCTAAAATAAATAAATCTTTAGGATTTTGATGCACTCCTGTGTCACATTTAGGTCTTTCAGCCATTTTGAGTCTATTTTTGTGTGTGGTGGGAATGCGAGCTGGTACAGCCACTCTGGAAAACAGTATGGATGTTCCTCAAAAAGTTGAAAATTGAGCTACCCTACAACCCAGCAGTGGCACTACTGGATATTTAGTCCAAAGATACAAATGTAGGGATCCAAAGGGGTATGTGCACCCCGATGTTTATAGCAGCAATGTCCACAATAGCCAAACTATGGAAAGAGCCAAGATGTTCATTGACAGATGAATGGATAAAGATGTGGTATACACACACACACACACACACACACACACACACACACACACAGGAATATTATGCAGCCATCAAAAGGAATGAAATCTTGCCATTTGCAACAACATGGTTGGAACTGGAGGGTATTATGCTGAGTGAAATAAGTCAATCAGAGAAAGACAAGTATCATATGATCTTACTGATATGAGGAATTTGAGAAACAAGACAGAAGATCATAGGGGAAGGAGGGGAAAATGAAACAAGACGAAACCGGAGAGGGAGACAAACCATAAGAGACTCTTAATCTCAGGAAACAAACTGAGGGTTGCTGGGGTGGTGGGGGGGTGGGAGGGATGGGGTGGCTGGGTGATAGACATTGGGGAGGGTATGTGCTATGGTTAGCGCTGTGAATTGTGTAAGGCTGTTGAATCACAGACCAGTACCTCTGAAACAAATAATACATTTTATGTTAAAAAAAAAAAAAAAGAAGATAGCAGGAAGGGAAAAATGAAAGGGGGGAATCAGAGGGGGAGATGAACCATGAGAGACTATGGACTCTGAGAAATAAACTGAGGTTCTAGAGGGGAGGGGGGTGGGGGATGGGTTAGCCTGGTGATGGGTATTTAAGAGGGCACGTTCTGCATGGAGCACTGGGTGTTATACGCAAACAATGAATCATGGAACACTTCATCTAAAACTAATGATGTAATGTATGGTGATTAACATAATAAAAAAAGAAAAGAAAAATAAAATAAATAAATCTTTAAAAAAAAAAAGATGGATAGAGGGAGTGAGAAAGCACCAGGAAGAGTAGCATCCCCAGCATGGGAAGCAGGTGGTGAGGAGAGGAAGAAGGTGGAGTATGGGCCCAGCCGAGAGGTGAGGGGCACAGTGGCTGTCTGAAGCTCGGAGCGGCCACAAGCACGAAGGACCTTGAGCAGGAGAGTGTGGCCTGCGTGTCCTGGACCGTGCCCTCGAGAGTAGACAACCTCATTAATTAGCTTAAATTCAAGGTCTGAAGTTCCCACTTTGCCTCCTCAAGCTTTTACCTGTCTTCCTGGCTTTGTCTACCATCAGCTACTAACCTGTTCACTACAGCCTGGGTTTCAGGTTCAGGCTTGGGGCCAGATATTTTATTTTTTCTATGCACTTTGACTCAGGAATAAACACTATAATATGACCTAGGCCCTGGTCTTGGCTACCCTGATTCTGCTGCTGAAGGCTGCTGTGTCTAACATAGAATCCCCATTCTTCCCTTTTTCCTATGTCAGCCTGGAAACTTTTTTCAGTTCACAAATGTTACGATATCTTTACAGAAAATCACACTATTCAGTGGGACTATACATCCTCTAATTGGATTCAACATTAGTAAAAAAAAAAAAAAATCTAAAATGTATTCCAAGAATGAGGTTAAATAATATTCCAAAAATATTATTATAAATCCATTGCAGCATCTCCATAGAGACACTGTTAAAACTGTTCATCTTCAACAACTGCAATTGCTGTTTTTTGTTTTTTTAAGAGTTATCAGAAAAATCATTGTTATGCTTCTAGAACAG
Source organism: Mirounga leonina (assembly GCF_011800145.1). NCBI lineage: Eukaryota > Metazoa > Chordata > Mammalia > Carnivora > Phocidae > Mirounga > Mirounga leonina. The sequence goes on from NW_023270807.1 coordinate 70,308,482, forward strand.
AATTGAAGTAGATTGGTAAGCTGATAAATACAGACATTTTTTTCCCTGAGAATAAATTTCAAATGTGAGAATTTATACAAACTTTCTATTTTCCTATCAAAGAATTAAACATACTTTCAGGTTGCTCCTAACAAATGAGTTCACAATATGCCATGTGCACTCATGAGTAGTAGAAAATTCTCCTACCATAAGAATCATTTCACATGCCCACACAAATTCCCTGTGAGAAGCTACGTATGTCTTAAAGACATGGTATCCTTTTCAACTACCAAATACAAGACACTCAATGTATGGAAAAACGACTTTAAAGTCGTATTAAGTTTAATGACCTGAATACTATTAGTTCAGTTTAATATTTAATCTATTGTACCTGGAAAATTCATCAAGAAAACGTGTTGTTAGGAATTCCATGTTTGGCAAGCAGATAAGCAGGCTACATGGTTATGTCAGTACGCTGCAAAAAAATAGAGCTTTCTTCCAAGTAATCTAAACTTTGTTCTTTTTTTATTCCTTCCAATCCATGAGTAAGATTTGGGTGCTAGTGAAAGAGAGCAGTTTTAATTTGCGGCCACCCCCTTCCATTCCCCTCTGCACCCCTCCTCATTTCCCTAAATTCTGAATCTGCTCTACGGAAGTATGGCTTTCATTGCACCCACTGTTTTTGATCTTCAGCATAACCTGTGAAGCTCACCTACATTTCTCCTAAGTTCTCACTAAACATCCTTCATAATGTGATCGTCATTTCTTTACTTCTGCCGTGAATTGATCAATGTGATACCCACTCTTCCCTTGCACTTCTTTGAGCACTTGGTGGGTGCAACCTAGTAAACAGCAGATAAAAGCCTACCCTGCAGCTCATTTGCAACACTACGTTTGGTCCTGGCTGAGAAAATATACTGGAGCGGATCCAGTGGTGTGTATAAATCTATTCCGTTCACACCCCTGAAAAGCTGCCTATTCCTGGCAGCTTGAGCTGCTGGCAGATGGAAGGCTATGTGTGAAAACTTCTGCAGTTGTTTGCACCATTCCTAAAAGATATAAAGAGAATTACAGCAAAGAATAGTGGAAAACATTTCAGCTTCATGCACTACTGCTCTGGCTAAAACCTCCATACAATCTGTAAAAACCACAGAGAGAAGTTTGGATCTACCACAGGACTTTAATGTATCTGTTTAATTTGTGTTTGTGATTAATGGGTCACAATTTGCTTCTAGCTATAGAAAATCTCATAACCCTTTCTGCATATCTCAGAGACTAAAGTGCAGAGTGAGACTACAAAGAATTTTCTAAACCATGAACTGCTATACACATGCTCACTACTTGGCAGTTTGCATGCCACCTCGAATGTGTTACCTCTGACAATAGAGAAGAAGAGCTGATACCAAATTTTCCTTGGATTAATATGGAGCACTTGTATTCTTGGAAAACCTTTTTTGTTCTTATCTCTGCAACTACATACTTCTCGATTAAGAACTGAAAAAAAAAACAAGGTACTATTGTAAATTCTAGGATAACGTGAGCCAATTAACTGAAAATTAATGAGGGAGCACCAAAAGTTGATCATCTTCCAGGGTGTCACTAGAGCTCTGAGAGAAGCCTTGAGGTAACATCACCACTGTTGCTTATATGTAGCAAATTCTTTTCTCAGATGTGACTTAAACAACATTTTAAAAAATATTTGTATTCTTAGAAGAACAAGTTTATCACTATTAACAAAACTAGAATAAGTATCTACTGTGTCTTGGTCCCACAGTCCTGAAATCTGACAAAGGTAGTCAGTGTTGGAGGCAAATAGCCCCAAAGGCAGAGTTGGCAAATAGATTTCATCTCCTTTGCCAGCTCTCGTCAACTAGTCGAACAGCCCACGTATTAGTGTTCTCAGGTCTCACAAAGGTTCAGCCAAAAAAAAAAAAAGCCGTAATTTGTTCCTGGTGCCTGACAGTAGCTTAGGTGGGACCAGTGCTGAAGGTCTCCTGTCTACATATTTTTAAAAGAATACAACTTCACAAACAAAAATGAAATAAAAATACGATGAGGATCAGAGACTAAGAAGAGTCAACACAAACTTGAAAATGACATCACATATATTGGCTAGTTTTTAAAAATCTGTTAATGAGACTGGCAACAGGGAAACGAAAAGAAAAGCTGAACAGGCAGCCAGAAAACGTAAGAAAACAGATTTTCTTATATAATTGCAAGGTAGCCTCAGAGTTTGTATCCTGATTAAGCCCCAGAAATGAAAATCCTTTGCCCTGTTACAGATGTCTGTGTCATAATTAAACAACCAATATGAAAGTCAGCCCCAAATACTTAATAGTTATCTGCTGATTGAAAGGGGTGGGTGCTGCCCAAGAATGTTTGACTGACTTGCTCTTCAGGGGAAGGCAACATTAAAGGTTACTTTTTAATCATGGCCTATTATAAAGGCAACCAGATAGGAAATACTGCCAGCATTATCCAGAGGTACAAGATCATATTCCTGGATTCTTAAAGCATGAAGTGACTAAGCAAAGTTTATTTTTAATTTGGTTCAAATATTAATCTAATTTTGGAAGCAGTAGTAAGAAAAATAATTAGCCTGGGGAAATTTAGAGTCTTGAGTCAGAAACACCAGGGAAAATCTTGGCCAATCTATTCTAGGCTACAATTCTATTCTCTTTAGCCCAGAGAACACCACTGGATTAGTCAGGGTTCTCCAAAGAAACAGAACCAATAGGAAGTGTTTATCGATCAATGAATAGATAGATAAAAATATACTTCTATTTTAGATGATACTTCTATTTTAGATGATATATACTAAGCCCCATTAGGGATAAAAGTAAAATGAAATTAAGCTATTGACATTCCATCTACAGGAGTTAAAAATATAAAGACATAAAGTAAAAGGTTCAGGATACAATAAAAATATCTCTTCTTTTATTAAAAAAAAAAAAGCCAGTTCTTAAACAACAAGGTATATCACACTTATTATTAACAAGTGACATCCATAATATCAGTATAACAGTAATGTTTTTAAACATGGTTCTTTCTTCAAAAAAATAATCATAAACACTGCTTGTTTGATTTTTACAACTCGGATCACTGGCTGTGTGCCTTCTTTGTCTGTCTGCAGTCCTCTTTTGATGGTTTTTCTACCTTCCATAGAAGTAACTCTAAAAACTGTCAGAAGCAACGGTTACCCACAGTCACTGCTTCGAGAGAAGTGGTGGGCGGAGAATCAAAGAGGCTTCTTCTTCTTTTCCAAAGCCAGGTGGGGGGTCAGGAGGCAATCAAGCATAATATTTCAATAATTCATTTTTCTATTTCATGTCCTTCATCTTCTAATAGAATGGAATTTTTAAAAAATCTGTACAGAGAGCACCTTATATTATAAATCTTGCTTCACTAGGTTGTAAACTCCTAAATGACAGGAAGTCTGTCTTTTTCTCCCCATGTTTTGAATAGTGTCTTGTATCCTGACCTCTCAAATATTAAATCAGTCAAGCCTCGGAACAAAGAGTATTCAAAAAATCGTTTTTTTCACATAACGTAGAGTCTTTTTGCTTCCCAGTGAAGGTAATGAAAGGTCTTAATCATATCATAGGTGCCAACTTTTCATTTTCCTGGCGAGTGCCCTGGTACTAAATGCAAATCAAACCCTCAATGCAGCAGTTAAGTTGCTGGGATGACCAGCCTAGCAGGTCAGCTCACCATCTTCTTGAGTCTCCCAGAGAGTGGAAGAGTGCTCCATAAACCATGTGCCTTCATGCTCATCCAATCTTATTGGAAGTGATGAAAATAATGGTCTAACAGTCTTTCCTTTAAGAAGCGTTTCATGATCCTCAGTCTGGACTTCCAAAGCTTAAAGCACAGCACTTAACGAAAATTTAAGGGGTCAGTGAGTTGCAAATGCAGGGTCAGAACTTACTAAGGTAAATGAAGCAGTTTGGTCACTCTTAGTCATGAAGCCCAACACGTAGTAGAAGGACAACCCGCTGCTAAGAGGGGTGGCTAGATAATCACTTGACCTTAAGGCACCTTTTCTTGCAGGCACGTAGGAAGGTGTCTAATTAGGAGTCTCTTAACTACAAATGAAAAAGAGAGAGAACACACACTTCTGTTTATCATTTTAAAGAAACAAAGAAGAAATGGGTATACATATATGTAAATAATTCCCAGAAGAAAAAAATAGTGGAAAAATAAGATATACCACTTAAATTGTATCATTTAGTGAAACAGAAAAGGCAAAAACTTTTAAACAAACTAACTGGATGTGTATACTTAAAAAATCAAACTTTAAGTCTCTGAATCGAGACTGGGTATGTGCGATTTGCAAGATCACATCTGAAAATGTTCAAAATTGTAGTCTTAACATTTAAACACTAATTAACAGTTGCTTCAACATAAAAGCCCTTACATTAAAAGAATACTGAATAGGCAATGTTGTCTAAATAATTTACAGTGTTCATTTTAAAATGAAAATCAGGATCTTTTGTTCAAAAATTAGGAAAAAGCTTTTTCATTTTTCCACAGCTTCTCTCTCACCTTGTCATGATGTCTTTTGTTTATTAATTCTTATTTATTCATCTTTAAATAGATTGATATAGGGGCACCTGGGTGGCTCAGTCGGTTAAGCATCTGCCTTTGGCTCACGTCATGATCTCAGGGTTCTGGGATGGAGCCCCATGTCGGGCTCCCTGCTCAGCGGGGAGTCTGCTTCTCCCTCTCCCTCTCCTTTTGCTCCTTCCCCTGCTCTCTCTCTCTCTCTCTCAAATAAATAAAATCTTTAAAAATAGATTAATATAAAATATACATATATAAATTATAGGGATTTATTTATTTATTTATTTCTGTCACACACACTTGGGTACAGGGGTTCTTGCAAGCTGAGCAGAGACCCTCACAGGCACCATGTATCTCACACTGTGATTCCATCCTTCCCCAGACCCAGGCCCTGGCCCTCACCTGCAGTATAAAGTGGCAAAGAATAGATCCTGATGAGATCCAGGCCCTCAACACATTCCTTTGTCCCATTCACTTATAAAACCCAAATTCAAAGATACAATTATTAATAATTTCAAAATAGTGAACCCAGGACAGCAAACTCTAAGCCCAGTGTCCTTCTGAGCGTGTGGCTTTTTGTGACTGCATTGATTACATATCTAGGAAACTGGCCCTATTTACAGACAACATTTAGAAAACATATCTTTTAAAGTTGTGATTTTTAATTAGTTTACTATTATGCCTCATTAGCGCTAAGGTTGTTGTCTCTTATAGAGTTTTTTGGTTTTTTTTTCTATTTTAAGATTTTGGTTTTGCTTAATTTGAATTCGGGAGGATTTTCTCTCCTACAATAAGCTTCCTTAGAATAAAAGGATATAATGGCTTTATCATGGGACAACCTCACTAGGTTGAATCCTGCTTCTCCTGTGTAAAGGCTTCTGATTACAGTGGGCTGCTGAAGAACCATCTGGGAGGTCTTGACCGCAGTTGTGAAACGGCAGCCACTTTGGAGAGCTCATACCCATTGTTGTTTATCTGTGGCTCATGTGGTTAGTGCGAGGGGACAGTCAGCCTACAACTGACTTAAAGCTTCAGCATCAGGCACAAGAAAATAGCCATATGGAGACTGTTTAATCAGCCCCTACAATTGTAAGGTCGAATCCCTATAACAAATCATGTACACATAATATATAATCACATATACATATATTTTTTGTCCACAAAAATCTCATTGGTATACAAACCTGTATTTGTATGTAATTATATGCATATACATATATATATACACATATATATATGCTTCTCTAATAGAATCCTAAGACAAAGAGTTATTAACAAAACAGGAAACATTCTGTGATTTACAAGGGAGATAAATACATTTCCTAAGAAATTTATGATTTGCTTATAAATGCTGAGATGATTTTAAATAAAATTTGGAAAGTGTCCTGTTTCTTATTATTAGACATTCTTTATTTTTCCAGTCTTTAGGACTAGATGGTTCTAAGCAAACTATCTTTATTGGCCCCTGCTAGCCCTGCTCTTCAATTCCACCTCACATGAGCTCACTGTGCATTAGCCATGTTCAGAATCTTCTCCTGCACATATCCACATCTCTTTGACCTAGAAACTTTATCTTCAGCCATCACAACAAATGCCTTTACAGTACCATTCTTAACTAATACATCTATATAATATCTCCAGTTTCAAACTTTGCAGGTATGAAGATTTGTCTCTTCTAATACACATAATCTCCCAATCCAATATTTTGCTTCATTAATATCAAAAAACAAAGGAAGAGGACTCTGAAGCTCCAAGATATTATGAGAAAAATGAGTTAGTCTCAAGAGAGTTGTGTGTTCCAACTATATGAATAGATTGATCTATAGTAAAAGGCCCTTTCTATATCTACAAATGGTACTTAAACTTTGTGAGACATTTCATCCTTTTTATATACTTATTTTCAATTCCTTTATAAATATAGATTAGGCAGCATTTTATAATATCTCCAAGGAAGGAGCTTATAAATAAGTCTCTTGTGACTCCTTTTCCAAGAAATATAAAATTCCCAGGCTAATAGATAAAAGACACCTAATCAATGTTAATTTTCTACACTTACTCCCTAAGTCATTTTCAGTCATTTTGTTGCTGGGACTCCTCTAAGACACTTTAATCAGCTTTAAGTCAGCACACAAAATGGTGTTCCACTTGTCCCCTGAACCACCCCCAAAAATGGATGATGAATATTAAGAGAACAGTTGATGCATTTGCATTAATTGTTTTTATTTGAGTAGAGATGCCACACGATGTTTCATTAGTTTCAAGTGTACAACATAGTGATTCAACTTCTCTATACCTTCTGCTATGCTCACCACAAGTGTAGCTCCCATCTGTCACCAAACAACACTATTATAATATCACTGACTATATTCCCCGTGCTGTACCTTTTATTCCCACTGCATTTTTGTTTGTTTTTATTTCTTGCATTTCAACAAAGTTAAAAGTTTACTTTCAAGTTACAAATTTTTTTTTTGCAAATGAGAATTTACTTTGTGGTTTACAATGTCTTTCTCCAAACTGATCCCTAAGCTTTTCTTTGTGTGGAGTCCAGAGTTCTCATACTTTTTGGAATAGTCCCTAGAATTTTAGGAAACACCCCTTCTTTTTCTCTTAATTAATATGTAGAATTTGAATATACATGTTTTTAGTGGTATGAGGTCTCAATATCCATCTGTATATAAAACATACGTTCATTTTCTAGGTCCTTTTGGTCCTGTCTCAACTCTCAGTAATTTCTGCCTCCGAGTTTACCATGACCAATTTGTGTTGGGCTGCAAGCTTGTTTGTATCCTGACATGGTCCACAAAAGCACTGATACAAAAGTAAGAAAAATGTATGTGACAAAAGATAAGTAAAAATAAATGACTGTGACCCAAAAAATATGCAAATAATCATAGAAGTCCGTAACAGGAGGAAAGAAAAACACAAACATTCAAGTAATAAAAATACTCATATTGCTTTACTGAAATATTAAATTTTACTTGAGCTCCTTATAAGTCAAAGTGCAAAGTGAAAACAATGCAGCAATTCTAATTTTCCACAGATCTACAGAAAGATAACACACACATATACACACATGCAGGTTATGAGTGAAATTAAAGCATTTAACAAAGATTCCATGGAATTCCATAAATTCCATGTAGTATTAATTTAGGGAATTGATGCATTAAATGCATTTTTCAAAAATACAATTAATTCAGAAGCTATTTCTAGTAGCTTCCTTCAAAGAAAGTTTAGAGCATAGTATCCAAACACACTCTATTGAAAAGGATACCAAAAAACAAAGGAAGGCTATAATTTCCATGCACCAAATCACTGAGTATATTGGAAAATGTAATGTTTGTCTATCAAATGGCAAGTATGTAAGTGTTTTATTCATGTAATTGATGAAAAAAATCTTTCATGACCAATAAATACAAGATCAAGGAGATTGCGCACACTTGAGCCTCAACATTTATAAGACATTTCCAATTATACATTCTAAATTCAAACTTGTTGCTAACATCTACCTTCAAGCAATTCTATCAGAGCAATTAATACATGGGGGGTTCTGTCAGTCCCCTATTAGTAAACTAAAGCTCGTTAGTTATGCAAAAATCAAAGAGGAAGCAATTTTGTAATGAGGTATCCAAAATGCTTTGTGTTCTACTTCTGTTTAAAAACTAAAGTTGAAGTATTTGCATATTAGAAAATTTTTATTTTAGATCTTTGAAGAAGAACTATGATCATCCTGGGGTAGACTCTCATTGCCATAATCAAATCCATTTCAAACACATTTTTTTTTTCTGAACAGGCAACTTAAAATTTTTTTGTAACACTCAATTATTCCTCAAAATTATAATTATAAATGTCTATTTAAAACATCATCTGTTTCATAAATATCTTCTCCTACGCTTATGTGTGGGAGTATTTTCCATGCTACACTAAGCCACACTTTTCATTTATGTGCTCTCATTGCATTTCTAGATCACTGGGTTTTTATAATTCAACACATGGGCTTTGTGCCCTGGACTGCACACTAAGCAAGACAGTACTTGGCAAAAATCATTTTCACTCCATTAAAGTGAGTTCTATGGAAGACACTTTCTTGATTATTTGAATCTTGCTCATTCATTTGTTAATGATAATGTATGTTTCACACATGAAATCCAGGACTGCCTGCTCTGACATTGGTAAGTCAGAAAAAGCTGAAAATAGAGTGATTTTTGTTCCGAAAGGAACAGACTCATCCTCCGGTATCCTCTATAAGAAACACACAGATGTTCATTGATGTAGGAAAAGATTTTCCTAAAAATAATTTTAGTCATTTTTAGGCTGTACTGTCACTTTTATCTCTTGGAAATTATTCATTTCTTAATGCTGTTACTTTTTAAAAAGCTTATAGTTTGATGATATGTACAGAGGAGAAAATGTATAAAGTGCTTCTTTAAATATATAGTATGTTGATGAAGATCAAGCATATCATTTGAACTTATATTCTCAACTTTTATGTAGCATGTTTAGATAAAATAAGAGTACTGCTCTTAGGTCACAATAAAAAATAATTTAATAAAGGCAGTTGACAAAAGAACAAAGCTATTTTATAATTGCAAAGAAATTTTGAAAGAAATTGTTGTATTCTTATTTTATTATTTATCCAGTGTTTGCTGGGTACTAAATAATCTTTTGAGTGGCACATTTTAAGCATCTAATAGCATATACTATAACGTGTAAAATAAATTTCTAGAAAAAAAGGGTGACAAAAAAAGGTTAGAAGATATGGGCTTTACCTCTCAAGGACCTTAAAATCAAATAACATAGACAAGAAAATTTGATGTAACAAGTTATCTAGTAATACAGAGCCACCAACACTTATGACCAGATGATGTATATAAAACCACGATTTCCAAGTATCAGCATAGTCTAAGCTAGTCAATCCTGGGTGAGAAACTAACCAAGTCCTTTGTTCATTCTTGGTAGGTTGCTGGTATTTCAAGTAGTTAACTACACTGAAGACAGCTTAGAGTCAAGATCTCTCCATTCTTGACCCAAAAACCAATTCCTCTATTCTTCATACCCATTACAGATAGCAAACTTTCATTCCCTCGATAGAAAATAAAAATAATGGATTTTCAGCTACATAGGCATTAAGTTGAGCCTTGTAGGAAGAGCAGAATGCAGATGGATGAAGAGGATGTTTTGGGCAGAGGGAATGGCATGACTATAGCTCAGAATCTGCATTTGTGAGCCTTTGAGGAGAGACTGAAATTTGATCTATCAGGCAAGAGCAAAAGATTTGCACAGAAAGGGAGTGGGAGAGAACATTGAAATGGTATATTAGGGCCAAACTGCGGAGGGTTATAAACATAAGACTAAGAAGTTAGGCAGCCATTAAAGACTTACTGTTGAAAGAGGTGGGGACACCTGGGTGGCTCAGTTGGTTAAGCGTCTGCCTTTGGCTCAGATCATGATCTCAGGGTCCTGGGATCGAGTCCCACATCAGGCTCCTTGTTCAGCAAGGAGTCTGCCTCTCCCTCTCCCTTTGCCCCTCTGCCTGCTTGTGCTCTCTCTTTCTCTCTCTCTAATAAATAAATCTTAAAAAAAAAAAAAAGAGGTGTATTGGGACAAATTGGAGAAGAAAAAGGACAGAAGCTAGAAAACTAGTTTAAGTCATTGCAGAAAATTAAATCAAAGTTACTGATAATGTAAACTACATAGATTACTGCAAAAGTAAAAGTGTATCAGCAATGGAAGTTGTAAGGGAAGACTAAATATGACATTTTGGGAAGATTTAGTTATGGAGAGTTCAAAGAAGTTCTTATTCTAAGAAGAATAAAAATAAAAACCTCTTGGGGCACCTGGGTGGCTCAGTCGTTAAGTGTCTGCCTTCGGCTCAGGTCATGATCCCAGGGTCCTGGGCTCAAGTCCCACATTGGGCTCCCTGCTCGGCAGGAAGCCTGCTTCTCCCTCTCCCACTCCCCCTGCTTGTGTTCGCTATCTCTCTCTCTGTCAAATAAATAAATAAAAATCTTTAAAAAAACAAAAACAAAAAACCTCTTGAATTTTGAGATTGAGTAGCTAAATGGTACTAAAACAACACTAACAAAAAGTGGAAAGTCAATGGGAAGACTCAATTTTCACAAGGTGAGAGCAAAATTAGACTTTGGTTCTATGTGCATTCCAAGTTAAAAATTTTAAATATATTGAAGCAAAAATATCCAGCAGGGAGCTGAAGAAGGAAAATGAAAATAAAATGATTTCTCAGGCCCACAGATGAGCCTTAGTGAATCCTACAGTAAGGAGTCATCATAAATAAAACCATGAGACTTAATGCCATTTGAGGAGCATAGAGTGAGAGTAAGGACTAAATCTAAGAGTATAACCAAACTTCATCAGCACATAGAAGTTATTACACATTATATATAAGAAGTCCTTCCATTTTTACTATTCCTGGAAACTTCATCTTCAATATAGTCTCCCACCATAACAACTGAAATTGTATACCTGACTAAGAACTCAACATGAGAAGTATCACCATTTAAAATCAAATATAATACAAGCAATGACACAAAAACCATAATCATTTTAATTATGTTTTTAAATCATAACATATTAGCTGGAAATTATTAAAATAACACTCATCCAAATACTTATTTTGTAAGTAAGAAAACTTAACCCACGGGCAGATTGTTTTCAAAGACAAGCTTAACAATCTCATCCATCTCACATGCCTTTTGCAATTTGGCACTCCTTCTATTAAGAAAGAGTGCATTTTCCTTCCTCCTGAATTGTGGCCTCTCTGTAAATTTTTTCAACCAAGACAATGTCATGAAAGTTTGGCCATGTGCCTTCTGGGCCTAGGCTTTAAGAAGTCTTGAATCATCTATTTATGCTCTTAAGACTCAGCTGCCACAATATAAGGATACTGGTTGAGCCACATGAAGGAAAGTGGGATCTCTAGCCGACTGCCAGTGATACCAGCCAGCATGATGGTTTTCTTCATTTAGAAAACTCTGTGTATACCTAAACACGAGATAAGTCACTTTATTCACTTTATTTGTGCAACTGAACTCATCTTTGCTCCTAACTTCGGTTTTCCGAACTTAGGTGAACATGTGTGAGGAGCGAGTGGGGAAAGGAGGAATGTGATGGATCCTTAATCTTGTTCATTAAGCATAACGAAGGGTTTTAAAGGATTTAAAATTGCTTTTGGTGGCAGGACACAAAAAATGACATGTAGACAGATGAAAGGCAGAACTCTGTTATTCATGACTCCGAAGGAATGAAGGTTATCATGTAAGGCCATAGTTTTGTCCTTGGGACAGGGTAACAGCAAACTGGAGCTGTAGGGGGCAGCTGATAGATAGCAAGAGGGTTGGGGTTAGCTAGGTTCTGCAGGCTTCCTGGGGATTGGTTAATTTGAATATTTCACTGGCTCCAGGGCTTTGGGGCTGGCCTTAGTCATCTGGTACCTGAGCCAGGGTGACTAGAGTGGGGTATAGTGGCCCCTGAGTGTAAGGGAAGGGGTTGGGTATGGACTTAATCAGCTGTTCAAGAAGTAGAACTAATTGGTGTCTAGCTAAGTCCTCAAAATTGGGTCAATACGGCATTTTAAGAAAAAATACTATAGAGTCTACCAATTTTCTGAACCGTGTCCTGATGATATAATCCACCCTCTGTAGAATAAATGTTGCACATTTCACTCCCCCATTCTCCTGGATTGCACTAAGTGTGAAGGAACCTTCCCTAATTTTGGGACACTGGGGAAGAAGCTTCTGGTCCTCATGACCCACAAGGTGCCTCCTGCAGGTTGGTTTCTCCCTGTTGGCTTCTGTCTTGCTGTGTCCACAGTTGGGACAACTCTTGTTTATTTTTGGCACTGTCAAAGCCAGTCATCTAAAGGCTCTGATGGTGCTACCTCTGACCGTCAACTGCACCCTTCTCCCACCAAACCCTATTAAGCCCTAGGTGTGAGAGCACCTGCTGTGTAGCAGCTGTTGGAGAGTAATGCTTAACTCAGCTTTACATTATCATTACCTGGGGCATTTCTAAACGTTATGCTCTGACCCCCACCCCAGGCAATAAAATCAGAATCTCTTTGTGGAGTGTGGCCTGGGGTTTAAATATGCATACAGGATTGAGACCATTGCACATAGGTGGCCCTGATAGAAACAGGGTGTTTATTTCTCAACTACCATCTTGCCCTTCCCTAGGGTTCAGAAGAGCATTTTCAGATTTTCTCTCTACCTTGCTAGAGTCAATAAGGACTGAGAGAGTCAGGGTGGAAGGACGTGGCATGTGCACATTCCCATCACTGAGCTTTCATACTACAATTTCTACTCTTATGTGTATTGAGGAGGAAGGGGGGAGGTCAGGAAGGAATTCTTGGAGCTTTCATGCCTGCCTCACAGGGTGCACATTTTCCATGACTCACCTCACCTGTATACTGCAAAGGGTGAACTCTAACATCCTCAACCTGAATCTCCTCATTCAAGCCAGAATAAAGTTCTTAATAAACAATCTATCATTGCCTTACCTACCAAAACTGACCCCCTACAAGGCTTCAGATGAAGGCTGAGCGTCCCCATCCACCAAGGGACTTTTGGTATTAATTCTCAAAAAAACCAAAACCACTTCCTTTTTTTCTCATTACAGTCTCTCAAATCTTCTTACATTATCCCATTTTTTTTCAGACAACAAACTCAACACATGAACATTTATTAAACCCTCTGTATGTAATGGACTCTGAGAATACAGTGATGAACAGGATAGACGTGGGCCTTGTTAGCTACGTAAAGGATATTAATCTCAATCCTCAAATTCAGGTATGTCAAAATACAACTTTCTTGTTTTGTAACACAGCAGTAGATTCATGCCTAGTGGCTCCCAATATGTAACTTGCCTTTTGATCTTCTTGACAGGGTCACTACAGAGCAAAAGTTTTTAATCTTGATGAAGTCAAATATATTGATTTCCCTTTTTATGGTTCCATGCTCTTGGTGTCAGGTCTAAAAATTCTCTGCCTAACCTTAGATACTGGAGATTTTCTCCTGTGTTTTTTCCCAAAGTCTCACTGTTTTACATTTTAATGTCTGATGCATTTTAAGTGATTTTTCTATAAGATGTGAGACTTAGTTTAAAGTTTGCTTATATATTTGTAACTGCTTATCTGACAAAGGACTAATATCTAAAATGTATATATAACTCTCAAAACTTAATAATAAAAAATCAAGCAATCCAATTAGAAAATGAGCAAAAGACATGAAGAAACATTTCACCAAAAAGGATATACAGATGGTAAATAAGCCTGTAAACAAATATCCAAAATCCCAGCCACTGGAGAAATTAAAATTGAGAGTATGTTGAAATTTCACTACACATTTATACTTTTTTAAGTTGACATATAAAAATTTAGGTAGTTGCATAAAATACAATTTTCTGTATATTGAAAATATCAGTACTTTAAAACTAAACCATTATCCAATAAAAACATAACATAATGTCATAACCATTTAATACCCACCATTATTCACTTAAAATATGGGAAAGCTATTTTTTCCACACTTAGAATTTTAATAGATTTCCATTTTTCCATTTGAATTCATATTCTAGTCTGCTCTCCTTCAAAAATCTATCCTAACATTTTTTATGGTTAAGAGTATTTTATGGTTAAAACTCTTTGATATTCCCATCCTACCTTCAATAAAAATATGTATATTGAAAAGAGTGTTTAGAATTGACTGCTAATGGGTGCACAATTTCTTCAGGAGGGACAAAAATGTTCTAAAATTAGATTGTGGTGATGGTTGCAATATAGTCTAAATATACTAAAAAAATACATTAAATTTTTGTTGTGGATTGAATGTTTGTGTCCTCCAAAATTCATATGTTAAAATCTAATCCCCAGTGTGATAGTATTTGGAGGTGAGGCCTTGGGGAGGTAATTAGTTCTTGAAGTTGAAGTCCTCAGGAATGGGATTAGTGCTCTCATAAGAAGAGGCTAAAGAGCTAGCTGATTCTCTTTCTGCCATGTGAAGGTACAGTGAAAAGTCAGCAGTCTACAACCAAGAGGAGGGTTGTCACCAGAACCCAATCATGCCACCATCCTGAACTCAGACTGCCAGCCTCCAGAATGGTGAGAAATAAATTTCTCTTGTTTGTAAGCCACCCAGTCTATGGCATTTTAATAGCAGCCCAAACAGATTAAGACAATTGTATACTTCAAATGGTGACTTGTATGGAAAGTAAATGATACCTCTTTTAAATAAAGCTGTTCAGAAAAATGTATAGAGCAAGAAAATAAAGAAAACCTTAATCTAGTGCTTGGGAAGATGATGCCAAATTTATAAGTGACAGAGGGAAAACCATGCCTCTCCTAGTTGGTGCTCCACTCAGGAGAATGATGTTCAGTGTGAATAGAAGTCCAAAATAAGGGAAAGATAATAATTGAGGCTCTGTGCATTTTAAATGAGTCCAAGACTCCAGAACCCAGATGAATAGTTTCTGGGGCTGTAAAAGAACTTAGAGGGAGGGTCATCATTTACCATTTATTCTGTGAGAAATTAGGGAGAATTGGAGGGGGCCGGTTTTAGAGAAGGATATTTATAGAGAATTGTCGAAAGTGCCCTGGGTAGAGTGAAAACAAAATCAGGTGGACACATTTGTGTGTGTCTATTTCTGGGTTGGTTCTTTATTCTGTTTCATTGACCTTTTTTTCTGTCCTTCTACCTATAGCGTACAGTTTTGATAAGTAAATATAGAATAATTCTTAAATCAGGTAGATTGATTCCTTCTACTTATTCTTCTTTCTCAAATTGTTTTAGCTATTCTATTTCCTTTGCTTTATACAAATATGTATATTTAGATATATCTGAAATAATCTTGCATCTATCTACAAAAAATCTTGATGGGATTTTGATAGGAATTGTGTTGACCCTGTATATCAGTTTGGGGAGAAATGACATCTTTACCAAGTCTTCTAGTCCACCAACACAGCGGATTTCTCCATTTATGCAGACCTTCTTAGATTTCCCTCATCAGCACTGTATGGTGTTCACGGTACATGTCCTCTATACATGTTTTGTTAAGATTACACCCAAGTAATTCATCTCAATGAGGAATTATAAATGGCATTGCATTTTTAATTTTGATATGCCTTTAATGTTAACATATAGATTTATAACCGATTTTTATATGTTGACATTATATCCTCTAATCTTGCTAAATGCATATACTAGTTCTAGGACCTTTCTCATGGAATCCTTGGGATTTTTTACATAGACAGTCTATAGGTTGCCTGCATATAGGGGGAGTCTATTTCTTCCTTTCCTATCTCTACATATTTTATAACCTTTTCATACCTTATTGCCCAGGCTAGGACTTCCAGTACTATGTTGCACACCAACGGTAAGTGTGAAAATCCTTGCCTTATTCCGTATATTAAGGGGAAATCATTCAGTCATTCAACATTATGCATGGCGTTAGATGTAGGGTTTTTTGTAGATGTTTATCAAATTGAAATTATTCTCCTCCCTTCCTAGTTTCCTGAAAGTTTTTTTGTTTGTTTTTGGTTTGGTTTTGCTTTGTTTTTGTCTTATCCATTAAGAAGTTTTCTTTGAATATGTATAAATATTGACAACCTTTTTTTCTTCTTGGTGATGGGGAATCTTACAATATTCACAAGTGGGAATATTCATTTATGACACTATTTTTCAGTTTCTTAAAAGTTTGTCTTCCAAAAATCTTACTTTTTTATCCTATTGCCCACAATAGCCAGCCCAGAGTTTCTCATCCCATTTAAGGTATTTTTTACCCCCAGATAATCCCTATTAGCATGAATATATATTGCCTGACATGACAACTGTATGAACTAGCTAGTGCCATTAAATACATGACCATGGATTTGTTGATTACCTCATACAGAGCTTGAAGGGGCATTGGAAAGGTGAATGTTGTGGAGGAAATCTGGGATGACTCTAAAAGAAATAAGGGAGATATTTTGAGATTTGTAAAGGCCTGAAAAAGAATGATTGATAGGAGAAAATCTAGATGACTTTGGGTATGGCAAGGACTTTTTAGATACAGCTTCAAAGGTGCAACTATGAAAAACAGTTGATAAACAGGATTTTATTAAATTTAAAAATTTCTGCTTTGCAAAAGACAATATTAAGAGAGTGAGAAGACAAGCTACAGACTGGGAGAAAATATGTGCAAAACACACATATGATAAAAGACTATTATTCAAAATATCAAAGAATTCTTAAAACTCAGCAAAAAGAGAGCAAACAAATTTCAAAAAATGGGCCAAAGACATTAAACAAACACCTCACCAAAGAAGATACAGAGATGGCAGGTAAGCATATGAAAACATATTCTACATCATACATCATCAGGGAAGCACAAATTAAAACAATAATAAGATATCACTGCACACCCACTACAATGGCCCAAATCCAGAACAATGACAATGCCAAATGCTGACAAGAAAATGGAACAACAGAAATTCTCATTCACTCCTGGTTCACTTGGGAAACAGTTTGGAGGTTTCTTATAAAACTAAACCTACTCTACCATATGGTCCAGCAAATCACACTTCTTGGTATTTGCCAAAAGGAGTTGAAAACTTATGTCCACACGAAAATGGGCACAAAGATGCTTATAGCAGCTTTATTCATAACTGCCAAAACTTGGGCAAAACCAAGATGCCCTCGAGTAGGTGAATGAATAAATAAACTGTGGTACATCCAAATGATGGAATACTACGAAAAGGATGAATTCAAACCACGAAAAACATGGAGGAACTTTAAATGCATAGTACCAGGTGAAAGACAATGTGAAAATCCACATGCTATATGATTCCAACTATATGACACTCTGGAAAAGGCAGAACTATGAAGAGAGTAAAAAGACCAGTGATGGTCAGAGGTTGGAGATGAGAGAGGAATGGAGGAGGACAGAGCACAGAGGATTTGGGAGCAGCAAAAATATTCTGTATGATACTGTAATGATGGATGCATGTCATTATACATTTGTCAAAACCCATAGAGTACCCCAAACTAAGAGTGAACCCTAATGGAAACTAAGAACTTTGGGGTGATAATGATGTGTCAATTTAGGCTTCTCAATTATAACAAAGGTACCATTCTAGTGGAGGATGTTGGTCATTAGGGTGGCTATATATGTGTGGGGGCAGAGCGTATATAGGAAATCTCTGTACCTTCCCCTTAATTTTGTTGTGAACCTTAAATTGCTCTAAAAAGCAGTAGTATTTTTTTTTTTTAAAGAAGAATCAAAAGAAAAAGAAGATGTGCTGAATGAAGAAGTCAACTAGGGGAGACAAATGCACCCCTCAAGTGTTCTATGGCTTTGCCTGAGCCATCTGGGTGCACTCGCTCCCTGTTTGCCTCTAGATTGTGCTGCAAGGACTGGGAACTTTTGATATATATGGTTATGGTTATACTTATTCCTTTATATTTAAGATTTTTAGGTCTTTATTTTTATTCATATGTATCACTTCAGTTATCATTTACTGATTGTCTTTTTTGTGTCATTCTCCATGCTAAGGATATTTTCCCTTTTAATATTTCACAATCCAAAATGAATCTGTAAAATTCCAAGACAGCCACACTACCACAGCATGTTAAAGAAAAGGTGTTTCCATGACCCAAACCTGGGCATAACTATATATATATAACTAACAGTGAATTGAATCTATTAAATGTTTTAACCCTGACTTATTTGGCAATGCTCTTAAAACTCAGCCCAAATATCCTGGAGAGTAATGCATGCTAATGAAACCAAAGAGGCGGAGGCTGGGTGAAAATAAGAGCTATAAATACTGGATGCTTGTGATTAAACATGCTGAGGTGTGCCAGGAAGATTTAAGTCCCACTAATTATCAGGAGCTTGAACCAAATGAGGTATCTGTTCAGTTATGGCTTGACTCTCCCTTTACTATTATTATTATTATTATTTATTATTATTTAAAGTTCAATAGCTTTAAAAATAGGTATGTTTAGCTTCTAATGATTATTCAGTATTTTGTTTAATAAACTTCCATTTGTTTCTTGATTCAGTTAAAGAAAATAACACCTAGAATTAATTTGGTCTCAGTAAAGTTGTACTATTCTTTTGTTTGTTTTTAAATAGTTTCCCTCCATGCTAGTCTTTCTAACCTAATCATAGAAGGGGTACCTTATAAATTATAAGCAAAGAAGGTATCTTAAAAATGGCCCTATATATCAAGAGGAAGGCCGTGTCAGTTTAAAACCTTCTTGAAGACCTTCCTATAGGGAAGGTGTAACTAATTTTTTAGGGATCGTAGAGGAATATTCAAGGAACTTTGGAGCACAGGGTCAAATATGACAAAAAGAGAGAATAGACAGTAAGAAGAGTCTTACTTCCTGAATAAATCCATTTAGTGAAAAAGTGAACTTTTCAGATACATTGCAACCTGGGTGTTGGAAGAGAGTGAAGATTCTCCATGCTGCATCCCTGCTTCATAATCCTTACAAAGCTAGGATCAAAGAAGTCTACACCCTATCACTGCTTTCACTGTAATCAAGCACTGCTAATTCAATTATAGCGTGGGATAGTTTCATAGGAATGTACATATTTCATAATGCCATACTACTAAATGATACTAGAATCTGTACATTTAATCAACAGATATACATTTACTACCTACTGTAAAGAAAACACCATGCTAAGGACAAAAAGATTATTTGTATATAGTTGACCTAGCCCTTGCCCTCATGGAGCTTATAACTGGTCCGAGGATAAGAATTATAGACAAATAATAATATATTATACATTTTTCTGTGGGGGAAATGCACACACACACACATAAACATACACACACATATAAAATAGGATTTCAGAAAGAAAATAAAATTACATTCTCCCAATAACCTCTAAGTGAATAAATTAATTAGTGCTTCTAGATGTCAGTTTTATTTAATCATTAAAGTAAAACAATAAATTGTCTTCTATCTTCTTCTAGGCTTTATTTTACTGTGAAATAAACAAATAAGCAAATAAACAAACAAAAACCCAGAGTCCCCAACAGACTGTAGCACAGTTCATGGGTTGGTTATCACTATAGTCCTCAAACAAAAACTACCTTCTGATAAGTAGTTTGGGCTGTCAATTATGGAGAGAGTGACTGTAGATTGCTGGGACCAAAGCAGGTTCCATAACCAGAGCCACCTCTGAGAACTGGGTTTCTGGGCAACTCTTTTTCCTGCACAGCTTGAGATGCCATTATTCTGGTTCACCAGTGGTGAATATACTGGCTATGCCACTCTGGGATATTGGAAGTAAATTGTGGGTTCTGTATAAGATTATGATTCTCGTGGCCCAAGAAATGCTTCCTAAGTGAAGTGTCTTTGGAGATACATTAATTCTGTCTCAGAGCACCTGTAATATTCCATGACAGAACAACTGATAGGTTATTTTCTTATGCCTAAATAATTTTCTGAACTTGGGCAAATACAAGTGTCATGCCTTCCTATATACCCAACGTATCATTATAACTGATATTTGGAAAAAAATATTGTGAATGGTTGGTTAGCAAACTTAATGACCTTGATCAATAAGTCCGTAATGAAATAGATTCTTTCACTCTAAATTGTCATACTTGGGATAATAAATTATATGGTCACCCTAATTATAAAAGACTTATATCTCATTACTACAAAAAAAGTCATATTGTATTTGCACTTTCTGGTGCTTAATCCTATGCCAATAGCATGTTCTACTGAACTGTTCCCTAAAGAATCACCTAGGTCTATTGATTACTTATTTTTTTAACTATTATGGGTAACAAAAATAAAAGATCCTAACTTAATAGTAACTTTCTTCTAGACATTGTTTTATTAATATATTGAGGTATAATAGGTGTCAGTTCATTGTGTAATTATAGACTAGCTCCCACCAAGTTGAGATTGTTCCATGGAACATTCAGACCTTTTAAATATGTAATTCAAAAGGTATACACTCACTAAACATTAATAAGCACCTACTATATTCCAAGAATTGTACTAATCATTAACAATTGAAAAATAATGGCAACTACTATATGTATAGTGCTTACTGTATGCTGGGCACTTTAGTAAGCACTTTGCATATATTAGTTTATTTAATCTTCATCACAAATTTATGAAGTAGGTATCAGAACTCTCCCTTTTCTCATGGGAGAAAACTAAGACACAAAGGATTTTGCTAAGTTATCCCAAGTCGAAAAGTGATAAACAGCTAAGATGAGATTTGAACCCAGGAAGCCTGGATTGAGCCGGTAAGGTATGACACAGTCCCTATCCTATTTTTTACAAAAGAGACGGAATTGTTTTAAAATTTTCTGATAATTTTCTGATTGATTGCACCACATCATTGTTTCTTACCTATGACTTCAAATTGCTCCATGGCTGTCAAGTATGACAAAAGGACCAGAATGCACACACTGATTTTAGTTGGCAGGATTCTTGGTGGCAAGTGTTAGAGGAGTGGAGCTAGGAACTCTAAAATGCTAAGTGCTTCATAGCTCTTAGCTAAGATGACTTTGGGAAAATAGCAAGCAAACAAACAGGAGTTAGGATAAGTGACTATCCAGGGTATGTTCCAGAAAGAAAATTTCTTTAGGGCTTCTTAAAACTTGTAAGACTTTTCTGGTGTTTCAATAGATGGTTCTATGCAGTATTATTATCATAATTTTAAAGCTTAGGTAACAGCTAGCAACTAAAAAAGGAATGATGCAATTAAGTAAAAGTAAAATTATTGAAGTGAATAAAGCAATATGGCCTGTTAAAAGTCATTAAATCATAAATCAATTAACTAAAGCTGACTCACTGGGCATATTTTGTTTGAAAAGATATCTCCAATCACTAGAAGTGGGAAAGAAAACTTGAAACATTAAAATTTCAAAGAGCATTTGATTGATTTGGATGATGGTTTTCTACACATTGAAATTCTCCATACTATAGTTAGAACTTTTTAGTTATGTTGATCAGATTAAATATTCCCATCCATAAAGACCCAATAGTAATACAAATGTATAGATATAGTTTGTTTCCAGATGTTGAGACATTACATAAAATGGTATTTGTCAAGAAGTAAATACCTGTTTTCACTGGGTTGTCATTGATTTTTTTACCCTTGATTTTCACTGTTGGCATTTTCTGTTTAGGTTTTGATGACAAGATTCAAACTGTAGGCAGTACACAGAGGTGACAGAGAAATGTCTTACTGATATGATATTCTCCTCTGAAATTAAGTTGAAAAGATTAACACATCATGGATGCATGAAGTCATCTTAAAAACCAGAAAAGTTCCCCATCTTTCAAGATTTGGTATTGCAGTGAATGAATATTTTTAACTGTTATTTTAAAAATACAATTGCTTTCTTAGGATAAATCCTGTAAATGTTGAGAACCCCTTGTCTCTCAAGCTACTTGAAAGGCTGGACAGTGCAAGTTTGGGGAAAATGGGATACAGATTATATCCTCTGCATGCCATAGGAAGAATTTGGATTATAGAAGGCAGTTTAGAAGGAAAGAATCAAGGAGACAGAAGAGAAGAAGGAGGAGAAGGAGGAGGAGAAGAAGAAGAAGGAGAAGAAGAAGAAGAAGAAGAAGAAGAAGAAGAAGAAGAAGAAGAAG
>NW_023270807.1:70330663-70463925 GCF_011800145.1 Mirounga leonina
AGAAGAAGAAGAAGAAGAAGAAGAAGAAGAAGAAGAAGAAGAAGAAGGAGAAGAAGAAGAAGAAAGAAGAAGAAGAAGAAGGAAGAGGAGGAGGAGGAGGTGGAGGAGGAGGAGGACAAGGAGGAGGAGCAATTGAGGTCAGCCCTACCCAGAGAGAAAGATCCAGGGGAGAAAACCACAGTAACAGCATGACTGAAAGTCATTCTGGGAGTCAGGGCCATCTCGCAGAGATTTTACAAGGAGTTTGCTATGTGGCACAAAGCAAACATCCCAGCATGAAGACTCCCATAGACCTCCAATGCTCCAGTAAAATCTACTATAATCATTGATGCTGTCTGCAAGTAGAAATGTGCATATGTGTGTGAAATTATGAAGGGCAGATTATCACATCTGCACAAATGCACAAAAGAGAAGGAAACACGTGGGGAGTACAAGAGAAGCAGGAGTACAATGGCAGAGGAATCTAAAAGAATAACCATCCTCTGGGAATGCATGGAAATCTCAGGGAAGTCTATGGACTCTGACAAACTCCAGAAATATGAGTTTCAAAAGCAGTTTTATCTAGATCTCAAGGGGCAGGGATGCTGTAGATGACATCTCTGTTATATTATCATGTTTAAAGAAAAATTCTTTTGATTGGAAGGATATAGTTTTGAGCAGCAATAAAAATGTAGAAACAGGAAAGTCACAGAGGAAAATGTAGACAGTGCTCATCCAGGCACTCTGCAGGCAAGAGAGTGTCTTGCTGGGGACCAAACGCCTCAGTTCCTGACGTCCTTGTTGGAGGCAGATGCATTAAATCGCTGTAAACAGATGTTATTAAGTAAATCCTTTCATTAAATCTCTTTTTTGTTTTCCTCCATGGTTAGCAATTAATATTCTGACTAAAATTTGGCTTCTTTGCTTACTACATTGATAATTATGCTACTGAGTAAATATTAATAAAGTGACTTTTTATTTTATACGTCATTTCCACAGCTTAGCCAATGGGAGTCTATCAGTGAAAATGGATATATACTCTCAAGACTCAAAGATCTGATTTACTGACATGCTAAATAAAGGCTAGACCCCAGACCATAACAAATAAACCTCTTGGTATGTAAACTGTAAAACCTCTTAGGAAAAAAGCCAAGTTAGCCTCTCCTAGTGAAAACCAATTGTTCTTAACACAGAACTTTTATTTGAATATCTTTGCAACCCATTGCAGTTAGCTTAATCCATTGTACATAGATTGTAGCTTAGATAGGCTAATAAAGTAGAGGATATATAATACAACTACATACATATGTACCATGTATAGGGGAACATACTTCTCCTACTCCATATAACTTCCATATTTTATAAAGACCTGATGAGTCAGTTGAAATCGTGGCCATTATTATTTCAGTGTTTTTATAAATAATAATGTGTTAAGAAGGATTTAGAATACATTTATTCATTTTCCTTCTTCCCTTCATTGCCTTGAATAGTCAAATTAAGAATTACTATTTGACCAGACTATTTGATTCTTGATAAACTCTATCATTTCACACCACCTCCTCCATGTAAATGCTGATCAAGTTTTATGAAAAAATAGCTGTTGATGGTATCTTGACTTTCTTTAAGTCAGGCAGACTTTACACACTGATGAATCTCTTAAGAAGAAGTTGTGTAAAAACAGACTACCAATGGCCTTTTGGAAAATGAATGACATAGACAAGAAGAACAGAATAAATCCACATAATCAAGATCTTGAGGAGACTAAAGGGCAGGTTGTTAAGAAGGATAAAATAAGAGATATTGATAGTTATAATCAATATTTATAGTTTATGATTCCAGAGAAAGTACAATTAAAAGTAAGGGAAATAATCAAGAGTGAATTTGTCATCTCAGACAAGGCAAAGGTTGGTGGATGATACTAGGAAGAGGGATGAATCTCAGAGAAGGAAGATTGGAAGGAGATCCAATCACAATGACAACCCCACCCACATGCCCAGGGTGTGAGTAGTGCTGGTGAACAAAGAAGGGGCTGTGAAAGTTTTAAAGAACCTTGTCTCTGAATCAGGGTTTGTTTGCATTTGACTGCCACTCTTTCAACAAAGAAACTTCAGGTAATTGTCCCCATCTATTGAAGCTGGATATAATCATTTTCTTACTGAATTGTTAAAGGATTAATAACATAAAATATACCAAGCAAGTAGCACAACGCCTGGCACAGGATAAATGGTCAATTTGTAATAGGTGGTACTATATATTATAAGTTTAACCTTAATTAAAGACCTATGATGGCTACACTTTGGAATTTTTCCATGAAGGAAGGAAGTAAAAGGCAGCATTTTATGAACAGTGTAAGATATAGGGGGATTGATTTACCCAAGAGTAGTGGTTCTAGAGTACTCCACTTATATAAGGGAAGTAGGGAAGAATTGACAGTCACTATTAGACTGAATGTTCCAGAAAGAGATGCCTCTTGCAGCTTTTATTTTGATTTCTGGACAAACATAACAGGAATGAGAGACATGGTGGGATTAACAGGACAAGGACCTGGATACACTACTCTATTTCTATTTTAAAGAATGCCTGGGCTAAAACCTGTCCAGTTAGTCTCAAACTTCCTCAGCCTCTGTGTGACTCTCCTCTTCCAGTTATCCCTTGAGTTGTTCAGGTTGGTGGATGTTCTTTTTACACTCTATGCACCATCATAACTTCAACCACCCACTGTGTTCATCAGGGTCCTCTGAGAAGCAGATGCCAACAAGATGGGATTAAACAAGCAAGGATTTTATTAAGGGAAATGCTGAATGGGGGTAGGAGGCTGCAGAGAGGGGAAACAAGAAACCAGAGAAGGCTGGGAGAAAGGTTGAGTGGAAAGCTTCCTAGACTGACAGACGTTTAAGAAAGGTTTGCCAAGTGCCAAAGGGACTCCTTTAACGGAAGCTGGTGGACAAGGCTCTCCCAAGAGTAGGTCTGCCATCTTGGTCTCTCTGCTCAATCATTGGCACAGTAGCAATGGGTGTGGCCTCAGCCTGGGCAAAGGATTTCAAAGTTCAGCAGCTGGGGCCCTTCTGGTGCTCAGCCAGGTGCATTTTCAAGGCCTCCACACCAACCGAACATCATTAACTCCCCATGTCAGTCCCCAGTAGAGACCTCGTCCCTGAGCTCTGGATTAATTTAACTGCCTACTTCATATTTCTCAATGAGTATCCCACAGGATCCTTCAACCCAAAGAGTCCCAAGTTAGAACCATCAACTTTCCCTGTGTCCTTTCCCAGTGCTCCTACTTCAATCTGTTATTCTAGTCCCCTATGTTTAATAGCAGCAAAATCTTTCCAGTTAAGCCAAACTCTAAAGTCTGCAAAGATTTTCCCCCTTTAATCCCCATCAATGTTTTCTAGCATGATCCCCTAGCTGAAGTCTGTCCCTCTTTATCATCTTTACCTTAGATTATTGCAGGACCCTAGTTTCTTTGACTCTAACTGTTGCAGTAGGCTCTTGTGTACTTGCCTCTAGAAATGCCCCCTTGCAAATACATTTTTCACATTGTTTCAATTGTGTCCCCATAAAATTCTGATTTTATCAGATTACTCTCCTGACTATATCCCTCAGGCAGGTTGTTTCACCCCCTTGGAAAAGGTCAACACTTGCATACATGATACAGAAGTCAGGCTCTGCTTTCTTTTACAGCCTTATCCTCTGTGAATCCCTACCGGCCCCCTTGGGTTCTGGCAGTATAGAAATTGCTGGACTTAATCTAACTCAAATCACACTTTATATGCTTCTGTTTCTTTTTTCATACTATTTCTATTGCCTGGAATGCCCTTTCCCCTCTGTCTGCCTGGCTAGTTCCTATGATTGTCCTCAAGACCAAAATAAAATTACGTACCTCAAGGAAAGCTAAAGAATCTGAGATAATTAGGTACCTAAGTTTTAATTAATAACAAGTGAAAATAAGAAAAAAAGAGAATGATATTATTTTGAGGATAGTAGAGTGGGAACACAGACAGGTTTTTTTGTTGTTTTTCGATTATGCCTATAGGAAGATAAAGCAGTGAATTTAGTCTGAATATTTTAAGATAGAATGGAAAATTCAGGGGATAGTTCGACTTAATATATGAGATGATTGTATTATTATCATGTTTTTAAATAATTATTTTTATATTTTTTATATATTTTTTATTTTTTTTTAAGTAGGCTCTATACCCACTGTGGAGCCCAACACAGGGCTTGAACTCACTACCCTGAGATCAACACCTAAGTTGAGATCAACAGGGGGACATTTAACTGACTGAGCCACCCAGGCACCCCAATCATTATTTTTATATTTTAAAGATACATGCAACAGTATTTATGAATGAAATCATAGGAAGCCTGGGATTTGCATAAAAATAATCCAATGGAAGAATGTAATTAGTTAGAGGTAGGGAAGGAAATGAATTGAGAATAGTTGAAACTGAGGGATAGTCACATGGAAGCATATTATTATACTGTTCTCTGTTTTATATGTGTTTTAAATTTTTCCACAATAACAAGTATTTTAAGGACTATTAGAAATAGAACTAATAACATGGCAGAGAAATAAGAGAGGAAGTGCTTAGTATAAAGAAATTGATAGGGGTGCCTGGGTGCTCAGTCGGTTGAGCCTCCCCTTCTTGGTTTTGGCTCAGGTCATGATCTCAGGGTCATGAGATGGAGCCCCATGTTGGACTGGCTCTGTGCTCAGCACAGAGTCTGCTTGGGATTCTCTCCCTCTCTCTCTTCCTTGCCCCTCCCCCCACTCGCCTGCTCTCTCTGTCTCTCTCTCAAACAAATAAATAAATAAAATCTTTTTTAAAAAAAGAAATTGATAGGTGTCTAATACATAGAGACAGTAAAATATATATGTATGACATGCAAGGCTGAATGAATAGCTACAAGACACCTCTACAGGAAGTATTTTTTTAAATATTTTTTAGTTCATTTTAGAGAAAGAGAACGAGAGAACACATGAGCAGGGGGGAGGGGCAGAGGGAGAGGGAGAGAGAATATCTCCAGCAAACTTTCCACTGAGCAAGGATCATGACCTGAGCCGAAATCAAGATTCGGAGGCTTAACTGACTGAGCCACCCAGGCACCCTCGGGAGGATTTTTTTTTTTTAATGGAAGTAAAGATGAGAGTCTTTATCAAATTTTATAACAACACTAAAGAAAACAAAATAAGTAGAACTCAGATATTGGTGTACGTGCATGTGTATGTATGTGCAAGGCTGTGTGAGGGGAAATGTAGGAAGGGGGTGAAGAAGAACCAAATATGTCAATAAAAAAAAAAAATGAAATGCAAGCCATTGGCTTTGGAGACCAGCAGAAGTTTCTGACTGTAGAAAAATGCCTTCATCCTGGAACTGAAGCCTGGTGGTGTGTACCCTGCCTTAGAGCAGTCCCATTACCCACCATATAGGGAGATGTTCCAGAGCCCCCCCCCCCCCCCCCCCGCCAAATGCCGGGAATGGCCAGCAACCCCTATACCGATGGATGAAAGATGACTCCAAACTTGGCCGTGAAAAAGAGAAGGCCAGGAGGTCAACGCTCAGAGACGAAGACCCTTTGCTCTTCTTTGCTGCCGCTTTTATTGGTCCTTCAGGATAGCCTTATCACTGTTTCTCAAGCACGGGATGTGTGACAAGGGGTCTTACTGAAACTGAGAGGACTTATGGGAAAGATAAGATATGCTAATCTGTGTGTTCTACTAAACATAGCCTAAGGGACAACGCTTACATCTCTTAGATCACAGGGCAGCCATTTAGGCTAAGAGAGCTTTGGGGAAGGTAACTCCCCACGGCATTCCAACAGCGGAGTGGTGACCCCAGCATTCCAAAGGCCCACGCCCTTCTCCAAAACCCTCCCTTGCCCCCAGTGGCCTCTGTGTTACATTTTAGCAAACCAGGTATTATGGCTGATTTCATGCTCTGTATTAACCCCAACATGTAAAAATACGATAAAACCTAGAAATGATCTTCCTTCTGAAAGGAGTTGCATATGACAATTTTCAAAATTGGTGCCTCAGATATTCCTTTAGCTTTCAAGCATCTTTAAAATTTTGGAGCATTTATACAGTGCACATAATTGAACGTGATAGTTACTGATGAATCTTCACTAAGACTCTAGAAAGACAGACAAAGTTACCATCTCTAGCCATCCCCCAGGCCCCGGCCCTAACTTGTGCTGCCTTGAAAAACACAATATTAAAGGAGCCATTCTTTATCTCTGATTATTGATGTCATCTAATTTTCACACTGTCGCTCATGATAGATACAGTTAATTTTTGCTGTTTTTATGTATATTGGATATTGTCATTTATACCATTAATCACATGCATAATTGTCATAAGAACAGAAATGCCTTTTCTTAGACATTTCATTCTAAAATATAATTATCCAGACATCCTGCTGTTAATGGCATTGAATCCTAATTACTTTAAAATGAAGCCATTATTCACAAACTGAGAGCCACACCACACGTGTTTACAGTAAGTAGATAGGACAATATTATAAAATTTATTATCTACAGTAGAACTCATTTTCTAGAAGCTGATTTAACTGCTCAGCTTCCTAGTACTGCTTTTTTTGACCAATCTCATTAACATATGATAAAGTTTACCAGGTCATATTTAGTCTAAGCAATGATGGTTGAAATTGTCCCTCACTGAAAGTTGACATTCAGAACTGCTTTGCAAACAACGTGGTTAATGACAAACTCCCTCATGACACAACCTGGGCCACTAGTAAAATGACATCTTCCATTTTGATTATTTTTCTGGATTTAATGAAAGATAAATTATGTCAGAGGAGTGTACCAACAAATTATTTCTCAAATAATTTGTGATCTAATGATAGGAGTCATAACCTAATAACTATATATTACATTTCCATGGTGCTTTATACTTTTCAGAGTGTTTTTACATCCATTGTCATATTTGATCTTAAATATTTTACTTATATGGTATCTACCTATTTAAAGTTCTGTTCACATGATCAACTCCAGCAAAACCTTCGTGCATTCCTTATGAATTGCTAATTAACTTAGTACTCTCAAATGTCTGTTTCTGTTTGCCTATTCTCTTCCTCTTCTTATTTTGAGGATTAAGAAAAAATATGCATATAAACTAAAATAAAATGCATTTAAACTAAAAAAAATATCCTTCTGGTTTGTTGTCTATCTCCCTTACCATTTATCAACATCTACATTTATACCAATCCTTTCACCTCAAAGACGGTATTCATTTTTTTTTTCCTTTCAAGTCTTAGTCACTCATATCTTGGAATCTTGCATTAATTTTAAAGAGCACTTCTTGAGTAAATATTCCAAATATTTTCTGTACCTTCTTCTTGTTCTATCTCTTGTCATATCCATCAATACCATATTCAAGTCTATCAATTTGTGTAAAGCTATTCTGATATTTCTTTGTGAAATACTTTACTAATTTACCATCTTAATGCTAATCTCCCTTCCATTATCATTCATACATGATTTCACTGCTTTGCATTTTTCTGTTTCCAAACATCTCTCTTGGAGGCACAGAAAAATAGACACTCTTCCAATTTGGTGGGGGAGTGAAAATTGGTCCAAACACTCTGGAATATCACTTGTCAACATATGCTAAGGTATTTTTGACTTATTCACCTCAAAGAGATAACTCATTATTCAAAGATTTAAGCATTAAGAGACTCATCACATCATTATATTTTTGAATGTGAAGCATTTTATAACCTGGAAAAGGCTATATAACATAGGCTTTTTCCAAAGAACAGTGATACAATTGGTAGATAAGAGTGTATGCCAATCTATATATATACAATGGAATATTATTCAGCCATAAAAAAGAACGAAAACTTGCCATTTGCAATGACATGGATGGAACTAGAGGGTATAATGGTAAGTGAAATAAGTTAAAGAAAGACAAATAGCATATGACTTCACTCATTTGTGGAATTTAAGAAACAAACAAATGAGCAAAGGAAAAAAAAGAGAGAGAGAAACAAACCAAGAAATAAACTCTTAACTATAGAGAGCAAACTGATAGTTACCAGAGGCAGGGAAGGAGGAAGGAGGGGTGAAGTAGGTGATGAGGATTAAGGAATACACTTATCATGTTGAGCACTGAGCAATGTATACAATTGTTGAATCACTGCATTGTTAACATGTTAACCATACTGTAATTAAAATAAAAAACTTAAAAAAAAAAAGAGTGTATACCAATCTGACATGGGTTCAAAGTCTCTCTCTCTGCTACAGGCCAACAGTGTGGCAGATATGGTAATGAAAACTCTAAATCTCCATTTATCATGGGCATGACACTTCACAGAGATGTTGAGAGAATCAAAAGAATATAAATAAACTTGTAACACATTGTCTGGTATATAAGAAGTATTTAATAAGCTATTAAAATTACTTTTTTGTTGTTTTTTGTTTTGTTTTATTTTCCAGTTTTATTGAGATATAATTGACATACATCACTGTATAAGTTTAAGGTGTACAGGATAATGGTTTGACTTACATATATTGTGAAATGCTTACCACAATAAGTTTAGTTAGCACGCATCACCTCATATAGATACAATAAAAAGAGAAAACAAAAGAAAGAAAAAAGTGTTTCCTTGTGAAGAACTCTTAGGATTTACTCTTTTAACAACTTTCCTATGTATCATACAACAATCCTAACTAATGTACATTACATCTTTAGATTCCACATATAAGTGAGATCATACAGTGTTTGTCTTTCTCTGTCTGATTTATTTCACTTAGCATCATGCCCTCTCGAGATCTGTCCATATTGTTGCAAATGACAGGATTTCCTCATTTTTATGGCTAAATGATATTCCAGTGTGTGTGTGTGTGTGTGTGTGTGTGTCCATTCTTTATCCATTCATCTATCCATGGACACTTTGGTTGTTTCCATGTCTTGGCTATTGTAAGTAATGCTGCTATGAACATGGGAGTACCAATATCTTTTCATGGTAATGTTTTCATTTCCTTTTGATATATTCCAAGTGGAATTGCTGGGTCATATGGTTGTTCTATTTTTAATTTTTTGAGGATCTTCCATACTGTTTTTCATAGTGACTATACCAATTGACAATCCCACCACCAGTGCATAAGGGTTTCCTTTTCTCCACCTCCATGCCTGCATTTATTATCTCTTGTCTTTTTGATGATGGCCATTCCAACAAGTATAAGGTGATATCTCATTGTGCTTTTATTTGCATTTCCCTAATGACTAGTAATGTTGGGCATCTTTTCATGTACTTACATCATTATTTTTAATAGAAAAAATTTGAAAACCACCCATACATCCTATACTATTTAAAAAATTTAAGAAAGTAAATTATGCTATGGCCACACAATGGGTATGAAGAACCTTTCTAAAGCAATGTGGCTCCATTTTTTTTCATCATTGCTCTTACTGTTTCTCATTGTTATCCTTGTTTTTTCCACTGCCACCACCAATATGTCAAGGTCTATATGTGGTCTTCTCAGCTTTCATGACTTTTAAAGTACAGGACAGCTGAAAGAATGGAGTCAAGTAGACTTCAGGTTCCCCACTACTGTATTTAATTAGGCATCTAGCCATGTCCCTCCACACTTCTGTCCTACCAAGTCAGAGAACTAGATAAAATATCACCAGCTCAGCCTCTACCTGATAAATATTTCAAGCCAGGTGCACTTGTTTGAAAATTTATTTCATATAGATAAAGGTGTCACAAAATTAATCTCTTTGTCTATTTTCTTATGCCTGATAGCCTTAAAATGGATATCATTAAATTCATTTTTATTACCCCTCTGCTAATTCCTCACTACTGGAGGAATAGTAGGTGTTTGCAGGACTAAGACACACAGACATATGGGATTTTGTGGGGCTGAACACATCAGATTTCACAGTTTATGGGCTTTAGACTCATACAACCTATATGTTCAATTTCCCAGCCCAGCATGGTCTTTAATGAAGCTATTTAAAGTTATGTACATAAAGAGTTTTATTTTTATTGATGGAAATATTTATGAGGAAAAGCTAGAGTAGAAAAAAAAGAAGGATACAAAATTAAAATGCAGTTTGATCCTAACTATATAAGATAATATGTCCAGATGGAAAGATATGTACTAATATAAATTTCCCCCCACAGAGGAGAATCTTGCCCTGAAGACTGAAATACTTGGGGATTTTTTCAAGCTACAGTTTCTATTAAAGACTACATTTCCCTCTTCCTCTGCACATATGCACACCAACACACATACACACACACACAATTGCACAAGCATGTTTTGAGACTCACTGGCTAACTGGAATTATTTATGGGAGAGTCTTTAAACATGTAAACTGTTAGACACAAAAATATGATGGAGAATAACTGTACTGAAATCCTGAGGGTTAACACTGGTTAGTAAGATATGAGTACTTTTTAAACATGCTTTATTGTTCATGTTTTCTGTAATAAACATGTAATTTTAGAACCATTATTTATTTTTTTAAACCTACTTAAGCAGAACACTTGTGTTTCAGAACAAATCTGGCAGAATGTTATCTGCTCTCAATTCCTCCCATTTTAAAAAAATCTTGTTAACACTGAAATACAAATGAACTAACCTTTGTAATATTCTACATTGATTTCACATGAACTTCCTCTTCCTCCTGGAACTCATGAAAGCTGGCCGCTAAGTCAGCCAAGACATTTCATGGGACATGAACATACTTATCATGAGGGGGGATGTCTACTCTGTCTGTGGAAGATGTAGTAGTAGTAGTAGTAGTAATAATACTTAAAATATTTATCAGGCACACTGTTCTCATATGTATGTAAGTGGAATCCTTACAACCCTATGAGGTAGATACTCCTTTTGTTTCCTAATGAGGACATACACTGAGGCACAGAAAGACTAAATAACTTGCTGAAGTTCACCTATTGAATGAATGGTAGAACCCAGAATTGTGGCCACGTGGACCCCCTCTAGAAGCCACCCTGCTCATCTCATGCTTCAATAAATAATACATAATTCAATGGGCACCAGAAACTCCATGATCTATTTTCACTTGATTTCTAACCGTCTAAAGCCCTGATCTCAGTGCAGTTGCTGGCATATCATGAGTTCTCATTAAAGAAATAGGGAGTATTTTTAATAGTATAACATTATTATTATGTTCCCTTTTGTCATTTCACTTCTTCTTATTCTTTTTAATTTATTTTGCTTCCTGTAAAGAATTCTAAAAAAAAAAAAATTCTTAGGTATCCATCTTTCACTCTACACACGTTTTTCATTTCTCTTTTCAATTTTTGGAGAACCATAATCAATTGAATTTATTAATGTTTTAATTAAATATGATATGATTTCTTAACTTCCTTTCTTTCATTATTTCTAGGATTACCTTCTGCACAAGTGACAGTATACTTACCAAAAAAAGTGAAAGTGCTGGAGTTAGCTAAGGACAAATATGGATGTGGATGTGAGTGTATATGCTTGTTTGTGCATATGTGTCTGTGCCTGTGTGTGTGTGTGTGTGTGTGTGTGTGAGTTCACATTGTGGGGAGATAGTGAAAGAGAAGGAAAATTGGAGGGGTAAGAAGAATTCCCAAAAGGAGACAAAGCAGTGTGAAAGAGAGGTTATTCTGCAGCATCATGGCTTGTCCCTGCAACTGCAGTAGCTCCGTATAAATACAGCAAAGGACAAAGCCAAAATGTTTTTGGAGATCAAATACCTTCATTCTTTTGCTTACATATTAATCCACTCAACAAATATGTTGTTGACACCAGCAATACTCCAAGCCTATTTCAGATTTAGGATATATAATAATTACCAACAAGGCAAGCTAAACTAATGTCTTAAAAAACCCCACATTCTAGTCAAATGAAAAATAAGCAAAAACTGTAGGTAAGGCGGGGAGGACCCTGTCTATTATGCAAATGCACTTTAATTTTGTCTTGAAGATACAGGAAGTCGTTGAAGGGCTTTAAGCAAGGAGTTGTGTGAGCTGATGTTCATTTAGCAAGGCCATTCTGGCATTATTCTGGATTGGACTATAGGCAGGGCCAGTTAGTAGGTAGCTGCATCATTAGAGGTATGATAAGCATCTGAACCAAGGCATCGAGTGAAAATGGAGAGAAATAAGTGAGGAAGCATGCCAGGTTTCTGGCAGGAAATTTTAGGTGAATGTTAATAGTACCAAGACAGGAAATATGGAAAGAACTGGTTGGGATACATGGGTGGAGATGAGGAATTTAATTTTGGACATGTTGAGTGTGAGGTGCTTGTGGAACTTGCAAGTAGAGCTGTCCAGTTGAATGCACTTGTCTGAATAACAGGTCCAGACTGAAAATATAAATTTATGCTTCTTCATTATGGGATAGCAGATAAAGACATGGGATTATATGTAATTATCAAAGAAGAATATGCAGAGTACAAAGAAAATAAGGATGCGGGCAAATCTCAAAATCAATACCGTTGGTTTCTTAACAGGTGTGCATATCAGAAATATCTGGGATAGATTTATAAAATACAGATTCCTGAGGTAACTTCAGACCATGTAATGAGCATCCCTAGAGTCTGCAGTTAGAATCTGGTTTAATTTTTTTAAAGCTACGTATGATCTGTATGGGTTATTTATTTTTTAAACAATTAAGAGATAAACACCTGGAGAGGATCCCACAAAAGATGAGAAAAAGGAAGAAAATCAAGAGAAAGTTGTATACATCATTTAGATGCAATCAATTGTATATGTATCTTCCTCCTTATATAGATTAGGTACTTTTTGAGAACAATATGCTCATCTTTGGCAAGTACTCAGGGGCACATATTGAAGTGGCTGGTAAATGTGTCTGTGTATATTCCTTTCCCACATTTTACTGCCCATAAACTGTTCCTTATTGGAGACCTACTAAACCTGAGCTCTTTGTTCCCTTGACTAAAAGGTAACTCCATCCTCCCAACCAGCCAGCCTTAAAGATAGAAAATATAGGACTTCACAAATGCTTTCATCAAATTCAACAGGACTCATAATGTTTTAAAAGAATCCTTTATTTGCATTTTAAAATAGAAAATACCCCTCCATGTGACTTATGCAACAAACATCCTTGGGTATTCTTGGCATCTAAACAATGTAATCTAAACTGGTTCAATTATACCTTGTTTTATAGACTGACATTTAAACCCTGTAAATGTATCTTACTATGAATGTTTTCCCACTCACGGCCTTGGAGAAAGTAGTGCAGGGTCACCTGTGGAATTTTCTGCA
The DNA here is from genome assembly GCF_011800145.1 of Mirounga leonina. NCBI lineage: Eukaryota > Metazoa > Chordata > Mammalia > Carnivora > Phocidae > Mirounga > Mirounga leonina. The sequence continues at coordinate 70,343,899 of NW_023270807.1, forward strand.
TAGTTGGAATCCCTTCCCTGTCCCTCAATCCATCTGCAAAGCTGTTGTGTGAGCAGCCTTATTACAGATTTTATTTATTTAGAAGAGAGAGAGACAGAGAGCATGAACAGGGGGAGGAGCAGAGGGAGAGAGAGAATCTCAAGCAGGCTCCTTGTTGAACACTGAGCCGAATGCGGGGCTCAAACTCATGACCCTGAGATCATGACCTGAGCCAAAAACAAGAGTCAGACGCTTAACTGAATGAGCCACCCAGGCACCCCAAGCAACCACATTACAAAAAGCTCCCTTCCACCTGGCTGCAATCGCTTGGTCCAGGGGCAGACATTTGTTCCTTCTGTAAAACTTCTGAATATAGAACCAAAAGAAAACAGTCTCTTTCTACTGTGTAAAGAAGAGACAGAAAATTTCAGGAAATACAGCAGTCATATATTTCATGAGAAGAAAGCCAGTCTTCAGCAAGAGAGAACATGGGAGGAAATAGAAGTAGAGTCTAAACATAAATAGAAAAGTCATCAATCTCCAAGCCCTGGTTCTATTAGTTCCAAAGTCCAAGACATATACCTTCCCTTCCCATATCTTGATTGGTCAACTTTTCTCTTAGATTGATATTCATCATCCTTTCAATAATCTCATCCTTTTGCTTAAGATAGTTCAAACTGAGTGTGTATGACTTACAGGCTAAATAGTCCCAACTGATCCAATTTTTAAAAAATTACTGTTATGTCTGATGTATAACTAAGTGAATGTATTCGGGTAATTTCTATCCTGCGTTTTTTGCATAGTTTCCATTGTATATTAGAGAAAATGGTATTTGAACATATTTTCCCAGAGTGTGGTGTTATTTCTTTCTTGATGACCACTATATACAGTTTGGATTAGTTCTTTGGATAGCATACAAAAAGCCATTTGAAGGCCTTGGAAGTGGATTCCTACTACCTAAATGTGACATTGAGGCTGTTTTAAAATATTATCATTCAGTATTCCTTTTAATGACTGTTGTTTCATTTATTTATTGATTACACCAGCTGTACCTTCAAATCTGGGTCCCTGGAATCTTGGTCTCTATACATCTCAGTCAATTTCTGTTTACAGCACCATTTAATGGGTGTTATAGAGCATTTTTTGGCTAAGGCTTTTAATTAAAAGAACAGCTTTATGACACTGGAATTTGAAATTAGGAAGATTTAACCATGGTGTTTTATTATATAACTTATTTTCTTTGACATTGTCTTAATTTGATAGTCTAATCCACCTGAACTTCTACTTATCAGTCTATAAGTAGAAAATGGAAATAGATATTTTTGAAGGAAAATAATTTTGACAAATATCTTAAAACTCAAAAAGAAGGATACATTTTCCCAATTACAGATTTTACAGCCTATTTACTTTTCTATTATAATTTTTGAAATTTGATTATTTAATAATATCCATGATATTTCATCCATAATTTGTTTTGTACATTCTTTTCTAAGTGAAGAGATTCATTAAGCCAAGACTCAGCATAGAGCTGAATAGACACCACAAAGAGAAGGGAAATAAGAATCAACAGTGGGACTGAAGCTTGATATTTAATGATGTCCCATTTTAAGTGCTAGTTTCTGACTTAAAAGTTCTGCAAGCAAGTCTTTGGCCAATGGAAAAAATCCATTTTAACAGAAGACTTTCTTTTTTTTTTTTTCTTTCTGCTGCATTTTCTTTATTTCAAGCCACAGGTCCACTTGGAGGGTCATGCAGCAAGTGGCTTATAAATAAAATCAGAGTCTACAAATAGTGTCATTACATTAAGAGACAATCGCTGGATTTTCTCATTAGGCAAAGAGTGCATCTTTGGAATCCATGAGTTGGTATCATTTATGGGATACCTGAGATGTACCTTGCTCTGATTAACATTACCATGCTACTCACTAAAAAAAAAGCCCAAGGGCAGACTACAGAAGATACTAGAGTCACCACTTTCTGAAGACTGAGTTGTAAACCCAACCCACTGACTTCATCGCAGCTTTCTTCCATGTAGAGTAACGAATTTCACTTTCCTCAGCATTGATCTGGGGTTCAAAGCGCTCCACTGTGACCGCAGACAGATCCTCGCGTTCAAGACGCCAAACTCCCAACTCCTTCTGCGGCCCCTGTGGCCATGGCAGCTACCAGGGCGGTTGTTTCCGGCATCCAGGGCTTCACTACTGGGATATACAGAATGTCTGCTTGCAACTGCATAAGAATTTTGTTGTTGGTCATTCCTCCGTCTACCAACAGAAGACTTTCTTTCTACCTCACTAATGGGATTGAGGGTACACATCATGAATCCCTTTATGTTTCCAGATCTAGCCCCATAAACAGAAACAGTGCTGGGTCTTTATACTGCTTACCTCCCTTCCATCTCAAGATGTAAAATATCCTGTTTATTATGTAACACCTGCCTCCCATCTTTGTCCTTGATTTCATTTTCTTCTATCTTCCCAGCACTTCCCAGATACCACACCTCTCTATTTAAGCAAGCTCCCTCAGAACCTTCAACTTTCCTTTTTTTTTTTTTTAATTTAAATTTAAGTTAGTTAACATGTAGTATATTAGTTTCAGGGATAGAATTTAGTGATCTCTCAGATGAAAAATAGAACTACCCTACGACCCGGCAATTTCACCACTAGGTGTTTATCCAAAGGATAAATACTTGCTATTGGCACTTTGACAGCAGCTTTTAAACATTTCAAATCTCTACATTATCAGTATATTTTTCTAATCAATTTCATTGAGATACAGTAAAATGCACTCATTTTAAGTGTGCACTTCAATGCATTTTGACCATCAAGATACAGAACATTTCCATCACTACAAAAAGTTTTCTCATGCCCTTTTGCAATAAATAACCCCCTAAACCTCCAAACCCCAGGCAGCCACTGATTTGCTTTCTGTCACTATAAATTTGTTTTGCCTGTTCTGAAATGCCATATTACATATATGAAATCATATGCTTTCATAGTGGCTTCTTTTGCTCGGTGTAATATTTTTGAGATGTGTTCATGTTGTGCATATGAATAGTTGATTCCTTTTTAATTCCTGAGTTTCATTAGATAGATCACAATTTATTTACCCATTCACCTGCCAAATGACATTTGGGTTATTTCCAATTTTGAGCTATTGTGACTACAGTGCTTGAATATTCAAATATAAGTCTTTGTGTGGATATATGTTTTCTTTTTTTATTAAATACCTAAGGATTGAATTGCTCAATCATCTAAGTAAACAAATAACTTTTTAAGCAACTGCCAAAATATTCCAAAGTAGTTGTACCATTTTACATTTCTACCAACAATATATAAGAGCTCCAGTTGCCCCAAATTCTCTCTACCTCTTAGTGTTCATGGTCTTTTAAATAGGTGTATATAAGTGTTTCGTTATTATTTTAATTTGCATTTTTCTGATGTTTAAAGATGTTGAGCATCTTTTCAGAAATTTATTGGCCATTTTTATACCTCCTTTTGTGAAGTGTCCATAAATACTTTGTCTACTTTTTGTTTAATTGTTTTGTTCTTTCTAAAATGGAGGTGTAAGTTTTCTTTATACATTCATAATAAAAGTCATTTTTCAAATATATAGATTATTTTCTATATATGATATAATCTACAATATATAGAATATTTTCTTCTAGTTCTAGATTCACATATGTATTTTAACTGTGTGTTTTAAAGAGCAGAATAAGTTAATATTGTTGTGAAATTTCTCTCTCCTTTCTTTTTGCCTTTTATGCTATTGATATTCAGTCTAAGAAATCTTTGCCAACTCAAAGGTAATAAAGATTTTCTATGTGTTTTTGTAGAATGTTATAGTTTTAGCTTTCATGCTTAGATCTATGGTTCATTTTAAGTTAATTTTTATGGCTAGTATAAGGTAAGCTTTGAGTTCATTCTTTTTTTCAAAAAGTAACATATGATCACAGCCTTTGTTGAACAGATTTTCCCTTCTTCACTGTTATCTTTGTCAAAAATATATACATGGATATTTGTAGATTCTCAATTCTGTTTTATTTTACTCTGTGGGCAGTGGAGTATCATCTTGATTACTACAATTATATAGTAAGTCTTGAAATCAGGCAATGTAAGTAATATATGTCCTCTAGCTTTATTCTTTCTTTTCCAAAAGTGTTTGGCTTATTCTTTTTTTTTTTTTCAAATTTCCATATAAATTTTGAATAAGCATGAAATTTTCATCCAAAACACTACTGAACATTTTAATGGGACTGCATGAAATCTATAGATTAATATGGGGGGAAATGACCTCTTACTAGTACTGGATTTTCCAATTCAATAACATGGTATATCTCTCTATTTCTTTCAATCTTCTTTAAATTCCCTTAACAGTGTTTTATGTTTTTAGTTTACGGGCATTGCACAGATTTTGTTTAAGCTTATCTCTAAATATTTAGTGGATCTTGGTGCTCTTTTCAATGGAACTATTTTTATTTCAATTTCTAATTGTTCTTTTGAAAAAAAAAAAAGGTAATAGACTTTTGTATAATGATCTTGCATCCTGCCATATTACTAAACTGACTTACTAGTTCTAGTAAAAGTTTTTTTGCATATTTCTTATAAGTCAATTTATGTATTCATATCATCTGCAAATAGAGACAGTTTCATTTCTTCATTTCCAATCTGTATAATGTTTCTTTCTCTTATTGCACTGGTATGGACTTCCAGTACAATGTGAAATAGAAGCCTTAAAAGTGAACATCCCTGCTTTAAATTTGATTTTAGAAGAGAAATATTCCAGTCTTTCAAAACTAAGTTTGATAATAGCTATAGGTTTTTCATAGTTATACTTTATTAGTCTGAAGAAGTTCTTCCTCTGTTCCTAGTTTGCTGAGAGTTTTTATCATCAATTCCTGTTAAATCTTGTTAAATACTCTTCATTCATTGAGAAGATCATAAGATTACTTTCTTTTTTGCTGTTATTATGGTGAATCACATTCATTATTTTCAAAACTGAACCAACTTTACTTTTCTGGTTGAACACTACATGTTCATCATGAATTATCTTTTCTATACACTGCCTGAATTGCACTGTTAATATTTTCAATTTGGCTTCCATGCATTGTCCTTTTCCTATTATTGTCATGGTTTCCTATTCCTCTTTCTCAGGGTTTTTCTTGTCATTCACCCTCCTCACTCTATGCTCTTCTTGTATAATCTCATCTATATTCATGATTGCAATTGTCACCACCATGACAATGGTTCTTCAAATTATATCTCCAGGCCTTTCTCTTCCACAAACTGTGAACCCAAGTCCCTCCCACTATGCTCTTTAACCTCACTGTCCTCTATGTATCACAGTCAGAACCTAATGTTTCTTTTATTTTCCTTTTTACCAAAACATATTCCCCATATGATTTTCTAATCTTACTTAGTACCACTACTACAATTCAATGTCACAAAAGAAAATCTAAAATTTAGTCTCCCCTGTTTCCTTTATTTTACCCTCAACATCCAATCAATAAGTTGTCTTATTTTATCTCAAATAGGTCTGAATCATTCCACTCTTTCTGTTCTTGAATATCTCTTTTCTATTTCATACTACAGTAACCTCCTAATTCTTTTCTGAATTTCATGTTACACCAGTCTTATTTATCAGAATATCAGGTGCACTTGCTGAATTATAACCTTTATAGCTCCCCATTGATCACTCATTAAAATCTAATTTTTTAGTATAATGTATAGGTCTCTTTGTCATCCTGCTTTTTCTTGCCAGATTCACTTTAATATTCTCCATATCATATATTAAATAACTAAAGCAATATAGAATTACTTGAAATTTTCTGAACATGCTCAGTTTTTTAATATCTCCGCCTCCAGCTCCTTGCTTATTGTTCCATAAGACAATTATAATGCATATCATCCAGAAAACCTCCTTGTCCTCCCACCCTCAACTCCAGTTTGAGTGAGTTGTTTCTATGCTGAGCCCTCAAAACACCTTGGAGACCTGCATTATTGTACTTACCACCTTGTGCTGAAAGCACCTGTTATATATGCTTATATTCTCTAAGTGAATACTCTCTCAAGGTAAGAATCTTATTCTTTTTTCTATTTTTAATTCATCCTTCTATCTCTGTGCCTGGCATAAAATACTTGTTAAATTGAATTGAAGCTTAGACTCCAATCTCAGTTAAATTTCTTTCCTAGAAGAGTAGAATGTAAAGGAAGGGAAAAAAAAAAAAATGCTGCTCTGTGATTCACAATACCTTACATTCAGATCTAAACATTGATCCAAGGAGAAATAAGTGGGAAGATGATATTTTTCACGTTATGGGAAAGAAACAAAACTATTTCCTATACAAAGAAAAAGATTTATTACTTACTCTGAACTATGAAAAATAACACAAGCAAACACTAACACAAAATTAAAACAAGGAAGCAAACCGTCTGCATTGACTGCAATGACATAAAAATACTGTGGTTCACTGAAGGTTAGCTGGATGCTGAGCAAGAGCTAGGTAGGACTGGAATAGATCAGTAACTTCTGTCTTAACCATACTTAACTAAAGGTTTTCACCAATTTTATAAATGATAACCTTCATACATGTTATGTGCCAGGTTTTGTAAATAATTTGTGTTTAACTAAATAACAATAGGTATATGATTCTCATTCTAGAGTGTGCATACAGGCATCCTGAATCAACCTGTTTTTCCTTTGAAAGTCGATGGAGCCATCATCCTGAACAAAGTTGTTATCAAAGCTTATTTCTTCACAAGTGGTGACTATGTCTGGCCCCTCAGCTTGTCCCTTATTCCTGGGTGTCTTCAAGTCTAGAGTATGAGGTCTGAGATGGGAATACTAAAAGTAATCTAGTATTCTTTTTTCTCTCCTTTTTAGCTTTGACTAGCCCGTGGGCTGAATCCAACAACAGACAAGCATGGTTTAGTTGGGTTGGGTTGGGTTGGGTTGGGTTTGCTTGTTTGTTTGGGGCCAGGCATTTTTAATGCTTTTATACTAGATATACAATTCTCAATTTGTCTGCAGTCCTCAGGACTTGCTACTGTTTTACACAGCTTATTTCTGTTATTTCAGTCATGGAAATAACCCGTATTACTTAGAAAGCCATTTGCATTTAGGATTTCAGGTATAAGTTCATTCACTGTTTCTTTTTAAGGAAACCAGGGTTACAAAAATAACTCAAGTTGCCCAGTTTTACACACTTGGTCAACAGCAGATTCAGCCTGGTATTATATAGTTCTTTCAAACCTCGGACCTTAGGCAATTTCTAATATGATTTGCTGTCTCTGAACTTGTGGTCTCTTAGTTCTATGATGTGGGAAGAGGTTGAGAGTGGGAAGGAAGAGTGGATATAAACAAAAAGAGAGTGGTGCAAACTGTTGAAACAATTTGCATGTGCCTGGATGTGTGGGTGCAGCTGGAGTAAATTTGTATATGAGAGCAGGATTGTGTAATTTTTAAAAAACACTTCCAAAGCTGCGCCAATAAACAACATGAATTTGAGAAGTCTAATGAAGGACTATAATCAGTGAAGGTGATTTAGGGTGTGGGTCAAGTAATGAAATTTGGATCATGTAAGAAAATCCATGAACACTGACCATTTATCATCCAAGGCATATAATAAGAGTAACAGTGGAAGTAAAAAGAATGAAAACAGGAAGAAACAAAGGGAGATCATCAATTTAACTGCCGTGTTTGAAGGAGAGAAATATATGGCTTTTTCTGGCCTTCAAAATATAACGGCCTTTGGCCAAGTCTCAGCTGCAGTGTTATCTTCAGCTGAGTTTTTTTTTTTTTTATGGATTTGTTTGGAAACTTGCTACAGTGGCACTTTGCTATAATTTGCCCTGCCTTCAACAAAAGAATTACATTCAGTTCTCATCCAGCTACCTTTTCATGCAGATTTGTGATGCATTGTTTCTTGCCTCTGGAGGATTCCGCGACGTTAAAACACTGCCCTGTTCAGAATGCTTAGGAAGAGCAGTCAAAAGTAAACTAAGACTCTGCACGTCCCGTTAGTTACCACGTTTGCTGTGGAGTCCTATTTTCAGCATACCCTTGAAATACCTTTTCCAGTGAGTAGGTGCCATGGGTAGAAACACCAGGGATGATGTGTACCAATGTGACTGCAGTTATCCACAAAGGTCACAAGGCTGAGTGTGGACAATAATGGCAGATTTAGCAAGCACAGATTGCCAAGTTTTGACTGTGCTCATGGACTATCTACAATGCACAGGAAAGAAAGTTGATGTGATTCTTGGGGTGACAATAAGGAGACAATTGAATTCCTTTACCATGTTTTCCATTCTGTAACCCTTTCATCTCCATCCAAGTTACCTGGGATATGGCTGTGCACATGAAAGCCAACAACTCTAGAATCATTATGATAAGATTTTTCAGTCAAAACAATCATTGGCAGTTCAGTCTTGTGAACCTATTGTCAAAATAAAAAACAGTTTCGGAAACGACCTGACTAATCTAGCCAAGATTATGTGCAATGGGCTTTGAAGTTACCCAGACTCTAATTAGAATCTTAGACCTTCCTCCTACCTTCTTTGTATTGTGTATGCATGTGTGTGCTTGTGCGTGTATGGGGGCAGGGGGGAAATCTGTATTTCAATTCTTTTTTATTTCAATATTATTTCAATGCTCTGATTATTAGTTTTATCATCTGTAGAGATGTGGTATTTTTTACTTACTGATCTGATGCTTAAGTAAGATAATGTATGAGAAAAGCCATGTTTGGTCTATAAAAAGCACCCAAAAAGAGGTGACTAACATTAAATGTAATCATAATAAAACTTTGGGCCTCAACACAATGAGGCAGAGCTTTTAGACCCATATTTCAGGCTGATTATCACAGCTACCAGTGGAATAATTTTTTTAAATGAAAAATGTTAGGCCTTTACTCCTGTAATTAAAGTTAGAAGGTTTGGGGTAGGGCCCAGGAATCTGAATTTTAACATATTTCTTGGTTTTCCTAAGGGATCATTCAAATAAGTTGTGGAAACTAATATGGCATAAAAGGATTTGTAAGGAAAATAATGGAGAAGATAAATAAATATAAAGTTATCGTTCTTTAAAAATTCTTAGATCTGGGGTGCCTGCGTGGCTCAGTCGTTAAGCGTCTGCCTTCGGCTCAGGTCATGATCCCAGGGTCCTGGGATCAAGCCCCGCATCGGGCTCCCTGCTCCGCGGGAAGCCTGCTTCTCCCTCTCCCACTCTCCCTGCTTGTCTTCCCTCTCTCGCTGTGTCTCTCTCTGTCAAATAAATAAATAAAATCTTAAAAAAAAATAAAAGTTCTCAGATCCTAAGACAAGTCTTCTACTGATGGAGCCATTAATTTATTTTTCAAGTAACTAGCACATCAGCCAATTTGGTAGTAAGGAGGGGAACTGGAGAGCTGGCAGACAGGAGGAGCTGTGTAAAGGGCTTGTGTTTCTCTTGATGGCTTCTGCAACTGAATCCTCCATTACTGGGGGTAGGGGACTGAGGATTAAAAACCATGGGACTGGGGCTCCTGGGTGGCTCCGTCGTTAAGCGTCTGCCTTCGGCTCAGGTCACGATCCCAGACTCCTGGGATCGAGCCCCGCTTTGGGCTCCCTGCTCAGCGGGAAGCCTGCTTCTCCCTCTCCCACTCCCCCTGCTTGTGTTCCTTCTCTTGCTGTGTCTCTCTCTGTCAAATAAATAAAATCTTTAAAAAAATAAAAACCATGGGATTTGTCTCACCAAACACCAAATCACTAGTTCCACAATTATGTATTTCTTTTTATTTTTGCTTCTAACCCCTTGTGTATGCTTTGAGCTACCATGTTTAGTCTTCAAGTTACAATATGGCATAGTGTAAAGAGTAAAAATGTTAGAAACAGAGACTGTTATCTAAAAGTCTGGCTCCCCCACCTCCTGTGTGACTTTTGGCAACTTACTGAAGACCTTTTCTAAGGAGCTGTCACACTCCTTGATCGATGCCTCCACTAGAATCCTGTCCACTAAATGGTACTGGACAGCTCAGTGCCCACTGCTCATGCACTGTGAGCCCCATGCACACAAGGGAATTATAACTGAAAGGAAAAAAGTCAACAAACACATATTTGGTAAGACAGAAAATTTGCATTCTAAGATTGGACCTGGTCTCCAAATTTTCCATCAAAGTAACCCCAGGGTTTTATGGAGCACCCACATAATGGAACATTATACAGCTATTCTAAGTTATGTTAAAAAATTGTGAAGACACTATAACAACATTAAAAAAAAAGCAAACTAAATATAGTATGTTTTCAGATTTTTACTGTATAAAGACCTTAAAACATATTCAAAATTCTTGGGTGGGGGTGTGATGATAATTTTATATTCTTAATGTTCTCTTGTCTTTTTAAAATATTCAATAATGGTAATATGTTCCCTTTGTGTTCCAAAAAAATAAAAAATAATAAAGTAATAACACTTTTGGTTTTCTTTCACTGGGGCACTTTAACTTGTTCAGGAATGTTCTCACTTCACTGTTAGGCTTATGATTGATACATCAACGTGCTGGAATCCCAGTAGAAATGCCCTGAACCAGGTCCCTGCTTCCTGTAATTCTTAGAGATTAAAGAATTGCAAGTTGCATATCTTTCTTTGTGGTGACCTAGGGGAGAAACCACAAATTTTAAGTGATCCTGATCAATTCCTAACTCTTCTCTATAGTAACATGGAAGAAGAGGGGACTGAAGTTATAAGCATGACATAGAGCACCAAGTCAGAACTTAAAATTTGAGAGGCAGCATCTGCTGAAACAGACTTCTGACAGGAATTAGCCATGGAGGGTAAGCAATGAAAAAAAATCACTGATTTTTCAAGAGCTGCAACACATATTATGGTTTAGAAAATAGGCTTACAATATAACCAAAAGAATATGCCAATCCCCCCCATCTGCCCCTCAAAAAAAAAAAAAAAACAAATAAAAAACAAAACTAAAATGCAACTGAAAGTATCCTGCCATAAGTAACTTTAAATGCTGGGGGTGTGGGTTCTTGAAAATCTTCACATCATTGCAAATGGATGTTCATGTGGCTTATGCCTAAAGGTAAGTTATTTGCAAAAAGAAAAGGATGAGAGAATATCTGAACAAATTTATATTGAAAATCAATTGGGCTGAACTGGAAATAACCTCTACATCCTTTTTAAATGCTCAGTCCAGTGTGTACTATATCTGGATAAAAAGCTTTTTACCAGTTGCCGCAGAGATGTTTCTGTGTGAATGACCTAACAGGAACATACAGGACAAAATGCAGGATATCTTTGTGTGGTTAAGTGTGTCCTATTTCTTTGCTCAAAAAGCTGGTCAGTAATAACCTGGCTTGTTATTTAAGTGGAATGATGGAATAGATATATTCTTACTATATGATGGAGCTTTTGTGAGAAAAATATATAAATAATGTACAGAACTAAAACCAGTTATTTTTAAATTAAAAATGGAAGTAAAGTTTTACTCTGTATTTCCATACTTATATCTTTTTATAAAATTTTAACCATCTAGCCTCATAATTTTATGGTGTTATTTTATTTACATTTTCACCTGAGTTAGGAAAACAACACACACAAATGTGTACAATACTCTTTAGATATGACAAATCTCCCCTTCTTTACTCTAGATTGCTAAATTATGCCTATCAAGTGGAAGTCTTTGTTTTTACCTGTCTTTTGCATACCTTCTGTAAAGCTAGATGATGATCAGTGTGGAGCTCCATGTGACTCAGGATTGCCAAATTCTCTTAAACGTCAATGTGGGAAATGGGGAGCACCACTAAGTAGAGTAAATCTCCCATGAGGGTGCTATTTGAAGCTTAGTAAGAGGGTATATGCAACTAAAAACATTTTCCCCTGCCTAATTAAACAACATAGTCACACCATTCATGTGTGTAAGGAAATTACCCCATTGAAATATACATGTTTGGGGCACCTGGGTGGCTCAGTTGGTTAAGCGACTGCCTTCGGCTCAGGTCATGATCCTGGAGTCCCGGGATTGAGTCCCGCATCGGGCCCCCTGCTCGGCAGGGAGTCTGCTTCTCCCTCTGACCCTCCTCCCTCTCATGCTCTCTGTCTCTCATTCTCTCTGTCTCAAATAAATAAATAAAATCTTTAAAAAAAAAAAAAAGAAATATACATGTTTATCAAGAGGAAAATACATTAATATCTACTCATTTACTTAACAACCATTTTTTAAGCATTTACAGTGGGTCAACAACAGTGTGATTTTTGTCCCCACATAAAGAGATAAAATAGAAAACGTAACAGTTAAAGTGGAAGACTACAAGATGTTGATTTTGTCAATTTTCCAAGAAGAAAGAACCATGTTTTCAAAGGCAAGGAGGTGAAGAAGAGCTTGGGAGATAAGAGAACAGTGACTAGCCCAGCTGGGAGCAGTAGGGGATAGGTATAAAGGGTTGTAAGGTAATGGAGAAGGGAGAATAAGAAGGGATCAGAAAAAGTAAGTGGGGCTTGATATTAACCATTTAATATCGTTATTTAATATCATTTAATATCCATTAACACAGACTAAGTTACCAGATTTTCCAGTTGCCAATCTCTCAAATCCTGAGCCTTGATCAAATGACTCAATTAAAAACATGGAGAAATACCAGCCTGAGTGATATGCACGCTGTATTGAGCAGAATGCTAATTCTCTAACAGGGCATCTATGGAGTTATGATGGAGAGGTGTGTCAGCCTTTTGGATATCAATCTCAGGGTTTAAAGATATCTACAAACATTCCCTTTTCTTTAAAAATTCATCAAGGTTAGGGCAACATGAAATACTTAAACCTATTTTGAAGCTAATGATCTAGTCTTCTCAAACCTTCTTATAGAAAATCAAGTCTCATGGGTTTATTACCTAAATCACAAAGTAATACTTCATTTCATTTATTCTAGGTTAATATTCAGACATCAAAAATTATCTCCCCAGTTCTAGGATTCTGAGAGTCAATCTTCAATTAAGTTCATTATTTTATATCCATTGATCATAACTCCATTCTAAATTCATTTTACTATGAAAATGCCAAGGAATAACTATCCACTGTGCATAGTTAGGGTTAACCTGCAGCTGGATATTTAGATAAGCTCTATGCTTATCTCTGGGAATAGCCAAGATAAAGATGAGATGTGCTAGGTCTATTGTGCTATTTAAAGTTCAAAACTTATTTGGAAGTATACTATATACTAGCCTGTTTGCAGGGTTGAGGGTGTAGAGCTTGATGTTTTGCACTTGGTTTCATTGGTTACTTGGCCTAATTTTAGCTGTGTCTCTAACAGAATACCAAAAAACTCTTATTCGGTAAACTAGTACCTGAGCTCTCTTGAAAACCAAGTATCTCCTACATGTCTTGGATGGTTCATAATCCAAAGACCAAGGCTATACATCCTGCTTGACTGTGGGATCCCTGGAGAGCTGCCTCTGAAAGTCTTGGACCATTCAATAACTTCTTGTGCTTTTACTCCTGCTGTACCATATACCTTATCTTTATTAATGAAATTAAGCTTTTTAGGGCCCTTTGCCAATAGATAGTAATTCAATCTGGTATTGATCTTTTCACAAATAACAGAACCCAGAAACTTTTATATATAACTGAAGATCACATAAAACAGATTTGCATAAAATCATTGATTGCTTTATGTTTATATTTAACTTGTATTTTTGTACAAACAAGATTGTGTAAGATATATTTAAAGTTTCAGTGATTTAACAGTCTTTCCAACTTTTCATGATTTTTATGAGCACAGACTTACTCTTAATAAAGAGAGAAGACTCTTTATTAATGTCTTCTTGAGTGTGCCTTATGTAGTCATGAGAGACCTTTACTGCATTCATCCATACTTCTCCAGCCCAACCAAGGTATCAGACTCTCTCATCCTTTTCCACCCAAATAATTTTTACACAGCAGAGAACCTCAGCAATTGTAAGGTATATCTCAAATATTTCTTGATATCTGATGTTTATTTATAAATATATTAATGATGCTATTTCCCCCACAATACCATAATGAGATTGGTATTCTGAGAAATATGCAACCCTATGGGTTTCTTATATCCTCAGGAACCCTCCCTAGGCCTATAATGCCTCTTGCAGATCAGAGTAGGGTGATCAACCATTCTAGTTTGTCTAGGACTAAAGAGGTCCCTGGCATATGGGACTTTCAATACTGGAACTGGGAAAGTCCTGGGCAAACCGTTACCAGTTGGTCACCCTAAATCTTTAGACCTTTATAACTGGGTCTTAAACGGTGACTTTTAGTTTCCCATAAGTTTTCCCCAAAAGTCAGATTTATTGCAACAAGAGTTCATCTTTTCTGGGAAAGCGTTGTTAACTTTAAATTGTCAGGGGATAATAATTAAGCAAAAGCATTTATATGGGATCAAAAAATTTATATTTGCTGTACACAGATTTGGGCAGAAACCCAAATAATGTTCCACCAGGGAGAAAAAGTCAGGGGTTTTTAAAGCAAAAAAGAGGGCGCCTGGGTGGTTCAGTTAGTTAAGTGACTGCCTTCAGCTCAGGTCATGATCTCAGGGTCCTGGGATCGAGCCCCCACATCGGGCTCCCTGCTCAGCTGGGGGTCTGCTTCTCCCTCTGACCCTCTTCCCTCTCGTGCTCTCTCTCATTCTCTCTCTCTCAAATAAATAAATAAAATCTTTTTTTTTTAAAAAAAGGAATGCTTGTATAGGTTGTTTACAAAGAATTTTGATTAGTGCTGGTGGCAGAAAGCTAAGCTCAGCTAAATATAAGTGGTTGCTAAGGCTATCACTAAGCAAAAGTCCCTTACTATAATAAGTTGCAGGTGTCCGTGCAGAGTCCTGGGAAAAAATGCAGTTTGACCCAGTTCAAAAGTTCATCATTCTATCCAGTGAGGACATGCGTAAGGCCCATCTCCTTAATGGTCTCCCAGCTCCATTTTAAAACCCCTGGACGCAAGTGACCCCATTTCATTTCACCTTTCACAGCATTTATCCCACTGAAAAGAAAACTGCTTGTAATAATCACTGCTTGATTTGACTGTTGTTAAGAGTTGTTAAGGTTGTTAAGAGTTTAATTGTAAAAATTTCAAAAAAATTTTTAAAGAGTCAGGAAAGAATATCAGATCAGAAGTAAGAAGACCACAAAGGGCTTAGATTTGATTCTTAGATCTACCGTACAACTCAGTGTTTTAACTTGATAAAGCCATCTCCCTCTCTGGGTTAACTTATTTATTCAACAAATGTTTATTATCTCCCACTTTATTCCAGCACCATGCCAGCGGCTGGGGGGAGGAAAAAAATAAGTAAAAGCATCATAGCCCTTTCCCTCATGGGCTTATACTCAAGTGGACCAAGATCTTTAAAGCCCCAGACAACTCTAAAGTTCAATGGCTATACACAGCTTATTCCATTATTTAGCAGCTTGGCCTTGCCCTTTGTTAATTATCCTTCTCTTTTTATAGCTTCAAACTCTCATAAATATGGAACCATGATCTCAAGTAAAAGCCTTTCTCATTTCTGAAATAACTGATTAGAGGAAAGATGCTTCTTCAGCTTTCTCTTTTCCCAAAATAAGTATTTTATCCATAAGCTTAGAAATATTTTATTTCTCTTTTCTTGACATTTGGATTGAGATGATCATTTCGAGATGTTCATCTTGGAAGGAGTACTGGATGAAAATGTTTAGAGTAATTGCTGAAAATACTCTTTAATAAAACTAAGGAAATCTACATACCACTACAGTTTCTCGGCAAGAAAGTTGGGGCTTAGGTTTAGATATTCTCTAACATAAGGCCAAATATTTGAACCTAATTCTCTTGCCTTCTAAATCAGAAGTTCTTCTTATTCTTTGTAAACCAAAAATTCAGAAAGCCACAGCAGCCTTTATATTCTCGTTGTTAACCCTATTTAGGCAACACATTTTTTTTTTTTTATTTGATAGAGAGACAGTGAGAGAGGGAACACAAGCAGGGGGAGTGGGAGAGGGAGAAGCAGGCCTCCCGCCGAGCAGGGAGCCCGATGCGGGGCTCGATCCCAGGACCCTGGGACCATGACCTGAGCCGAAGGCAGACGCCTAACGACTGAGCCACCCAGGCGCCCCTAGGCAACACATTTTAAGGAGATAACGCTGAGTTGGTGAGATAATGCTGAGTTGGTGAGCTAACCCTTAAGGCACTGAGATCCACAGGAAACTGAACAACTAGCTGAATTCAGTGAAAGCTGATAAAAGCTCTGTCTCAGTTTCCTAAGGTGGGCTGGAATGTGATATGACAACAATGTAACAATACCAAGCAGAGCAATGATACACCTGTGTTCAAGTTTTCTGAATTATTGTAGCTAGAACTACAACTTTTCAGCTATTTATGTACTTCTGTGTCTCTAAATAACATCTATTATGTTGCAAGAATAGAAATTTGTTCTGGCTTTGCCTATTCAGGAAACAAATCTTGTCTTCCCTACAATAGTATGCTGCAGAATGGGGAAAAAAATATGCTGATTGAACTGCTCTTTTCTTTCTTTCTTTTTTTTTTTTAAAGATTTTATTTACTTATTTGACAGAGAGATAGAGAGCACAAGTAGGCAGAGAGGCAGGCAGAGGGAGAGGGAGAAGCAGGCTCCCCACAGAGCAGGGAGCCCGATGCGGGACTCAATCCCAGGACCCCGGGATCATGACCCGAGCCGAAGGCAGCCAATTAACCAACTGAGCCACCCAGACGCCCTGAACTGCTCTTTTCATGCAATTGTGAATCTGTGTATTTTTCTCTATCAGTATAACCTTTCCCTTTTGTGCTATATTTCTCTGCACCTCAGATTATAATTTGCATGTTCCTTCTTTGGGTAAAGGAACATGCTGGTGACCAAATACCAACTCTGAATATATTAATTAGGAGAACCACAGTTATTCATGTGAAAACATCATTCCAAAGTGTCAAACGCAGGTCTCCTGGACAATAAATAACCTGGTAGTAGCTGTATGCTTTGGTATTCATCTTTTTACATGTGAACATCATCTTCACAAGGTATTAGCAGTTTGCACACACACACACACACACACACGTTTGATGCTCTCTTGCAGTGACTTGACACACCATCTCCCAGGTTGTCCAAACCCAAGACTTAAAGGTATTGAAAGATTTTGTGAAAGAGCCCAAATTTAAATGAATCGGAGAGCCCAGGAGCAAAATGATAAAATGTATCTTCCATTTTCCTCATTTAAATGAAAGCTGAGCTCTAGTTTATGAATGTGTTGGAATAAATTTCACAAACTTGTGTGATTTTTCACTTAACCTGCATTAATTGTTTCAAATACTTTACAGAATGAACATGCTCTGTATTTTGGGCACAAATCCAGCTTTTCACTAAAAAATGAAGGGGGAGAAAAGGTGCAAGGATGCATCAATGCTAACATGAATATGGAGTCAGGATATTAAAATTCATGAAGTCCTGTCAACTGAACTGATGCAAACTCTATTTGCCCGAAATACACGATGACATTGCAAGCCAGCAAAGATGAAAACAGCTCGCGAAAGCTTTTTCTGATGCTATTTCATTTCTCCGAGTATCAAGTAAGCTGCCTTTCTCCAGGTAGGAGCCACATGCAGATTCGTAATTCTGTAAAGTTAGGCCCGAGCTGGTTTTCCAAACACGAGTCTTCCATCCCTCTGTTCTCTTTCTTGCTACCTTCTCAGCGTGCTCGCTGCATATGGAACAGAAGAATTCTCTGAACCATGATCACATTTTCTCAGACAAGCAATGTCCTCTCTCGTCGCTTGACTTGAATTGAAACCAAACAAGCCCCACAGATACATTTGTATTCAGACCCAGTAAAGCACTCCTTTAAAATATTGTCTTGGGGATTATTCCAAAGAGCTCTGACTGGTTGCCGTAAGAAGGGAGGCAGCCTTAATGCAATCTGGGAATGAGCTGGAAGATACACTAACCTGCTAGAAGAATTCTGACAAGCCCTTAGGTAAAGATCTAATAAAACATGGCTACAATTGTTAGTAGTTTAAACTGGAGAGTTTCTGAAGTTTTGCAAATTAAATTGGACAAGTCAGTTTCTTCTAATTTGTAAATTAAACAGGACAAGTAAATGCTTTGAAATCTTGGGCTCTGTCACTCACATTTTCTTAGAGTCATCAATCATCATGAATCTTTTCATTAAAGTTCTTACAAAATGTGATCTATTCTTAAATACACTTTGAAAAAAGTCTTGAAAAATTCCTTGTGATCAAAGACCTTGTCTTCTGTGGATTCTGTGAAAGGTTTAGCATTTGGCTGGCACAATTCAAGTTTAATTATAATCACAAGGATAATTATGTGTAGATCCAGGAGGGACCTTGGGAGGTCAAAAGTCCAAAGACCCACCTTCAGGCTATGTGGCAGATAAGCCTTCTCTGGAGCTGAGAATTTATCCTATTTAAGAGAGCTCTAAAACAGAAAAATCTCATGGCTATCCACTTACCCCTTAAATTATATAACCTGTCTTGGTTAGAAATTTTCTCCCTTCAACATCTACTCTTTTATTATGGCTTAAACACGCATTCTCTAGAATAGAGCACTGTCAAATATAACTTTCTGCAAAGATGACATGTTCTATCTCTTTGTGTCTAATATAATTGTCACTAGCTATGTGTGGCTATTAAATGCTTGAAATGTGGCTAATGTAACTGCGGGACTGAATTTAGAATTTTGTTTAAGTTTAATTAATTTTAAATGGAATTTAAATAGCCACATATCACTGGTGGCTGGTTTATTGAACAGTGTTATTCTAGAGATTATGTTCATCATAATTTTTAGTTGAAAATACCATCTTAATTTTTTCATTTGTCCAATAGATATACATAGAGGATGCCCCTGGTGTGTTCTGTGCCAGACACAGTTCTAGCTGGAAGGAATATAGTCATGAATAACAGAAAAAAAAGCACTATTTCACAGAAAATTTACATTCTAGTGGGAGGGAAGCCAAGTAAATTACAAGATAACTAGAAACAGCAAAAAATATAATAAAGGAAAACAGCAGGGAAATGTGATGAACAGTAACTATCCAGTTGTTAGAATTACTATTTCATATAGAGTGATCACGTGGGTCCTTTCTAGGGAGGTGAGATTCCAAACGGAGACTTAAATGATAAGAAAGAGCCATTCCTGGTCAGAGCCAGGGAGAAGCATCCCAGGAAGAAGGGAAGAACAAGGGCAAAGGTCTGAGGCAGGACCTAGCTAGGTATGTTAGAGAAACAGAAGGAAGGGTCAGTGTGAATTAACTCAGCAAGTGGTGGAAAGAGGGAGTATAAGATCAAAGAGGTAAATGAAGTTAGATCAAACAGGACTTTAGAGACCATGGGAAGGATGGTCCCACAGAGGATACAATTAGATATCTTCTGTGAAAACCTTTATATGACAATAGCCAACAACATTTACAAATGAGATACTTTTATAAGTAACTCATCTTTTCAAAAATAAAACTCAGATACTAATAGATATCAGTGGTAACTCCGGAGTTTTACATAAAGGGCGATGACCCATGAGATCTGAGGTTGTTGTCAACAGTGTAGTTTCTGTGAAATAAATCCAGAGCCTCCATCCTTCTCAGCAACTGAACTAGCTAATTCACATTGCTCTAAAGATGATATTTCTATGCATTTTTGAGACTGCAGGATCTCCCCATCTGTAGCCCAATAAATACAACCACATTAAAACATCTGATCAATAGCCCAAAGCTAAAAAGGCCCCAAGAGGGAATCTCTTTTTGCCAGAAATGTTTGAATCTTTTCCTAAGTGGTGGGCCCCAATCACTGCCAAAGTATTTACTCTAATTAATTCATCAAGTATAGTTCCCTCAGGATGAATTTGAAGTATATTCTACCCAATCTTCTAAAAGGGAAATCCCCTAATTTCCCCAAATTACTGTCCCATTAGTCTGCTGGCCAACCCTTTTAAACTCTGCTAGGATTCTTTCCAACAAATTTTAAAATTGAGGTGTTAAATCTAATATCCCCCTAATAAGTAAGCAGATGTTTTAGGCACAACTATTTCTCTACAGATCATTGACTTGCTTTGATCCATCTAGCTGTAAAAACAATTAAGAAAACATGAGACTTTTCAGGACTTCAAAATATGTTAACTCTAGAGAAATGGCTATAGTACATATGTATAATCTTGATTCTCCTATAACTAAAATCAATGACACTAAATGTTACAAAATATTGCTATTGGTAAACAGGATAGAAATGTGGGAAATTCTTCAAAGAGTGACATTTTGATTGGGCCATAAGGATTTTCAGAGAAAGAGATATTGGGGGTGAGGGACATTCCCACTAAAGCCAAGGTACAAAATTAAGAAACTGGGAAAAAATGTGCTTGTTGAACTGGAAGTAGTTGAGTTTTTCCTAGCATATTCTATGATTAGTTAAAAGAAACAGAAGATAAAACTGAAAAGGTGGGCTGAAGCCAGGCTATGAAAAACTTTGAGGTAAATAATTACTATGGATTGTATTCTGCAAGCAACCAAAAACACTGAAGATTTATGAAAATGAGAGTTGCTTATTCCCACATCCAGTCTCACTCAATTCTGGAGTTGCACAACAATTGTATGCTTGAGATAGAGAAAGAATAACAAGGTTCCCATTAGCAGGCAGGTAAGTGTTTCATAGAGTATAAAAATCACAGGCTCTGAGCATGACCACCACTTTAAATTCTGATTCTATCACATGTTAGCTGCTTGGCTTTGGACAAGTTAACATGTCTGTGTTTCATTTTCTTCATGTATAAAAAAAGAACAATCATGGTACATTATGTAAAATAGCATCTTATCAGAAACAAATAGCATCTTAAGCACTATTTATTAGTGGTACTTAGAACAGCACCTGATACATAGTAATCCCTCAATAAGTGATGGTGATGATGATTACTATTACTTTGTAATCACTGTTCTATATGTTCTATATACATTATCTGATAACATCCACACAGTAAACCACACAATAAATTGACATAATAATGTAATATTAACTGTTCTTTAAATAGATCCATACAATAATTTTCATTCTACAGGAGAGGTAATTGAGACTCGAAGATGTTACATAATTTTACAAGGTTGCATACCTTTTAGATTAGAGAGCCAAGATTCCAATGGAGTCTTCCCCAGAAGCTGCACTCTTAATCACCAACCTTTCCTCTTTAAGCAGATGTATTAATTAAATTAGATTGGTGTAACAAGAGACAAGTAAATTTCACCAATCTTCTCCTCAGGATAAAGAATTACATGGTATTAGTAGGGTCTTTGGTAACATCAATTTAGATGTTCCATTAACCATTTTATCTCCATCCACACATTCACACAGCAACCCCAAATTCTCAAGAATAAGTATATTTGGCTTGAGTACCCTTTATATATCCAAAGATTACATTTCAGAAAAGTCTACATCTGACCATCCATCAGCTTTCCACCTCCCTTTACCTTCCTACTCTACTTCCTTCTTTCTAATCAATAGAAGTGGCACGATTAAGGCTGAGCTTTAGACAGATTGCTCTGGCATCAGTAGGTTGGTTGGATTGAAGCAGGAAGAGACAAGAAAAAGGATCCCAGAGCAAAAGTTATTGCAGTAGTTTCAGATAATTAAAAGGGCCTGAACTTAGGAAGTAGCAATAGGATTTTTTAAAGGAAAAGAATAGGAAAAAGATGGGCTTATTGCTTGTTGAATTGGAAGTAGTTGAGATTTTTCTAGCCTATTCCATGATTACTTAAAAGAGAAGCAAGATAAAGCTGAAAAGGTGGGTTGAAGCCAGATTATGAAAAACCCTGACTTAAATAATTACTATGGATTTCAGTCTGCAAGCAATGGAAAAACATTGAAGATTTATGAAAATGAGAGTTGCTTATTCCCACATCCAGTTCCACTCAATTCTGGAGATGCACAACAATTGTATGCTTGAGATAGAGAAAATATAATGTGGTTACCATAGCAGAGAGGTGCTAAAACTGAAGGAATTTTTTTTATTATGTTATGTTAATCACCATACATTACATCATTAGTTTTTGATGTAATGTTCCATGATTCATTGTTTGCGTATAACACCCAGTGCTCCATGCAGTATGTGCCCTCTTTAATACCCATCACCAGGCTAACCCATCCCCTACCCCATCCCCTCTAGAACCCTCAGTTTGTTTCTCAGAGTCCATAGTCTCTTATGGTTCATCTCCCGCTCTGATTCCCCCCCCTCATTCTTCCTTTCCTGCTATCTTGTTGGTTTTTTTTAACATAAAATGTATGATTTGTTTCAGAGGTACAGGTCTGTGATTCATCAGTCTTACATAATTCACAGCACTCACTATAGCGCATACCCTCCCCAATGTCTATCACCCAGCCACCCCATCCCTCCCACCACCCCCACCACTCAAGCAACACTCAGTTTGTTTCCTGAGATTAAGAATTCCTCATATCAGTGAGATCATATGATATATGTCTTTCTCTGATTGACTTATTTCACTCGGCATAATACCCTCCAATTCCATCCACATCATTGCAAATGGCAAGATTTCATTCCTTTTGATGGCTGCATAATATTCCATTGTATATATATACCACTTCTTCTTTATCCATTCATGTGTCGATGGACATCTTGGCTCTTTCTACAGTTTGGCTATTGTGGACATTGCTGCTATAAACATCGGGGTGCACATACCCCTTCGGATCACTACATTTGTATCTTTGGGGTAAATACCCAGTAGTGCCATTGCTGGATCGTAGGGTAGCTCTATTTTCAACTTTTTGAGGAAGCTCCATACTGTTTTCCAGAGTGGCTGCACCAGCTTGCATTCCCACCAATAGTGTAGGAGGGTTCCCCTTTCTTCTCATCCTTGCCAACATCTGTCCTTTCCTGACTTGTTAATTTTAGCCATTCTGACTGGTGTGAGGTGGTATCTGACTGAGGTTTTGATTTGGATTTCCCTGATGCCAAGCGATGTTGAGCACTTTTTCATGTGTCTGTTGACCATTTGGATGTCTTCTTTGGAAAAATGTCTGTTCATGTCTTCTGCCCATTTCTTGATGGGATCATTTGTTCTTTGGGTGTTGAGTTTAATAAAGTTCTTTATAGATTTTGGATACTAGCCCTTTATCTGATATGTCATTTGCAAATATCTTCTCCAATTATGTCGGCTGTCTTTTGGTTTTGTTGACTGTTTCTTTTGCTGTGCAAAAGCTTTTTATCTAGATGAAGTCCCAATATTTCATTTTTGCCCTTGCTTCCCTTGCCTTTGGCGATGTTTCTAGGAAGAAGTTGCTGCGGCTGAGGTCGAACAGATTGCTGACTGTGTTCTCCTCTAGGATTTTGATGGATTCCTGTCTCACATTGAGGTCTTTCAACCATTTGGAGTCTATTTTTGTGTGTGGTGTAAGGAAATGATCCAGTTTCATTCTTCTGCATGTGGCTGTCCAATTTTCCCAACATTATTTGTTGAAGAGACTGTCTTTTTTCCATTGGACATTCTTTCCTGCTTTGTCAAAGATGAGTTGACCACAGAGTTGAAGGTCCTTTTCTGGGCTCTCTATTCTGTTTTATTGATCTATGTGTCTGTTTTTGTGCCAGTACCATACTGTCTTGATGATTACAGCTTTGCAAAAGAGCTTGAAGTCCGGAATTGTGATGCCACCAGCTTTGCTGTTCTTTTTCAACATTCCTCTGGCTATTCGGGGTCTTTTCTGGTTCCATACAAATTTTAGGATTATTTGCTACATTTCTTTGAAAAAAGTGGATGGTATTTTGATAGGGATTGCTTTGAATGTGTAGATTGCTCTAGGTAGCATTGACATCTTCACAATATTTGTTCTTCCAATCCATGAGCATGGAACATTTTTCCATTTCTTTGTGTCTTCCTCAATTTCTTTCATGAGTATTTTATAGTTTTCTGAGTACAGATCCTTTGCCTCTTTGGTTAGATTTATTCCTAGGTATCTTATGGTTTTGGGTGCAGTTGTAAATGGGATCGACTCCTTAATTTCTCTTTCTTCTGTCTTGTTTTTGGTGTATAGGAATGCCACTGATTTCTGTGCATTGATTTTATATCCTGCCACTTTACTGAATTCCTGTATGAGTTCTAGCAGTTTTGGGGTGGAGTCTTTTGGGTTTTCCACATAAAGTATCATATCAGCTGCAAAGAGTGAGAGTTTGACTTCTTCTTTGCCAATTTGGATGCCTTTTATTTCTTTTTGTTGTCTGATTGCTGTGGCTAGGACTTCTAGTACTATGTTGAATAGCAGTGGTGATAGTGGACATCCCTGCCGTGTTCCTGACCTTAGGGGGAAAGTTCTCAGTTTTTCCCCATTGAGAATGATATTCGTTGTGGGTTTCTCATAGATGGCTTTTATGATATTGAGGTATGTACCCTCTATCCCTATACTCCAAGAGTTTCGATCAAGAAAGGATGCTGTACTTTGTCAAATGCTTTTTCTGCATCTATTGAGAGGATCATATGGTTCTTGTTCTTTCTTTTATTAATGTATTGTATCACATTGATTGATTTGCAGATGTTGAACCAACCTTGCAGCCCAGGGATAAATCCCACCTGGTTGTGGTGAATAATCTTTTTAATGTACTGTTGGATCCTATTGGCTAGTATTTTGGTGAGAATTTTTGCATCCATGTTCATCAAGGATATTGGTCTGTAATTCTCCATTTTGATGGGGTCTTTTCTGGTTTGGGGATCAAGGTAATGGTGGCCTCATAAAACAAGTTTGTAAGTTTTCCTTCCATTTCTATTTTTTGGAACAGTTTCAGAAAAATAGGTATTAATTCTTCTTTAAATGTTTGGTCGAATTCCCCTGGGAAGCCATCTGGCCCTGGGCTCTTGTTTGTTGGGAGATTTTTGATGACTGCTTCAATTTCCTTAATGGTTATGGGTCTGTTCAGGTTTTCTATTTCTTCCTGGTTCAGTTTTGGTAGTTGATATATCTCTAGAAATGCATCCATTTCTTCCAGATTATCTAATTTGCTGGCATATAGTTACTCATAATATGTTCTTATAATTGTTTGTATTTCTTTTTTTTTTTTTAAGATTTTATTTATTTATTTGAGAGAGAGAGAGAGCACATGAGGGGGGGGAGGGTCAGAGGGAGAAGCAGACTCCCTGCTGAGAAGGGAGCCTGATGCAGGACTTGATCCCGGGACTCCAGGATCATGACCTGAGCCGAAGGCAGTCGCTTAACCAACTGAGCCACCCAAGCACCCTTTATAATTGTTTGTATTTCTTTGGTGTTGGTTGTGATCTCTCCTCTTTCATTCATGATTTTATTTATTTGGGTCATTTCTCTTTTCTTTTTGATAAGTCTAGCAGGGTTTCAGTCTTGTTAATTCTGATGTGTCTGGGTGGCTCAGTCATTAAGCGTCTGCCTTCAGCTCAGGTCATGATCCCAGGGTCCTGGAATCGAGCCCCGCATCAGGCTCCCTGCTCTGCTTCTCCCTCTCCCACTCCCCATGCTTGTGCTCCCTCTCTCACTGTGTCTGTTTCTGTCAAATAAATAAATAAATAAAGAAAAATCTTGTTAATTCTTTCAAAGAACCAGCTCCTAGTTTCGTTGATCTGTTCTACTGTTCTTTTGGTTTCTATTTCAATGATACCTGCTCTGATCTTTATTATTTCTCTTCTGGGTTCAGGCTTTATTTGCTGCTCTTTCTCCAGGTCCTTTAGGTTAGGTTGTGTATTTGAGACCTTTCTTGTTTCTTGAGAAAGGCTTGTATTGCTATATACTTTCCTCTCAGGACTGGATGTGCTGCATCCCAAAGATTTTGAACAGTTGTGTTTTCATTTTCATTGGTTTCCATGTATTTTTTTAATTCTTCTTTAATTTCCTGGCTGACCCATTCATTCTTTAGTAGGATGCTCTTTAGCCTCCATGTATTTGAGTTCTTTCCCACTTTCCTCTTGTGACTGAGTTCTAGTTTCAAAGCACTGTCATCCAAAAATAGGCAGGGAATGATCCCAATCTTTTGGTACTGGTTGAGACCTGATTTGTGACCTAGGATGTGATCTATTCTGGAGAATGTTCCATGGGCACTAGAGAAGAATGCGTATTCCGTTGCTTTAGGATGGAATGTTCTGAATATATCTGTGAAGTCCATATGGTCCAGTGTGTCATTTAAATTTTTTATTTCCTTGTTGATCTTTTGCTTAGATGATCTGTCCATTTCAGTGAGGGGGGGAGTTAAAGTCCCCCACTATTATTGTATTGTTGTCGATGTGTTTCTTTGCTTTTGTTATTAATTGGCTTATATAATTGGCTGCTTCCATGTTAGGGGCATAGATATTTAAAATTGTTAGATCTTCTTATTGGATAGACCCTTTAAGTAGGATATAGTGTCCTTCCTCATCTCTTATTACAGTCTTTGGTTTAAAATCTAATTTGTCTGATATAAGGATTGCCACCCCAGCTTTCTTTTGGTGTCCATTAGCATGGTAAATGGTTTTCCACCCCCTCACTTTCAATCCAGGGTAGTCTTTGGGTCTAAAATGAGTCTCTTGCAGACAGCATATCAATGGGTCTTGTTTTTTTTATCCAATCTGATACCCTGTGTCTTTTGATTGGGGCATATAGCCCATTTACATTCAGGGTAACTATTGAAAGAGGTGAATTTAGTGCCATTGTATTGCCTGTAAGGTGACTGTTACTGTATATTGCCTGTGTTCCTTTCTGGTCTATGTTACTTTTAGACTCTGTCTTTACTTAGAGGACCCCTTTCAATATTTCTTATAGGGCTGGTTTCGTGTTTGCAAATTCCTTTAGTTTTTGTTTGTCCTGGAAGGTTCTTATCTCTCCTTCTATTTTCAATGACAGCCTACCTGGATACAGTATTCTTGGCTGCATATTTTTCTCATTTAGTGCTCTGAATATATCATGCCAGTCCTTTCTGGCCTGCCAGGTCTCTGTGGATAGGTCTGTTGCCAATCTAATGTTTCTACCATTGCAGGTTACAGCTCTCTTCTCCTGAGCTGCTTTCCAGATTTTCTCTTTGTCTCTGAGACTCATAAGTTTTACTCTTAGATGTCGGGGTGTTGACCTATTTTTATTCATTTTGAGGGGGATTCTCTGTGCCTCCTGGATTTTGATGCCTGTTTCCTTCCCCAAATTAGGGAAGTTCTCTGCTATAATTTGCTCCAATATACCTTCTGCCCCTCTCTCTCTTTCTTCTTCTTCTGGGATCCCAACTATTCTAATATTGTTTCATCTTATGGTATCACTTATCTCTCGAATTCTGCCCTCGTGTTCCAGTAGTTGTTTATCTCTCTTTTTCTCAGCTTCTTTATTTTCCATCATTTGGTCTTCTATATCACTGATTCTCTCTTCTGCCTCATTTATCCTAGCAGTTAGAGCCTCCATTTTTTATTGCACCTCATTAATAGCCTTTTTTATTTCGACTTGGTTAGATTTTAGTCCTTTTATTTCTCCAGGAAGGGTTTCTCTAATATCTTCCATGCTTTTTTCAAGCCCAGCTAGTATCTTTAAAATTGTCATTCTGAACTCTAGTTCTGATATCTTACTAATGTCCGTATTGATTAGGTCCCTGGCAGTGGGTACTGCCTCTTGTTCTTTTTTGAGGTGATTTTTTTCCATCTTGTCATTTTGTCCAGAGGAGAATAGATGAATGAGAGAACAAAATGCTAACAGGGTAACAACGTCCCCAGAAAAATATACACTAAACAAATCAGAAGAGACCTGAAACTGGGGGAAAAGAAAGGGAAAGAAAGAAAAAAGGAAAAAAAAGAAAAAGAAAAAGATAAAAACAAAAAAAACCAGAATATGATCAAATATGATCAGGGTGTGCATAGATCAGTGCCACACACTAGATTTTGGGCGTATTTTGGTCTATTAGAAGAAAGTGCCTCCCAAAATTTTAAAGAAAGAAAAACTTATATATGTACAAAAATAAGGGTTAATACATGAAGGGATGGAATATGACTGTAAAGATGAAAATTATAACAGATTTTATAAAAGGAATTGATAAGAAGTTGATTGAAAAAAGAAAGAAGAGGATTTAAAAAAAAGAGAGAGAGAGAATATGATCAGGCAGGAGACTAGAACAAAGCCATATGCTAGAGATTTAGGGTATATTTTGGTCTGTTAGAAGAAACTATATCCCAAAATGTTAAAGAGAGAACTTATATATATATATCAAAAATAAGGTTAACTACTATGAAGGGATAGAATATGACTCTAAAAATGAAAAATAAAAAAAAGATTATATGTGCTGTATTCCCCTAGCGCTGGAGTTCTTCCGTTCTCATTGATCAGTAAACTTGTTCTTGGCTGGCTGTTCTTGCTGATCTTCTGGGGGAGGGGCCTGTTGCCATTGTTCCCAAATGTCTTTGCCGGAGGCGGAATTGCCCAGCCCAGACTCCGTGGTCCCAGCTAAGTAATCTGCTCGGGTTTGCTCTCAGCAGCTTTTGTTCCCTGCAAGCTTTCTGTACAGCTTTGGAGGATGAGGGTGAAAATGGCGGCCTCCCAATCTCTATCCTGGAGGAGCCGAAAACTTGAGGCCCCATTCCTCAGTGTGCCCCCAGAGAAAAGCAGTCAATCACTCCCATCTCCCAGTCTCCGGCTGCACTCCATGCTCACCTGGCCTGTGATCGAGCATTTCTATCTCTGGCACACGACCCCGTGTGGAGTCTCCAAACCCAGCAGATCCCTGCAGTGTGCTCCTGCATGGCTTCTCCTGGGGGAGGAAGGGGAGTATCCCCGTATCTGCCACTTGTTGGGTCCCTACTGGAAGAGCAGTGGCCTGATTGTGCCGCGGATCACGGTTTTTGGCAACCCTGAGCTGAGAGCCCGCGCCTTGGCTCCGTCTCTGCAGCTGGCTTCCCCGCTCCGATCCCTGGGAGCTCTGCTGCACTCGGGCACCCCCGGTCTTTCTGTGACCCCAAGGTTCCTGAGACCACACTGTCCCGCGAGGGTTCCACCCCCCGCTTAGCCACTGGAGTGATGTCCCTCAGTGGAGCTGACTTCTTAAAAGTTCTGATTTTGTGCTCCGCTGCTCTATCACTTGCCAGTAGCGGCTGACAGAGACCCCCTTCCCCAATATCGCCCGAAATTCGTCTATCCTCCCGAATATCGCCTCGGATTCACTTCTCCACACGTCCTACCTTCCAGAAAGTGGTCGCTTTTCTGTTCAGAGAGTTGCTGCTATTCTTTTCTTCGATCTCCTATTGAGTTTGTAGATGTTCAGAATGGTTTGATCCCTATCTAGCTAAATTCCTGGGATAGGACGAAATTTAGGTCTCCTACTGCTCTGCCATCTTGCTCCTCCCCTCCAAAACTGAAGGAATTTAAAAGCTAATTCTTTGGAGAAGGTGAGAAGAAAAGAGGATGCTTTGATCTAGAATGACCAGGACAATATAAATGATATGACAGGTGGTGTGTGGTGACTTAAAGATGTGGTAGGGCATGATTAGGGCACACACAAAGCCTGAAAAAAACAAACCCAAGTGGAAAAGAGAACCAATCACATTTCCTTGAGTCCTGTGCCCTATTATCTTGACTAAATGCTATAAAAATTTCAGCTTTGAACCAAAACTTTTAGTGTCTTCTTTACTAATCTCTCAACGTCTAGGAACCTTCAATGTAGTAACAATGACTGCCTCCTCACATTCCTTCTCTAAGAATATGGATCAAAATTTCAAACCTTTTAACAATTGCCTATTCCTGCCTGTTATTCTGAATACAACATGAAAATGAAAAGAAGATAAATGTTAAAAGAGTGGGAAGATAATAAATTTAATTTTGAGTATTTTTAATTGAGCTACAAAGGGTACAATCCAAATATCGGTCTAAGATTTAGGTAGGAAAAAATAGAGATTTATATCTGGGGGTCCTTTAAGTGGGGAGACTAAGCTACAAAAATAAAGTTACCAAAAAACAAGTATTTAGGAGAGACGAGAACTAGCCCAAGGATAGAACATAAGGGAATGCCTAAATTTAGAGGAAAGCAAGCCATGGAAATTTACCCAGAAAGAATATTGGAATAGTAGGAGAATAACCAGGAGAATTGTGTTCTCCCAGAAACCAAAGAATTGTAGATTGTCTGCAACATGCCAGATTCAGAAGATTATAGGGGATATTATTATTTTGACTTGTCCATATCCCTGCATTCAAATAACAGCACTTTCTAACCCTCCTCTCAGTTATGGAGAACTTGGAAATAGTGTTGAGGGAAATACTTCCCAATACCAGTTGTGGTTCTAACTGGGGCTATTAGTCTTAATACCCTGTCCACCTTCTCCTGAGACACAAATGTGCCATGATTCCCAAGCTGGGCCAGACATAGCACTTCAAGCCCTGACCACAATTGTTGGGACTCAAACATGGAACCAGAGTCCAATCAGTAAGAATCCTTCCCCTACAGCTGGGAGAAAAGGATGAGGAAGAATTACCCTTAAGTTTGACAAAGCTATAAAAATGTGAGCCTGGAACTTTGAACTAGTGGCTTCATCCCCACAATCTGGAGGATCTAGTTCACAGATACTGAGAGAGAAAGTAAAGAAAGATGGATAAAAGGGTCCTGACCAAGCTGAAATCTCAGAGGGCCCTATTGCCAAACTCTTTCCTACTCTTCCAAGACTGACTTTTTAACCACTTTTTTAAATCTGCACATTTCCCTACAATGACTCTAATAAATGCCCCTCTTCCCTAGTTCAGTTTCTTCATTGGAAGGTTTCTGCCACTAACAACCAAGAATCCCGACTAAAGGAGAGGTCAAGAAGCATAAGAACTGAGAGAAAGCTATTAGACTTTTTAACTTGTAGTTCATAGGTAGCCTGAAGGAAACTGGAATCAGTAAACTACTGGCAACAGAAAATAGATGTCAAAGTGTTTAAGACCAAAGGATGGTGAAGAATGAAGTCAGTGAAGATGGGCTAGCCTTCTGAAAAGTGTAAGAGGAAGGAAATGGATAGTAACATTAAAGGGTAATGGGTTTATGGAGGTGCCTGGGTGGCACAGTCGGTTAAGGATCCAACTCTTGGTTTCGGCTCAAGTCTGATCTCAGAGCATTGGGCTCTGCACTCAACGAGGAGTCTGCTTGAGAGTCTCTCTCTCTCTCTCTCTCCCTCTCAAATAAAAATAAATAGATCTTAAAAAAAAAAAAGGAACAGGTTTATGAGTATAAGAGAACATGCCCCCTCTTACATCAGTAATTCTTACTTTATAAATAAAGTGATATTTTATTTTAAAGTGTTGTTACATTGCTATTCAAAAGGGTACACAGCTTCTCTTCAGGATCTTTCTTTGGCATTTTCTAGTATATAGAAATGAGGTCAGCCAACACTGTAGAGTTATAAATTTTTGAAGAAAAAGCTTTGGTTTTATTGGCATATTTTAATGATTTCATTTCTGTGTGGAAATGTATTTTTTAAAGTTGCTTTTGAAAATGCCAATCTTTTTCAGCTATGCTAAGGAAACCAACAAAAGGACATCAGTTGATGTGGGAACTATCCTTTCAAAAAGGGAACACAGAAGTTCCCATGGGTGACCATGTAGTAACCAGTAAAAGGTAGAACTTAATGGTATAGACTTGGTTCTGTATCTTCCCTCTTGGAAATTCTCCTCTCAAAGCTGTTCTTCCTTAAACCTGGAAGCTGGTTTGGGAACAAGTGGGAGGGAGAGGTTGTCTTAACATAGGAAATCATTCCTCTAAGGGTGGACTTGAATAGAGAAGCAGCTTCGGCAGCTGGGTCTGGGGAAAGAGGAGGAAAGCTGTGGAAGCATGAAAGTTTCCACTGCAGTTTACAAACATGACATGATGGTATTTACGCAGACCCATACTGTCCAATTTCATACTTACCACAGCCCTGTGAGAAGGCCAGACAAGATGGCCTCATCTCCCTTTAAAGGATAAAGTAAAGGAGATTCAGAGAGTTTTATATGATTTGCCAGAGGTCCCTCAGCTGCTATGCAGGAGAGCAGAGAACCCAGTACAGATCTACAGACAAACTCCAGATGACATGGTTTTCTCATGTCTCTGCTATATGTAAGTCTTTCAACTGCTTCTCGACACAATGAAGACCATACTTCCAGTGAAATACTTTAAAAAGAGTCTTTTACTTTTGATTTCTTATAAAACTTGATAAAAACTTCGGGGGGGTGTACCTCCCTCATTTAGAAGTCTTACGTCTCTAACTTCAGGTATGGGGGTTATAGTCACTCCTGTGCATACAATGCATTGTTGATGGCTTTTTCTAGCTTAATGAAATCATAAAGGCTACCAGAAATAATGGAGAGCATTTATTATGCACCTACAGCCTTGCAGGTATTTTGTAAACAAGATCTCACATAATCACAGTAGCCTTGAGACATGGGGGCATTCACTTTTTGGAAGAAGCCACTGAGTGTGGGACAAGGATACAAGTCCATGTCTGGATTAGCCCATCACACTACAACGAAAAATGACCTATGTGCAAAAATACTAGTCTGTACGTAGGACCTCAGCAGCTTTTCATTAAGAGTTTTCTTTACTTGCTATAAATATCTCTAGATGGACATGATGCTGAATTGGTATTCAAAATATTATAAGCTCTTTAAAAGGTGAATGTAAGTGTTGGCAGAGAAGCCTCGATTGTGTTCGCCAGATCTATTAACAGTGTCAAAGCCTCCTCTGGAGCCAGTTTCCAAAACCACGTTTGTGAAAAATGAGGTAAATTACAGCATGCACCCTGCTGATGGAGGCTGAAGTTTCCGCCTCAAAGGTTCCAATCCTAGCTTTATGCTTTCAAAATATCATATACTATGATTGTAGTACTCTGGCAAACAGGAAATAATTGTCAGCAATGCTAGATGGTTTGAAGGAGGCCATTGCTTAAAAAGTTCAAAGTGCTTTCTTCCCTCTGTGAAGAATGCTTGCCTTTCCTCCGGTAGTCATTTCTCATAAAATCAAGTGATCAGACGTCTTGAAATCATGCTCTTTTGCAGACAGGTGCACTTTTGCCTTGTCACGTAGCTGGAATGACTACTGTACTCTTTAATGGGATTTTCAAGCAGTGAAAAGATTATCTGAAAGCCCAAACTAATAAACGCCTGTCTCCTGCTTGTGACCTGGACAGGACTTCCCTCTAGTAAGCAGGGAGAGTCTGTTGCTGCCATGTCACCAAGATTGCTTTGGAGGGATGTCTTGATTATCATTTTGCGTGTGGAGGTGCGAACTGAGCTCAATCTACTGAGCAGCTCTCAACAATTGTCCTTTGGTAAAATCAATAAAGAAGTTTGAAATTCTGAAGCAATACCTGCTGCTCTCTGTTAAAATAAGATTAGCAGGTGTTTCACCAAAAACAAAAGACAAACACCAGAAAGCAAAAAAGAAGAAGAAAAAAGAAAATGTCATTTTCATGAAAAGGAATGATTTATTCTATGCTACCTGAAGGAACAAACACTTGACTTCTCTGTCTTACTGTTGCTGTTGTTCCTGTCAACTATTGAGCCCCCAGCTCTGACAGTACAAAAATCAAAGCAAAAAAAGAAAACCACAGAGCAGAAAGCTCTTTAATGGAAAGTCCCTTCTAGCACAGAGTTCTTGGAAGAAAGATCTGTAGGTGCTGGTATTATAAGAACATGTAATAATTTGCAAAACTGGGAGCTGGAGGGCCACCAGTGGCAACTGCCCAAATTTGCACAACCTGATTTGCTTATCAGTGCTCACGGCTTAGAAACTGGGACACCTCCTGAGAAGCAGTTAATGATCCCTTTGCTCAGAGATCAACAATGTATTCACAAATATTTAGTTATGTAAATTTTGCTCTAAAATTACCATAAATAACAATTTCTATAAGGAGGGAGAAGTACCTTTCAGTAACAAATGCCCTGCTCCTAAAATTGGTATGTATTGTATTATTTCTTGAAATTATTAATAATTTTGTATCACTATAAGGTGTATCAATCTTTCCTATATGTGCCTTGAATTGCTATATTTTTTGTTTAAAAAAGGTTTAGTCAAGAGAGCGCCTGGGTGGCTCAGTCAGTTAAGCATCAGATTCTTGATTTCAGCTCAGGTCATGATCTTAGGGTCATGAAATCAAACCCTGCCCTTTGGGCTCCGCACTCAGCAGGAGTCTGCCTGAGATTCTCTCTCCCTCCCCTTCTCCCCCTCCCCCCTTCTCTCTCTCTCTCATAAATAAATAAATCTTCTTAAAAAATGTTTAGTCAGTTAGAAAAACTGTACTATTACCCCTAAAGTCAAGCCTACCTACATTAGCCAGTTTAGTCATTTACATTGATTTATCAGATTAAGCCAGTAACAGAAATTAAACTGGTAAAGAAAAAAAAAAGTTTATCAAAGGACTGTATGTGTCAAAATCAAGTGAGAAGTAAACCAGTCTATGAGGCAGTCATTTTTTAAAATAAAGTATTTTCCTGAGGAGTAACATTTATAGATGAAAATGCACAAATTATAATGCATAGCTCAATGAACTATCAAAAAATGTCACACCTATGTTACCACATCCCCTCCAAATAAATGAAACATTAAAACACCATAGGAGACCCTTAACTGCCAATACTCTCTTGATTACTGTAGATTAATATTGTCTGTTTTCGGACTTTATATAAACGGAGTCATACGGAAGTATCTGGTTTCTTTTGCTTGATATTGTATTTTTGAGATTATCCCATATGATATTTTTGTTGCAGCAAAATTCTCTTAATTTTAATTAATTAATTCTAATTCTCTTGCTGCTAATGTTACATTGTAAGATTATAGTACAATCTATGTATCCATGCTATTCTTGATGAACATGTAAGTTATTTGTAGTGTTTGACTAACAAAACTGACTTTACTATGGTTATTTTTCTCTCCTCTATTCTATTAATATGGTAATTTATGTTGATTGATTTCTAAATGTTCAACTAACCTTCATTACTAAAATAGACACAGCTGTGCTGTATTTTCCTTTTTATATATTGCTCTATTTGGTTTGCTTCCATTTTGTTTAGAATTTCTGTAAAATGTTCATTAAAGATTTTGACTTTTAACTTTTTCTTATAAATGTACTTGTCAGCTTTTTTTTTTTT
Organism: Mirounga leonina; assembly: GCF_011800145.1. NCBI lineage: Eukaryota > Metazoa > Chordata > Mammalia > Carnivora > Phocidae > Mirounga > Mirounga leonina. Next base: position 70,378,919 of record NW_023270807.1, read on the forward strand.
GTCTATATATAATGCTCCTTCATAAATTAAGTTTGGAAGTAATCTCTCTGTTTATCTCTGTGATGTCTGTAGGATCTATAATACTGCCACCTTTTTAATTATCCATATTAGTTGTGTCTTCTCTCATTTTTTCATGGTCTATATCACCAGGATTTATCAATTACCTTAATATCAAGTTTATTTATCTTTCTGAAGAACCAATTTTTGTCTTTGTTGATTTTTTCTATTGTTTAGTTCTGTCATTTTGCTTTATATTTTCATGCTATCTTTTGTTAAGTGTATATAAATTTTGAGTGTTACCTCCCTGGCAAATTAAACATTTTATCATTATGCAATGTATCTCTCTATTTGTATTTTTTTTTAAGATTTTATTTATTTATTTGACAGAGAGAGAGAGAGCTCACGCACAAGCAGGAGGAGTGGGGAGAAGAGAAGCAGGCTCCCCACTGATCAAGGATCCTGATGCAGGGCTCGATTGCAGGGTCCTGAGATCATGACCTGAGCTGAAGGCAGACTCTCAACTGACTGAGCCATGCAAGCGCCCCAACCCTATTTGTATTTTTAAACTTAAAACCTATTTTATTTGATTTTAGTGTGGTTATAACAACTTTCTCCATTTTACTTTGAAACTTTCTGTATCTTTCTATTACACTATACCTTTTATAAGCACCTTTTAGGTAAAAATTATTTGGCATTTATATTCAGTGTGACAGTCTGTTTTTTAATTGGAATATACAGTTTATTTACATTTAATCAAACAGCCAACAAATTTTGCTTTAAATTTACCATATTTTTTTCTTGCAAGCTGGTTTTTAAAACAAATTAATCTTGGGGCGCCTGGGTGGCTCAGTCGTTAAGCGTCTGCCTTCGGCTCAGGTCATGATCTCAGGGTCCTGGGATCGAGCCCCGCATTGGGCTCCCTGCTCTGCGGGAAGCCTGCTTCTCCCTCTCCCACTCCCCTTGTTTGTGTTCCCTCTCTCACTGTGTCTCTCTCTGTCAAATAAATAAATAAAATCTTTAAAATAAATAAATAAATAAATAAACAAACAAATTAATCTTGATTTAATTGGCCATATAAAATATCTGTACTCATGGCTCTAGGTATTTCGTTTTTATTTCCAGTTTTGAATTATGTTTTGATCCATCTATTCCAAGTGAAAAGTAAATAAGAGTGTGATATCTGGTGCCCAGGCTGAGCTAGGTGGCTTTCAATTCAAGAGACAAGTCTTTTATGTAGAAAAAGGTCTGTTTGAGATGTTTTACAAATAAATATAGATTTTGTTTATGTTGGTGAAATAATTCTCCCTCTCCCCCACTACCATTTTGTTCCTCCAGTGAGCCATTCCTTTAACTATGTTCAACAAAGCTTTAACTTTGAAGAACCAGAAAACTCTGAAAGTCAGTGTCAGCCCTGATAAGGCAATGAAAGTTCTGCACAGAAAGCAGCAAAATTAGTTTTTTTGTTTTGAGGTTTTTTTTCTTTGTTTGTTTTTACCTTTTTACCCCCTTCACCCACTTCTCCCACCACCACCTCTTCACTCTGACAACCATCAATCCTCTCTGTATCTATGAGCTTGTTTTGTTTGGTTTTTAAATTCCACTTATAAGATACATTTAGCATATTATTTGATTTATATTTGTACTACATGTTCTGTATTCTTTTTCTTTCCTTTCTTGCCTTTTTAAATATTACTTCATTATTTTTATTTTCCCTTCTATTTGTGAGTCTAAATTGTCATTATTTTTTTAGTGTTTACTCATGAAATTATAGTATGATTTCTGGATTTATCAACCTCTAATAAATATTAGTAGTTTTAAAGGGCAAGCATTTAGTTTATCACCCAAATCAGGACACTTTGAGAGTGAAACAAGACTCTGCCATTAATTATGCCTAGATAAGGGCATTTGCAAACCAGAACTTATATTCACCCTATATTTTTACTACTTCCCAGATAATATATGGACCTTGTGACACATTAATTCTCTTTGTTTTTGTGATTGATGTGCCACATTTGTTGCGTATTTTAAGTCTAAATATATTGAAACCCAAAATAAATTATTATTGTTTTTGTATAACGAATATTTACTTAAGTTTACCAACATATTTACTGTTCTTACTGATCTGCATTTCTTCCTGCATCTCAAACTTCTATCTATGATTGTTTCCCTCTAGCCTAGAGAAAATTCTTGAGTGCTTCATTTGTTGGAGCACTGATGGAGATAATTTTCCTTAATATTTTTCTGAAGAGTATTTTTATTTGTTTCTATTTTCTAAATGAAATTTTCACTGAATACAGAATTATAAGTTGGACATAATTTTCTTTAAGATTCTATTATCTTCTAATTCCCATTGTTTATCATGATTAATTCAGCTGTCGATCCTAGCCTTCCCTTTGTCCCAATTAATACATCTTTTTATCCTGATTATTCAAGTGTCTCTTTGTTTTTTGCTTTCAGTAGTTTTTCTGTGATATAGCTACATGTGATTTTCCTTATATTTACCATACTTAGAGTTTTGGAGCTTCTTGAACCTATAGCTCAATCTTCTTCTATAGCTCAGTCTTCTCTTTGTTTTGTAAAATTTTCAACTATTATTTCTTGAAGTATTTCTTTTGTGCCATAACCTCTCTCCTCTTCCTTTAGGACTCCAAATACATACATATTATTTCTTTTTACCATGTCCTGCTTACCACTTATGCTCTTTTCTCTGTCCATCTGTTTGTGTGTCTCTACCTCATTCTGGATATTGTTTTCTGAGCTATATTCCTCATCGCCAGTTCTGTCTCTAGCTCTGTATATTTGCTCTTCAACTAGTATATTGAAGTCTTAATTTATTGTTTTTTTTAATTTCAATGATTTCCAGTTATCTTTTTCATAGTTTCCACTTACCTACTAAAATTCTTTGTCTTTGAATTGTTCAAATATAGTTATCAGTCATTTGAAAGTGTGTCATATAACTTAATCTTCCAGATACCCTGTGTGTTAGGCAGAATAACGGCTCCTCAAAGATATCCCCATTTGGACCCACTAGAACATGGGAATACATAGGTTACATAGCAAAGGGAAATTAAGATTGAAGATGGGATTAGGTTGCTAATAAACTGACCTTTTTATGGAGAGATTATTTTATCTTGAAATGAAGAGATAATTATGACCTTGAGATGGTGAGATTATTCTAGACCTGATGTAATCACAAGTGTCTTTATAAGTGGAAGAAAGAGACAAATTAGAGAGAACCAGAGAATTTTGTATGAGGAGGATTCTGCATTCATTGCTGGCTATGAAGTTGGAGGGATGAGGCCACTAGCCATGGAATGCAGGCAGTCTCCACAATCTGAAAAAGGAAAGGATATGGATTCTCTCCTTGAGTGTCAAAAAATAGCACAAGCCTGCTAACACCTTGATTTTAGTCCAATAAGATCCATTTCATACTTCTAATCTCCAGAACTATGAGATACTAAATGTGTGTTGTTTTAAGTCATTCGATTTTTGGTGATTTGTTAGAATAGCCATAGAAAACTAATACACTTTGTAAATCTATTTCCATTGTCTTTTTTCTCCTTCTTTTGCTTTAGCTAAATATCTTCTTGTAAGCCTAGAATGGTATTTTTGTTTGAGTATCTGATATTGTATATGAAAAATGTACAGACCCTATGAAGTTCCAAAAGGGATTAACTTTTGTTGTAGGCAGACAGCTAGTTAAATTAAGAACAGATCACCTTAATCTAATCAAGGATGAGATGATCCTAAGGTGGACTTCAGTTTTCATTAAGGTTTTTCTACTTCAGGTTCATTTATTCTTATTTACCAACTAAAATCTTGACATTTAACAAGCATCTTTATTTTGGGGAGGGTCTACATTTCCATTTTCATACTTCCCACCCTGTTATAGTCTCTGCTTAGCCTTTTAACTTCTCAACCAAATGTTGGAATTAGTAATTGTCTTGAGAGGAAAACCAGGACCAAATGCCAATTTGCCTCTCTTGGTTTCCTTACTTTCTAGGATCATTTGCCCATAAATATCCACTACCTTGGTAGCATTCTGTTGCCTTTAAAACATATATCTTTAAATATTATGTCCAGTTTTCCTGATTGTATTTAGCAGCAGCTTTGTTTCAAACAACTTAGTCCTTCATTTTCTGAAGTTGAATTGCTACGTTTGTAGAAGTGGAGACGCAGAGTAGAAAGAGCAATTAGAAGTTCCTATTTCCAACTTTCTTACTGGTCCAGAAATATTCTCAACATCAATGTTATGTTGATAAATGTTTAACAACTAGCTCTTTAAAAAAAATCCCTGATTTGTAGTGTTTGCTTATTTCTAGTGGTAAATACTTCCACCATAACCAATTTCAAGCTACCTTCCTAACATCACTGAATTTGGAGTTTGGAAGAGATTCACACAATTGGCTCTTATGAGTCAATATGAGCCAGCTCCAACACACAATCTGATTGCACCTCAGGAATATGATGCAAAATGGTTGTAACAACTGTGGAAGCACTATTGTGCCAGCATATTATTTTATTATCAAATAACTTGTTTTAAACACGTTACTTATATTACTCATTTACTAACTGAATACATATTGAACCCACACCAAGTGCCAGATCCTAAGTGAATGCTGATGTAGTGGTGAACAAATGAGACAGAATATCTGCTTTCTTAGGGTTTGCATTCAGATGGATCAACAAATGTTAAACAAATCATCATCCAAACAAATATTTAATTGCATATTAATATAAGCCTTATGAAGTAAAAGATAGGGTGCTATAAGAGATAATACTGGAGAATCTAATTTAAATAAAGGAACCCAGGGAGAATGTTTTTAAAAATGACACTGAAACTGAGACTCAAAAGATGAAGAGTCAGACAGGCTGAATGTTATGGACTTGTCCTACATCATAACAACATCATCTATCCAATTGTCCACTTACTGGAGAAAAACAACGCAGGTAAACTCATTCTTCCAATATGTTTCAAATTATTGACAGAAATTATCATATTCTAACTTTAAATCTATTTTTATCTAAATAACCATCTCCTGCAGCACTTCAGTTGGTTAAGCATCTAACTCTTGGTTTTCAGTTCGGGTGGTGATCTCAGGGTCGTGAGACTGAGTCCCACATCAGGCTCTGTGCTCAGTGTGGAGTATGCTTGAGTTTCTCTCTCCCTCTCTCACTGCCCCTCCCCCTCTGCACGCATGCTCTCTCTCTCTCTCTCCCTTTAAAAAATAAATAAATCTTAAAAATAAACAAATAAATAAATAGCCATCTCCTGGTTCACATACATCTCCAATCTGATGTCTTAGACAAGTGTTCAAGAATTTTCTTTAACTTGGTATTCTTCTGAAATTTCTCTATACTTGCCAAAAGTGTACTAAAAATTCAATAGATGTTCCAGAACCCTACACAATAGTCTCTATGTCTACTAATTAGTACAGAAGACACTGAAACTATTACCTTTATATTTTGGGACATAATTCTACAATTAAATTTACTGCATCCTTGCATATCTACATCATGGTGATCATATTATTAGTAATGTTTTCAAAGTCTACAAGAACCTAAAGTGACTTCCCAAAAATAGAAATAAGATTTAACTATGCTTTTGCTAGTTTTAATGTTAAGCTAGAATTTTTGTACTCTCATTCTTGAAATTGCTAACATACTTCAGGCAAGTAGTTATTTTCTACAAGCACAAACAGTTGATTAATCATTACACCCCATTCATTACTCCTTCTTTCTTTCATGCCTGCTATAGCAACTTGTGAACAATAATGTGAAATAAAAAAAGTTTAATTAACTCAGTGGATGTAAAGGGTAATAATCCCCCCAGAGGATATTTAGGCATATCTGGGGTAACTTTTAGTTATTACTCTTGGGGAAGTTCTATTGGGTAGAGGCCAGGGATGCTGCTAAACATCCTATAACACATGGAATAGCCTTTTTCACAACAAAGGATTATGTGATCCAACATGTCAAAAGTGCTAGGTTTGAGAAAACTCAAGTTAACTAGATTGATTTACAGTCCAATATTTATACCTGGACTATGTAGCTACTGGATTCAAATTTTAAGTAGTAAACTATGGCTAATATTACATTCTGGTTAATATTACCTCACATTTTCATATGTTGCCATATGAATACAGATGGACTTTCAGTTATCATTCACAACACAAACTACATACAGCCTATTCACATAAATAGAAATCCCTCATAAATATTCTAAAGGTTTTAAAAGCAAATCATGACAATGTAAAGTTAATTTCATACCTTTTTATAATTATTTATTTAATTATTTGTGTTCAGTATATCCTTTGGATTTTCCCCCCTTTCCAGTTCAGAGATTGTACACCTATGGGAAGGAATTTGATAGTCTATCCAATCGGACTCCTACCTCATTAAAAGCTTTATTACAGTCTTTATTTTAGACCTATATTATTTCCTGGTTACAAGAGTGGGTTTTAAGACAAAATGCTGCATCTGTGCACATTCTAGGCAACATTTACATCCAACCAAATGGCACTGTATGAAGTAGAGATGCAGGTAGGACACAATGGGTACTTAGAAGGAAGATTCCCGTCCTAACCCTAAGCACCTCAAAGCACCACATGAGCACCTCATGTGTTGACTTTGAAGACAATTAGATCTGCCTAAATTTCTTCTGCAAGTCAAACAATATTCAAATATTCTACTTTCCATACTTTTAAGCATTTTTGCTTAGCTGGCAGAAAAAAGGTCTGAGTTTTTCAGTCTATGACTCTGAACTCTGCAGAGATCCCTGAAATGACACCCAGTTTTCCTGAGGCCAGTGTTGGTGGCCTGGGAAGAGGTGTAGTTCAGTGCTGTGATGAGTGCTCTTACTTACTCTCGATCTGCATCATGTATTAACTTTGTTACATGTATCTGCCAGCTGCACACAAAGTGATAGCCCTGGGACCTCAGTGGGATGGATGATACAGAACCCACCTAAAGATATGTTCAAAGGTTCTGAAACGGAATTGATTCATGAGGTGCTAACGCTTGTAAGTCTCAAGATCCATTTTAGGATGACCTAACTGCCAGTGAAATTACTCAGACTACAGTACTTAATTCAAATTTGTGCCTCATCATTTTTTTCCCCTGCAGATAAAAGAGATAACTCATTTAATAAAAATAAAAAGGCATATTTTTGCCAAACTATAATTATTGGATGCTTGAAAATAGGACTGTGTTTACTGACCATGTTCTCAAGTGACAAATGGAAGACCCCTGGGGCCAGTTAAATGCTGGTTCCATGATAGCAGGAGCATTGCTCTGTGCAGCGCCATCCCTTGTGGTCTATCAGAACCCAGCATACAACAGGTTCTCAGTCACTGCTGAACAGGGCATGAACGTCATCATTCCAGTGGCTACAGCACTATCTTTTATTTAACACATGTTTACTTTAGCTGCTAAAACAATGTTGTTTGTTGGTTGCCTTTCCACTGTAACTTCTCCCATATCTACAGCTATTCACACATTCAATTGATAGCAAATAAATATCAGAGACTTATAATGAAATGACAGGCTGTCCACTCAAAACAAACTTTATCATCCTAAATTTCTCTGTTAAAAACAAATAGGACTTTAGCTGTGCCTGTTATCTGTTCATAAGCCTAAGCACAGTTAGAGAGGAAAAAACGATTTCTGAAACGTCTCCCATTGTCACTATACCTTTTATGACTGACGACACATTCTTCTTCTGCCAACTGATGAGCTGAATTTTATTAAGAGAGATTTGTGGCAAGACTCAAAAAGATTTGTGTAATATTCTCTCCTGTACTAAGAAAAGATCTTCCCATTCATCATCAATGGTTGATAAGAAGTGCTGTTTTAACAACATTTCTGATGATGAATGAGCATATCCTTCTTTCATATTAAAATAAATATTAAAAAACAATCTTCCTGAATCATGGAAAAAATCTTTCAATACAGTTTAATCATAAGAGTAGAAGTGAGAATAGCAGAAGGAGGGTATATATGGAGAGTGCAGCCCATCACACTGTCTATACCCCACCTTCTACAATTACAGGAGAGGAGAAGATAACCAAGTCCCCACTCTGCAGTCCAACTAAGATATTACTATTGTTAATTTTAAATGTATATTTCTGTCATACGTTAGAAAACAGGAAGGAAACATTAAGCCCTAGTTAATTATCATCATATGAAAGAATATCCCCAGGAAACATCACAAGCTATTTCCACTTTAAAACTCTTAAGTTCATAGGTATAGAAATTGGTGTTAAGTCCTTTTAAGAGTATGTGCAGCAATCTGACTTATTTAAGCTTCAGGGCAGTCTGCTAAAAAGGCAATTTTTTTTTGAAACTAGGACTTGATCATGATTAGGTCTTTGTCACATGATTAAGGAAGGATAAATTGGTGGCCATAGGATGCTATTTAATGACTCTGAACATTTTACATAGTTTGCATAAATGACATTTTGAAATAGCTGTGAAAACAGTGCTTCACTCAGGAGCTTGGGCCCTTAAAGCATTTCCATCAAACATCTCATTTGGAAAGAAAAAGTCAAGTTATTTTAAATCTTACTAGGTATAATTAAGATGGTGATTTCATCTCAGTGCAATATATTGGCTGGAGTTTAGGGATGAATTAAAGCATAGACATAAGCTCCTAAATACTTTATCTTTCCTTTCGAAAATCTGCTTTTCATTTAGAAAAAAGTTTGTCAAGGTTTAACAGGTATATAAGTGTAAAATGTGGTCGTTAGGCTAACAAACATAGATGTTTTAGAGTTAAGATTGCCGCTTCAGATTTATTCATGTGACGATAATAGAAAATTCTGCTAATGCTGGCTCAGTGTAGGGGTGGCATACTTTGTATGTAAAGAGGCAGGTAGTAAATATTTTAAGCTTTGCAGTCCATATGGGCTCTTTCACAACTACTCAGCTCTTCTATTGTAATGAAAGGAGCACAGACGATATGTAAATGAATGTGGTAACTGTGTTCCTATAAAACTTTATTTAAAAAAACAGGTAGTGGACTGGATTTGGCCTACAGGCCTACAGGCCAACCCATGGCTTAATCCATAAAAACATTTCCTGTTTATTTAAAATGAAATTTGAAGACTGGTAGTCTGGGAGTTAATTCAGCAGCTTTATGAGTCTAACCACTGGATCTTACCACCTTTGCTTCGCGAGGCCAATTCCACCTAATCCCAAGATGGCTGCTCTGGCTCTAAATACTTGATCCTAAAATGCCCACTTCTAAACACAGAAAGCATGAATGCTGCCAAAGCACTGGGAGTGAGGCGTCCTCATACCCGTCCTCTCTTTGATAAAGAAGAAAAGAAACCTCCCAGAAGAATATTTCCCTTTTATCTCCCTCGTCAGACTGGGTCATATGCCTATCTCTAAGCCAATCATTACCAAAAGGGGATAGAGGAGGCATGATTAACTGAAAGCATTGTATTCCTTGGTGCTGGTCTGATTGCCACTGAAAAATATGGAGGTTCTGTCAGATGGATGAAGACAGAATGGTTATTTTATAGGCAATCAATATTACATCACACAACAGTAGTGAGGTTTGCCCTGTTTTGCTTTGTTTTAGCAGTTAAGAACATAAGATTTTAGATGGTGTTCAGATTCTATTTTGACTCATGCGTGGAAGAAATAAAAATGACTCCTCTGGGCCTTTTACTTTCTCCATTAAAGTTCTATGCCTGGTCTTGGGCTGCATGCCTTTAGACAGATAATTTTATTTTGCTGGTCATTTGTCTATCTGAAAATAAGTTTTATAGATCTTGATAAATGGAAGAAAAAGTCTTTTTTAGAGCCATACTCTCACAAGTTTTCTATGTTCACACAATTGCAATTAGAAAACCTAATCACAGAGACCCAATGCTGGTACCAAGAAAAATCACAGAGGACGATGTGCATCCATGCCAGGCTGCTGCCTCCTCTGGGCACAGTATCTTTGACAGGCACTGCTCACGTCTTGATGATCTACATGAGTAGATCACTTCTCTTTTCGCTGTTCTACTTTGTGCTCCAAAATTTCAGTTTTAGATGCAATCATCCTCTCAAATTTTAGTTATAGATCCTCTTCTCCTTGAGTCCAGACAAGGTTAAACTGAGGATAAAACTCAAATGAGGTATCGTGATTAGTTAAGTTATGTGGAAGAGATCACATGTTAAGCAATCACATGCCATTAAGGCCTTAACTCATCAGATTAGTCTCAGTCACTCAGAAAGACCCTTCAGGGAACCAGACATGGGCAAATAAAAAATGCATTTCAATGGAGTAGTCTAAGCAGGCCCTTCATTTCTAAGGTAGAATGCTCGCAGAGTTAGCAGAACACATGCTTCTTTGTCATTAGTCTTCAGCTTTTACCCTATCCTGATCTATATCTATCCAGAAATTCTAGTAACTCTTTTTTTCTCTAATTTTCTAATATATACATATATGCCCACACTCAGGCCAGGGTGTATAATTAGACATTTTGTTTTAAGAAATCTTTTTTTTTTTTTAAGATTTTATTTATTTATTTGACAGAGAGAGACAGCAAGAGAGGGAACACAAGCAGTGGGGGAGAGGGAGAGGGAGAAGCAAGGCTTCCCGCCAAGCAGGGAGCCTGATGCGGAGCTCAATCCCAGGACCCTGGGACCATGACCTGAGCCAAAGGCAGACGCTTAATGACTGAGCCACCCAGGCACCCCTGTTTTAAGAAATCTTGAGCAATGCAGAAGCTGGAGGTCAATCTAACTTACAAGGGTTTTTTTTCTAGTTTTACCATGAACAGCTATTGTGCTAGTTTTACTATTCACAGCGATTATTTATTGAATGCTTAGAGTTTGATGGTCTTTAAGATAAATGTTTGAAACAGCAGAACCAGGATTTGCACATCGATCTATCTGATTTTAAGGTATGAAAATAAAATTAAAAAAAAAAAACTAAGATCCACTTCTTAGCTGCAAGTTAAAAAAAAAGGGGGGGAACACAGAAGCACAAGGCCTGAAGGTCTTTGCATCCTACATGTCTACTGGAGCCAAGTAACAAGGGCTTCATTTTAAAAACAAGTGTTCTGTTTGACACAACTTGCTGGCTGCCTTCATTTATATTACCTGCCTTAACTAGACCCATAAACATGTCAATTTGCAGAATTTCACCCCTCCTATGCTGCCTCATACCCATTTATGATATGAAACAGATAGGATTCCCTGTTATTTTAAAACACCAGAGCTTATAAATCAATCGCACTAAATACTATTCGAAAGTATCATCAGAGGATGAATAAAATGACCTAAGTCTACTGTTATTATAACTTCTTGTGAAGTAAAACCCATATTGTTAGTGAAATTATTTTCAAATATTAATTCTAATAAAAAAAAGAAGTGCAAAAAGATCAATGAAAAGTAATATTGAGAAAAATAATGTTATCTATAGTATGATTTCATAAACATGAGTAGCTTATTGCATCAAGTTTTATAAGGCCATTGGAAACGAAGAGAATTAATTCTTTACAACTCATAGCTGTCTACTTATAAATTCTTCCAACATTCAAAATTATCAAAGCTTATTATAAAACATATGTATGTGTAAAAATTTAGAAACAAGATATTCTATGTTCAGTATGTGTTTAAACTGATAAAAAATTTTAGTGTACACCAACAAGAGCAAAATCATTAAGTCACATCATATAAAAAAGTTAGAAATTCTAGTCAGAAGTACATAGAGTAACAGGACAGCCAAACTCCAGTTCTTAGGGGAGATCATTTGCTTCCTGTAAATGATATTTTTGTGTGTCAATAAACATAGAGATAGCTACACAGTATGAAAACAAGATGTTAATTAAGTCAATTCACTGAGGGGCAAAAATCAAACCAACTGGCTATCTGGCATCAGTTATTTAAATTAATCTGTTGATTGAATTTTCTTACTGTTTCTACCAGTTACTTTGTCATATTGTAATCAGACTATGATTTCCTCAGCAGGGGCTGAATGAAGCCTCTCTCCACCATGACCATGGGTCCAAAAACCAATGTAAAATCTATCAGAAGAGAAATGCCCAGAGAAATTTCTAACAAGTTTTCCAAACATTAATTAATATTCATGAAAGAAGTGATGAATTTTATATGGACTTGCTTAAGCAAAAATGTCATTCACTCATTCATTCGCTCATTTGTTTATATTAACAAATACTGAGCACCTTCTATGCTCCAAGCTTGCAGTCTCTTCCCTCTTGGAACTTACAGTCTAATGGAGGGAATAATATTAATAAAAAACTTAATCAAACTCTGGTAAAGTACCATGAAACAAAATGATACTGAGAATATACGTAAGAGACCCCATCTAGTCTGGGAATTCTGAAAAGGCTTCTCTGTGGAAGTGACAGTGGAGATCAAATCTGATGGAGGGGCACCTGGGTGGCTCAGTCAGTTAAGCATCCAACTCTTGATTTCAGCTCAGGTCATGACCTCAGGTTTGTGAGACTGAGTCCCACATTGGGCTCTGCACTGGATGTGGAGCCTGCTTAAGATTCTCTCTCTCCCTCTCCTTCTGCCATTCCCCATATCCCTCGCTTTAAAAAAAAAAAAAAAAATCTGATGGATAAGTAGCCTTAAGACTTTCCCCACTGGGGTAACACTAATAACCCAAATTTCACTTGAAGTAGCCCTCATTAACATAATAGAGATTCTCTAGTCTGTTCTACTGTAAGGTTTCACTGAGTTATTTCTAGAATCCCCAGGAGTATCTCACCTGAGTTTTTTCTAGTCTCCTGCTTTTATGTTCTGAAAAGCTTCCAGATATCCTTGCCTCAGTGGAAACCTTGAGAGTAGCAGCATCTTTCTAAGAGAACATGAGGTCCTATGCATTCTGTGTTATAATGGTTGAGGAATGACTGTGGTCCTCACAGCATCTTTGCATGTTCCTGATGACCCAAGATCCTCTAATATGGTGTGTGTCTCTCTCTCTGAACTGATACAAGCCCAGAGTACTGGATCAGGGCCAGGAGACCACTGTCTGAAAAACTCACAGTTCTGTCTTCCACATTCTCCTTTTTCTCTCTCCCCTTTTGTCACCATGACAGTTACCCAAGCAAATCTCCCCTTTCTCCCTCAGCCTAAAGTCCACGGCTCCTCCTAGACCTGCTTTCCAGCTCAACAGATAAGCCACAGTGGTGACTCATCAAAATTACATAAATGGCTCAGATATCAACTCAGAGACAACATACTTTGCTTATAATACATGAGTTAATCACATGTGAAGATATGTTTAACTATTTCCTTAATTAGCTCTCTTCTCTTACTCAAACTGTTTATTTCTGTAGGTAATGCCGTACTCCCTCCCACTAGAATGGAACTGTTTCATTTTCTGGACTGTACTTGTGTTTTCATGCCACATGATGCTGTTGAAGGACAGCCAAAGGTTCACTGTGTAGAGTTTCCTCAGTTGTTGACTGCTCACTAACCACAAATGGAAGCAAGAACTATATTTATAAAGAAATGAGCTACGTTATTATGTCAGGTCTAGCAAACTGATGATGATTTTTTTTTAACTCTCAAGTGGATCTCTCATGTGGCAGTCTAAAATGTCAGTTTTTTTACTATGTAAAGTTTCAGAATTGTAGTATTTGGTGAAATCTTCTGCATTAAGCAAGGTAAAAACTTTGAATCAGTATTTTAAAATACTCTTATCTTTTGTTTCCACTATCCACCTGAAGATTTGCTGATTTATTTGATCCCTAAGGGAATCTAAATCATTCCAGTTGGGTTTTTTTTTTTTAAGATATTGCTTAATTACACTGTCAAGGAAAAAATATATTCCAGAATCTTCCAAAAAAGACACAAAGACAAATAAAGGTTCATATTTCGTATCATTAAGAACTTACTGCATGGCTGGTTGCAACTTAATATTATGAAGCAATGACAGATTAATCACACCAATACTGCATGGGGCCATGAAGTTTCCAGAAATATCAAGTAAAAATACAAATTGTATTTGAATAATTGAACATTGTATTTCAAATGAAATATTTAAAAGATAAAATGATGGTAGTTAAGGTGTATGGCTATAAGCCCAAAGAACATTATGTAATGAATGATGTTATTCAGTCATGAAACAAAACCATCAATGATCAACTTCACTTTCCTATCTTACATTCAGAAAAAATAAATCTAAGTCCCATTTTCCAAATAAGTAAATATTTCCATTAATAAATCTATAGATCCTAATGCCTGTGGTGAAAAAAAAACAACTATGTGTACTTCTCTGCTAATTAGCTGAGAGTACATAGCATTTCTTAAATTAATATTATGAATTTAAATTTTTTATTTAATAACTATTTGATTACTCTCCTTTCCAAACCTAAGAGTAACATTAAAGAATGTTGTAAAATTTAAGTCAGTAGCAAGAAAATATTCACTACGTGATTCAAGAACAAGAAAAGATAGATTATATATTAAAAGATATCCAAAGCAAAAAAAAAAGAAGAAAAACCTTTCAATTTTATTTGACATAAAGTTATTTTTGATTTTATAAATGTCTAGACACCAAACAATCATTAACCAGCTGAGGTTTGTTATTGTTTCCAAAATAAGCTCAAGGTCAAGCAAATTGTTTTCCAATTGATTTTTGCATAAGCAAGCCCTATATAAACTTTTCCTCAACGTCCAGAGAGCTGAAGACCCAGAGAAACTAAATAGCCTAAAGTCTAAGGAGAGGTAGACACCCAAAGGAACAACGGAAGGTGAGCGCTGGCTCACCTTAGGCAGAGTTCAGGAGTTAAAGACACAAGGAACCATAGAAGTAAACAATAACAACTCATCTAAGATTGTTAACAAATTTATAGAAGCCAAATAGTGTGCAATTATAGAAGCCACGGGGTCTGCAGATAAAGAGGAGTTTGCCCTTGCTCTAATCCACAAACTTCTAATGAGCAATCCTGAAGAGATTAGGGATAGAGCAGGAGGCTAGATAACCTCCCCTCACTGTACAGTCCTGAAGGAGAGAAGCAGCTGGAGCTACAGGGAGAAGAACAAAGCCTGTCCAGGCTGTTCTCCCCTACAAAACAAAAGCCTTGTCACTTAAGGGACAGGATACAAATGAACCCTTTGCAGCAGGAAAAGGGTAAAAAATTTAATATATCCCTGGAAGAGAAGCAAGAAACAAGCCTGGACCAAGGATTCTATATCAATATTTACTAAGGTCCTCCTAGTGCAGGCAAATGGGGCAAGAAACTCCCACGTAAGAACCGCCCAAGATACAGGTGGCTAGAATACGGATACCGTACTGTCCCTGAAACCCAATACACAGAGCCTGCCTAAGACTGAGACTACAGCAGAAAACAGAGACCCTCCTTCCTCTCTGTCTTCCAGTAGAGACTAGCTACCAAAGAATAAAAAGCAATAGCAGTGAATCTCTGGGGAGAAGTTAAGACAATGGACAAAGATCCAGACACACAGGAAAGGCCATGGTCTGAGGAAGAAAGAGAGATACTCACTCTAAGCACATGGTAACACTGGAAGAGTCTGAAGTTACAGTTCAGTGAAGACAACCTTAGCCACATCAAAGCCCAAACCCAGAACACCTCCTGAAGAGAATGATTTAACTACCTACATTAAGAATATAGTAGAAGAGGCAAGCCATTTATAAGCATTAACACTATTTACCTGATTCCATACTGTTCCAGCCATGACTTTTCTAGAATTTAGTCACAAATTAGAGTTACACAAAATGTCAAGGAAAATAATTGTTGAGGGGCAAAGAGCCAATAGAGCTAGACTCAGAGTTGATACAGCTATTGGAACTATTGAGCAGAAAATTTAAAATAATTATGATCAATACATATGATAAAACTATTATGGGTAAGGTAAATAACATGAATGATAAGGTAGATATTTCAGCAAAAAAAAAAAAAAGATGTAAACTATAAGAAAGAATCAGATGAAAATGTTGGAAATAAAAAATACAGTAACAGATATGAGTAATACCTTCCCTAGGCTCATCAGTAGACTGAATATAGCTTTTAAAAATCAATAAATTTGAGTATAGGTCAATATAAATAGCACAAACTTAAATACAAACAGGAAAGATTACCTATGAGCTGTGAAATAACATGAAATGGGATAACATTATTGCAATTAGTTTCAAAAGGAAGAGAGAGAGAATAAGATAGAAGAAATGTTTAAAAAAGATCCTGGTAAAAAAAAAATGCTAAAAATAAAATAAGACATTAAACCACAGACCCAATAAACTTAGGAATCTCAAGTAGAAAAAAAAAATGCCCTCCAAAAAAACCTAGGAAAAAAACCTATTTCAAATGCCAAAGACCAATGATAAAGAGAAAATGTCTATGTAAGACAGAAATTTATTTTCTCCATCCTGAGGCATTGAGTGGTGGCCACCTGGCCTACTGATACAGAAGGAGACACCCTTGCCCTCCAAGGCCTATGTGCTCTGGGCTTGTTTTGGGAGTGGAAGCCCTGGTGATTTCTGAAATGCTTTTGGGATCATTCTTCCCTTCTCTTGAAGAATAACATCCATTTGCATTTGCTCCTGACTAGTTCTATTGAATAAAAGAATAATAATAGTTCTTTTAGAATCCAAGAAGTCCAACAGCCTTCCTTCATTCTATCCCATCCCCAGCCCCTTTAATCCAAACTTTCAGTATTACTACTGGTATAATCCTATAATTGCTTTATCAAGCGATAGTCCAGGCATACCCTTGGTGTTCTCTCCAGAACATGCTTTCTCAGTTTTCGCAATATGGATAGGCTAAGAATTTTCCAAGCCTTCACATTTTGGTTCCTTTTTGCTTAACAGCTCCTTCAATTTATCTCTCCTCTTCATTTTGCCATAAGCAGCAAGAAGAAACCAGGCTATGTCCTCAACACTTTGCTTAGAAATCTCCTCAGATAAGTACCCAAGCTTGTCACTTGCAATTTTGACTTTTCACAATACTCTAGAACACGGTTCAGTGAACTTCTTTGCCATTTTATAACAAAGATCACCATTTCTCCAATTGTCAGTGTTCCTCATTTCCACCTGAGCTCTCACCAGAATCACTTTTAACGTTGTCTTTATTCCTGCCAACAGTGGCATTCTAGATATTTTCTAGCAGAAACCCCTTCCAGCTTCAAAACTTTTCTAGTTGTTATCCATTTTCCAATTCCAAAGCCTTTTCTATAGTTTTAGGGATTTGTTGTAACACCACACCACAGCTTGGTACCAAAACCTGTCTTAGCTCAGCCTGCCATAACAAAATACCACAGACTGGGTGCCTTCAACAACAGAAATTCATTTTTTCACAGTTCTGGAGGCTGAAGTCTAAAATCAAGCTGCCAGCAGGTTTGGTTCTTCCTGAGGCTTCTCTCCTTGGCTTGTAGATGGCCACCTTCTCGCTGTGTCCTCACACGGGTGTTTTCTCCATGTACAGCCATCCCTGGTACCTCTCCCTCTTCTTGTATGGACATCAGTCATGTTGGGTTAGAGCCCCACCCTTAGGACCTCATTACTCTTAATGACCTCTTTAAAGACTCTATCTCCTATTGCAGGCACACTGGAGGCTAGGACTTCAACTTACGAATTTTGTGGGGACACTCAGGCCATAACACTAGTTGCTTTCAAAACTGAATAGAAAAGTATGGTAATTAAGACTGTATGGTATAAGCAAAAGGATAGACACATAGATTGCTGAAATAAAATAAAGAGATCAGAAAAGACCCATTTAGCTCTGGTTACATGATTTCAGACAAAAGTGCATAGGCAATTCTGTGGTAAATGGTCATCTTTTTAACAAATGGTGTTGGGACAATTAGCTATCCATGTGTAAGAAAATGAACCTTGCATTATACATCAAAATTAAATTAAAATGTATCATAGGCCTACATTCAAAACCCAAAGATATAAAATTTCTAGGAAAAACACAGAAGAAAATTTCTGTCACCTTGGGTTAGGGAAAAAAAATATGAAACAAAAAGCACGATCACAGAAAAGTAGAAATTGACTAATTGAACTTCATTTAAATAAAAGTCAGGGTGCTGGGTGGCACAGTTTGTTAAGCGTCTGCCTTCGGTTCAGGTCATGATCCCAGGGTTCTGGGATCGAGCCCTGTGTGGGGAACCTCTGCTCAGCAGGGAGCCTGCTTCTCCCTCTTCCCTGCTTGTGCTCTCTCTCTAATAAATAAATAAAATATTTTTAAAATAATAAATAAATAAATAAAATCTCCTGCTTTTCAAAATAAAATAAAAATACAAGCCTGTTGGTTCCTAACCTGGTCCCACATATGGTCAGCAAGGAGAAATCAAAGGGACAAACTACTCCAGGTTGGTAGGTGGCAGGTTTAATAAGCAAGGGAACTTACTTAGGAGGCTTGTCTTCAGGGACTACAAACGAGTAGATCTCCACATGCCCCCACCAGAATCTTAAAAGTTTATATAGAGGCTTTAAGTGGGTCCAGTCACATATGCTGTCCAGAGGGTCTGAACAGCACATCACCATCTCAAGGCTGCGTCCTTGCGGAAGCTTCCAGGAGCCTGGAAAGCAAGCAGAACATGTTCCAAAAACAGGGGAGGGGCTGAGGAGCCTCCAAGTGCCCGGATCCAGCTCAACGCTCAGCCAGCAGTCATGTCGTACCTATGATGTATTAAGCCACAATAAAAACCTGACAATACTAATGTGATAACGAGGAGATAGAACAACCAGAACACTCATATATTGCCAAGTGAATGCGATATAGTACAATCATTTTGGGAAGAAGCTGAGCAGTTTCTTTTAAAATTAAATATACACTCACCATGCAACTAAGCATTTCCACTCTTGGGTTTTTTTAAAGAATTTATTTTTTTAGAGCAGTTTTACAACAAAATGAGAGGACACTACAGAAATTGTACATATACCTCACAACTAGAAAAAAATGATTACTGGTACATGTAACAACATCAACATCTCAAAAGCTTATGTTAAATGAAAGAAGCCAGACTCAAACTTGGTAAAATTCCAGAATATGATATTCGGGGATAAGACAAAGCTATAAGAAAAAAAATCAGTGGTCGTGACGGGGCTGTGTGAAGTCAGGAGTAATGATTACAATGGAACATTTAGGGACTTTAAGGGGTGATGGAAGTGTTTTCTCTATTGACTGTTGTAGTTACATGTCCAACAAAAAGACTCATAGAACTATGCATTAAAAACAGTGAATTTTATATGCTATTTTTTTTTATAAACCTCACTGTGAAGGAGGATTTCAGAATGAATTTTTTCATCCAGGTATTAACCACAGTTAATAGTTTGGCTACTTCCTTTTATTTCTGCACGTGTGAGCATGCGCACACGATTGTCTATATTTGTATTCAGCACTTAACACTATACTGAGAACATTTCTCATCTTTAAATCATCTTCCAAAATGTTATTTTTTTTAAAATGGGGTAGCATTGGGGCACCTGGGTGGCTCAGTTGGTTAGGCGACTGCCTTCGGCTCAGGTCATGATTCCAGGGTCCTGGGATCGAGTCCCGCATCGGGCTCCCTGCTCGGCAGGGAGTCTGCTTCTCCCTCTCCCGCTCCCCGCTCTTGTGCTCTCTCTCTCACTCTCTCTCTCAAATAAATAAAATCTTAAAAAAATAAAAATAAATAAAAAATAAATAAATAAATAAAAATGGGGTAGCATCAAATTTCATGTTATGAGGGGGAAAAAGTGTACAAATTTTTTTGTTAATTATTATTAAATTATATAATATATGAAAAGTTTAAGAATCCAATTGCTATACAAATTTTAGTTGTTCATGTGTTCATTTATTTTTTTTTCATTCAATCATTCAGCAAACACATATTGAGCATCACTGACAGAAAAGAAAATGAAATTAAATGGAAATTCATGCTCTCAAAGATATAACTGAGTAGTGAGGACACAACCAATTCAACAACTAATTACAATCCTAGAGACATATGTTATTACAGAGATATAAAAAATGCAATTATTTATAATATTATTCATAAATTACTTTGAGACTTTCATGGTGAATCATTTTATACATTTAATCACCATTATATTTAATTGTTTTTTAAATTTGCATTTTATATGCCTACATTAATGAGATTTTCCTTGGTCATGGTGATTCTGGTCACTCTTGCTTTGAAAATACTCTGTACAAACCTATGATGTGCAACTTTAACTTGTCATTCATTAATTTTTTTCATGTGTCAGTTTTGGGCCACAACTCTCAAATGAAAATTCTTGCTCCTGAGCAGGTTTCCCTCTGGTTTGGAGCCAAGGTGACCATGAACTAGAAAGACCCAGCCCTTGGTAGGGTCTTTCCATTCCCATCAAAGATCAAGTCTTTTGCCCAGTAGTCTATGTTTAACCCTTAACTAGCAATATAGAAGCACTATTTTATTTTATGCTTTACCATGAAGTTTAAGTACCGTCTACAGCAATATATTTCATCACAAGTCCAAATACAGACACACACACGCACACACACACACACAGAATTCATCCATTCTTCTGAGTAGTATAATCTCATCTCCAAATGAAGCTGTTCCAGAGAAGGCACTGTGTGTGGACTACATTGTTAGGGGGTCCTCAGAATTTCACTGGGCTGTCCTCACCTAACTTGCTCTACTTCTTCAGCTGCCATGCAAAATACTTTAAGAACCAGATGGATGCTGAAGTAGAGATTATCATAAAATATTTTAAGGCACCTGCTTATATGAGTCATCCAGGGCTACCATAACAGAATACCACAGACTGAGTAGCTTCAACAACAGAAACTTATTTTCTCAGTTCTGGAGGCTACAAGTCCAAGATTAAATTGTCTGCAGATTTGATTTCTTCTGAGGCTTCTCTCCCAGGTTTGTAGGCTGGCCATCTCCTTATCGTGTCCTCATGTGATCTCTCCTCTGTGCATAGGCATGTCTGAGTCCTAATCTCCTATTCTTATAAGTACACCAGTCATACCGGATTGAAGTTTACTAATTTGACCTTTAATCTTAATTACTTCTTTGAAGGCCCTATCTCCAAATGAATTCACATTCAGAATTATTGGGGGTTAGGACTTCAACCCATGAATTTTGAGGGGACACAATTAAGCCCATCATGGCAGTTATAACATGTATCAAAGAGAAGCTACTGAAAAAAGCATTTGTTATACACTCATAAAGAAAATGTACTACTGACTTCAAACAAAGTAATGTGTTATTCCTCTGAGGAAGTGGTAGGTTTTCTTAGAAACTGTGAATCATGTAACTGACCATGTTTTGCATTTGCTTTGACCAACAGGAATTCTAAGCTCAATTTAAATAAATGTATTTTACTTATTCTATGGTCTCTACTTGAATTTCAACTTTCCCCAAATTTTGCTCAATCCATTTTACCTGCATTGTCAGAATCTTGATCCTTATCACTTTTTTCCCCACTTTATTATAGGTAGTATGCAATACAATATCCTGGGTAGCCAGATTAAATTAATAAATGGTTGGGACATTTATCAGCAGACTTTAAAAATGCCTAACATTTAAGTGACCACAGGTGACTACATCTGATTTTCCTTAGCTATGGCAACCCCCCTGCACTATACTCCATAGCATGTCTAATGAAAGCAGCATTTCTCTCTTCTTTTTAAAGATTTTATTTATTTATTTGACAGAAGGAGAGAGAGCACAAGCAGGTAGAGCAGCAGAGGGAGAGAGAAGCAGGCTCTCCACTGAGCAGGGAGCATGATGCGGGGCTTGATCCCAGGATGCTGGGATCATGACCCGAGCAGAAGGCAGACGCCTAGCTCACTGAGCCACCCAGGTGCCGCGAAAGCAGCATTTCTGTGGTTCTGTTGTCTCCTCTACTCTAGTAGGTATTTATTGTGTTTAGGTCACAGATTCCTCTGAAAATCTGAAAAGAAAGGTTATAAAACCTATTCTCCATCAAGAGATAGCACAGTGTTTATGTTGCTTAAGAATATAGATCCTAGAGCCAGACTTCTGGGTTCAAATGTTGGCTTGACCCCTCAGTAGTCGCGATGCCTTAGGCAAGGTACATCAAATCTTCGTATGTCATTTTTCTCATCTGTAATAGGAAGGTAACAGGAACATTGCTCAAACAAATAGGAACCGTTCAATCACTGTTTATGTCTCCTTATCCCAGAAAAATACGTTCCAAAATTTGTATATCATTTCAGTTTTCACAGACACCCTGAAGCTCCCCCCTCCCACCATACCATCCTGGGGACCCATGAACCCCAGTTCATAACTCCTGTTCTATATGTTTTATCATGAGCAATAGATACAATTTAATTTAACTCATAAATAGTGTTTCTATTTTTGCTTCAATATTTGTTGAGCATGCACCAGAATATTTAACAGAGAAGCACCAAAGGATGACGATGCTTTTGGGGGGTTTATTTTACTTTCTTAAAAAAGAAATCAAAAGAATAAATCATTAGTCCAAATGACATTGGACTACAGAGTACCATTTTGCCATGTTATTGCTGTTGTTGTTTTTCTGGGAAATTACATCAAATAACACAGTCTTCTTTCATCTTGTTCTTTCACAAACATTTAGTGAGCATCTCCTTTATAAAGGCAGTCAGCAAAAGAGAGAGGGAGAGATAAAGTGTTGGGTTTTTCCAAGTTAAGACTCAGTGTGATTTGTGGCCAGATCAATGAAACCCCAGAAATCGGTATTGATTATGAAGACAATCAAAAGGATGGACTAATTGTTCTTTGTGCTGGTTTTCCTGTCATGTATAGACAATCTCAGGCATCAAATTTCCAACTATAATTTATAGTGACATAAACTCTATCCTTTCATTCACCCAGAGATTGTTAAAGATACCACTTGCATACGTTTTTTTTTGCATATCGTTACACAAAATAAATGGAAATATAAGAAATGTTAAACTAAATTCAGTCTGTTCTTGTTAAAATAGAATTGTTTTTTAATATCATTTTTTTCATCATGCTCCCACATGACCAACTCATCCACCTCAGCCTAAAAAATTGGGGGCTGACTAAAAAATGAATTGGGTAGAGCGCCTGGGTGGCTCAGTTGGTTAAGCGACTGCCTCCAGCTCAGGTCATGATCCTGGAGTCCCTGGATCGAGTCCCGCATCGGGCTCCCTGCTCGGCAAGGAGTCTGCTTCTCCCTCTGACCCTCCCCCCTCTCATGTGCTCTCTTTCATTCTCTCTCTCTCAAATAAATAAATAAAATCTTTAAAAAAAATGAATTGGGTGTACTTGATATGAACAGTAAAGAGGGGGAAAATCCTTTAAACAGAAGCTTATATTTTGTGATATAAAAGCTCTGCATTCCTCTATTACTGTGTGCTAAAAGGACTCTCTAGTTTTCAAATAATTTTGCATTAGCTTTGGTTCAGCAGTGATGTTCTTTTCTTTGAAGCAGCTTGCCCACAGCTCTTTAAGCCTTCATGTGTAAATTAAAGAGAATGAAAAATAGCTAGCATGCAGCATCTTAGAGACCTTGACACTCCATCATTATTGCCACAAACGTCCTCATTAAATTTAATTCATTGATGTTCTAAACTATTTTTTTTCTCCTGAGAATAAAGTATGTGGAATACTTTTTTCTAAACCCAATTTATTAATAACCGATCAGTAAAAGAAATCTTTAAATTTAGTTAGGTAACAAGGGTTTATAGAAACTTCAACAACTATAGAAGAATTTTGTACATGTGCACAGCCTTCATCATTCTGCCTCAACTTGACTCAAGTAAATACAGCATAGTTAGAATAATTTCAACAAATGTTAAAAAAAAATTATTTGTAATAAAATAAACTCAGCAATGAGATTAAGAGATTATTCAAAGGAATGATGCTAGCTAGTACTTCAGTAAATTATCTAAAAACCTTATAGTTCCCTATCTTATTTGGGGGGAAATGGTAAAATATCAATGAGTTAAGAGAAAAAAATCTACACTGATATTTTCACTGCAATGAATTCTGGAAGAAATTTAACTCAATTGTAAACACACTGTCACACTGAAATTATGCCTTCCAAAAAAAACAGTTACACATATGCTAGGATAATCAGTAACAGAGAGAGAAAATAAAACTGAGGAATGGAGAGGGGCATTCAAAAAGCTAATTTCTAAATAGAATAAGGATGAAGGAAAATATGGAGGGAGAATGGCTTCACTGTAGCTCTAGGAAGAGATGAGAATATCAGGACACCAACTAGATCTATGATTACGAAAACTGGAAGCTTGACAAACTCAGAGGGGAGTGAAAACAACCCAGTGTCTATTAACAGATGACTGGATAAACAAAATGTGGTGTATATACACACAATGAAATAGTGCTCACACATGAAAAGAATGAAGTTCTGACACACACCTCAATATAAATGCATCTTAAAGACATTATGCCAAGTGAAATAAGCCAGATAGAAAAGGACAAATGTTCGATGCTTCCACCTATATGAAATATCTAGAATAGGCAAATGCATGGAGACAGAAAGTACATTATAAGTTCCCAGGGGTTTCGGGAGAGGAGAATGGGGAGTAATTACTTAATCAGAACAGTTTCTGTTAGGGTTTGTGGAAATTTGGAGTAGATAGTAGTGATGGTTGTACAACATTGTGAACATAATTCCACTGAAATGTATACTTAAAAATGTTTAGAATGATAAATTTTGTATCTATCTTACCACAGTTTTTAAAAATATATATATCTCCCCACCCGCCCCACACACACACACACACACTGCAAGTCAAAGATATCAGGAGATAATACATATTAAGAACTTAGCACGGAAATAATGCATGTACCTGGCACATGGTATATATTCAATAAATACCGATTGTTTTTAAAGAAGGAAAAAGAGATCTTCATCTTTAAAAGGATGGAGGCAACAGGACTGAAAGGTTAATTCATATGTATTTTTTTGCTGTGCATGCCTTACACAGCTTTGCACCAGGAGGCATTTGGTGTATGTTTGCTGAGTGACTAGTTGAGTAAGCTTGGGCTTAGTTACCTTGAAGGGGTCAGGGTCGCCTCTGCTTTCATAAGAAAGAAATGACCTGGTAGTGAAAGTAATAAAGACTGATGAAGCCTTGGGTAAAAATAATAATAGTAATAATTAACTTAAAAGTCAGTAGAGAGAGAATTGGAATTCTAGATTTATGGAATTACAGAATGTTCCAGCTAGAAACTGGAACTCTATTGCAACTTCAGTCTTTCACAGATGAGGAAATTGAAGGTCAGGAACATAAAATGAAAAGGAATCAAAAGGAAATAAAAAAAAAATGAGTTAGCCAAGGCCAAGGAGATCCATGCAAATGTCTCTAGCTTTTATTAGTGTCATGGATTCAGAGAGCATTGTCTCAGGCTCCTCCTGCGCCTCGTACGGTGCTTCATCATAGTGCATGAAGTAATCAGCAATGTCTATCAGTCAGTTGATTCTGATGTCTCACTATTTATGAGCTAAAGGGATTAATGTAACCACACTGCAAATAAGAGAAACAGAAGTGCCAAATTTCCAGTTCCTTTGCCTAGCATGTTCAATTCCTATTAGACAACATTAAAAATAGGAATCTCTATATAGTC
Organism: Mirounga leonina; assembly: GCF_011800145.1. NCBI lineage: Eukaryota > Metazoa > Chordata > Mammalia > Carnivora > Phocidae > Mirounga > Mirounga leonina. Next base: position 70,404,452 of record NW_023270807.1, read on the forward strand.
ATCTGAACAAGGTAGGTCTACCCTTCTACTTTATAGATATATCTTTTAAAAAGCAAAATCACTAAAGAAAGATCTACACTTTAAGAAAAAATACATTGTGGGAACCATCCTTTTTTAATGGTAACTGTATTCTCTGTTGGAATATAGTGGCTATTTTCTTTCCAAAAGTATGCTAAGCAAACAAATCAGATACCCTAACAGGCCTCGCCAGAGCTACTAAATAAACCATGAAGACATAGCATATGAAATAAACAAACCCAATTAGAAGAGAGGACAAAAAAATGTAAATGCTGTGGGTGAAAGTTAGAGACACAAGATAGAATCAAGCAATACATAGACTACATTTCCTTCTCCCAAGGATGCAGAATCAAAAGAATACAGCCTTTGTCTATAGTACTCTTAATAGAATATTTGAGCTTTATGACAATTTTTACACATGCATTAGAAAATAAGTAATTTTTTCCTTAAATTTTCTATTTGTAACAAATTCTCCTTTTTTATACCTATGAATGTTTTTACATTCAGAGACAATATTTTAACATGAGAATAAATTTTTTTAAGATTTTATTTATTTATTTGACAGAGAGAGAGCGAGAGAGCGAATACAAGCATGGGGAGTGGGAGAGGGAGAAGCAGGCTTCCCCTGAGCAGAGACCCTGATGCGGGGCTCAATTCCAGGACCCCGGGATCATGACCTGAGCCGAAGGCAGACGCTTAACCAACTGAGCCACACAGGTGTCCCAACATGAGAATAAATTTTAAATTTTGATTTGCAATTACTCTAAAAAATATCATTTGACAAAAAGAAATTTGTTTTTACACTCAGATTTTTTGGAGGACGTAATTTCTTTTGAAATTCATTACATTTGATCAAAACTTACAATTATCATTTATAAAAATTATACTATAAAAAAGTACACTGCTCTCTTAAAAGGAAACTATAAACATTTTAGCTTTGCCTAAAAGTGATAGAATGAGCAAAATAATTTTCTCGATACCTTTTTAACCCTATGACTAAGTATATTCTTCAGATATTACATATTATATACTCCGTCTTTTCCATGGTGATTCTATTAATGTAATTATTTTGCATACATATAGATTAAGTTGATGGTACTAAAGAGCCTATTGTAAATTGCCTTCATTTATTTATTTCATTTACATTTATCATGTATTTTGTCTATGCATCAAAACCAGCATTTAATTGCAAAAAGCCCACTAATTACTATAAATACAATATAAAACTTTAAGTAATACAAGTCATCAACATAGTATTGAAAGTTTTATTTTTACTGTCTCATAAACAATATTCATACTTATTTTTTTATTTTATTATGTTATGTTGATCACCACACATTACATCATTAGTTTTTGATGTAGTATTCCATGATTCATTGTTTGCATATAACACCCAGTGCTCCATTCAGTACATGCCCTCTTTAATACCCATCACCAGGCTAACCTATCCCCCCACTCCCTTCCCCTCTAGAACCCTCAGTTGTTTCTCAGAGTCCATCATCTCTCATAGTTTGTCTCCCCCTCTGATTCCCCCCTTTCATTTTTCCCTTCCTGCTATCTTCTTCTTCTTTTTTTTTTTTAAACATATAATGTATTATTTGTTTCAGAGGTACAGGTCTGTGATTCAACAGTCTTACACAACTCACAGTGCTCACCATAGCACATACCCTCCCCAATGTCTATCACCCAGCCACCCCATCCCTCCCACCCCCCACCACTCCAGCAACCTTCAGTTTGTTTCCTGAGATTAAGAATTCCTCATATCAGTGAGGTCATATGATACATGTCTTTCTCTGACTGACTTATTTCACTTAGCATAATACCCTCCAGTTCCATCCACGTTGTTGCAAATGGCAAGATTTCATTCTTTTTGATGGTTGCATAATATTCCATTGTATATATATACCACATCTTCTTTATCCGTTCATCTGTCGATGGACATCTTGGCTCTTTCCATAGTTTGGCTATTGTGGACATTGCTGCTATAAACATCGGGGTGCATGTACCCCTCATATTTATTTTTATATAAAAATACATACTTTTCTCCTTATACTGTCATGGTAAACCAAACCAAAACAATGTTTTTCTCAGAATGCCAGGTACGATCTATCTCTATGGCTCTGATTTGTCAAGATCAAATTCACACCATTCATCTGAATTGATAATCTGATATTTCTTTTAACAACAGATGTTTTGGGGGCATATACTGAATGTCAGGTACTGGGGTAGGAGCCAAGGGTACAAAAATGATGCAGACGGTCCATGGTCCAACATGCATCACAAAGAAACTCACAGAATTGTGAAGAGGGTTTTCATCTTTCCCTTCCTCAGCTTCAACCTGCATAATCTGCCTGGAGTTATATCAACTTCAAATCTAAAGTTCTGTCTGATACTTCCCAGTCACCCCAGTCTAGCACTTCTCATGTTATCATGCTTAAGTCCTTAATACCTACTGCTGCTTCCCTGATACCGACCATGTATCTGCCTGTCAACATTACAGAATACGGCCTGATTAAGATTCTAGATGCTACTCTGTCTGCCTTACAAAACATCCTGTACCATCAATAAACAAAGCTGGACATCCTTGATATCCACTGCTTTCCCACACTTCCCCCAGCTACCTGCCACTTACATTCTAAGGTACCAAGCTCCACCAGACTGACCACGCCAGCATGCATTTCCTGAACTACAACACTTTCTAGATTGTAACATTCCCTCTCTGTCAGTCTTTTTCATGGCAGCCTGGGTGGAAGAAAGAAATAGTTCTCATCTAGTCATTTCTTCCACAGAAGGAAATTCTACCTTGAACAAAAATTCCAACCTGGGTCTGAATAAAAAGCTTTGAGAAGCCCATAACTTTTTTTTTTCTCTCCTGAATGTCTTTTATAATTATTCTAAACAGAAGTTAACACTTATTTTTTCAAAGTATTACCGTGAACCTTTCCAAACCCAACTTTTTATAGACATGGTAAATAAAACTCAGAGGCCAAATGATTTTTCCAAGGTTGTAAGTAATGCCAGAGGCAGGATATTTTTTCTTACTTCTAAGGCTGATGTTCCATGATCCAAATCAGACCTGAAAGAAAAGACCAGTTAATGTATTTACCAAAGTTTCTGAGTTCTATTACTTGGTTGGGCAGAACTTTGATCTTTAACGTAGAAAGATTAGAAAAAAATTATTCTCAATGTATCTAACCAATGATACTGTAGCTGATTCTGTATCTTAGAGGTTTCTGATTTTTCTTAAGGTTGTGTGCAGGATAATATGCTTAACATAGACATTTGCTGTATAAGAAATAGGAGAACAAAAGATGTTTATACAGAAAATGGTGGTCAAAACAACACCTGTATATATGTATACATATTTTTGATCATCATTTTCTATATAAGCATGATATATTTAATATCACCACACACACACACACACACACACAAAGTATATAAATGAATAGCAAGTAAAAAGTCTTGGATCCTAAGATGTTAAAATAATCAGCACTCCCTAGCCAAGCCATTGTTGTGGATTTCCCATAAAATGAAATTATTTATATTGCCTTTTCCAGAAATTCACCAATTATAGGGCCCACTGAAGATGGTTTAATAGCAAATTTTAAAGAATCAATACAACCAAGTGGGGAAAAAAATCCTTTCTAAAACACAAGGTCTGAATTCTGAACATGTAACACTGGCCGTTGTATCTGACATCCATATGAAAGAGGTTTCGCCCAAAATATGCGGCTCATGCTGTGACAATGACAGTGATGTGCACTGTGTAATGTCAATTCGAGAGGAGAGGCCACAGTGGAGTGAAAAAGACCCCTTTCAACACGCATTTCGTGGCCCCATGAAATCACTTAAGAACCTTGACTGGAAAGTGACTGAACAATAGGCCAGATGTGACACGTGCTTTTCAGCCACTTAATGAAAAGAATCTAATAGGATGTCTATCCATTTGGTTAAAGGGGCATTTTCATTCATTTTACCATTCTGTAAATCCAAATATTGGTCACACTTTCTGTGTACTCTGTATAAAATAACATATTTGTCCAGAAACATCTGTCACCATGTTGAAAAATACCACTTTAACCACCCCCATTCCTCTCTGAGAGGGTGCTATTGTGGGAAACAGGCTGGCCAGACACTAAAGCAAATAATAATAATTGTTATTAGTGATTAGTTAGTTAATAAATGAGTATTAATAAATAGTAGAGCCATTTTAGTCAACAGCAAGAACTTAATTATAAAATACTTTTTTTTTTTTTTGCACTATTGCTAACTGGTGATTATCCATTAGTTAATGGTTATTACAATAGTATGACCTAATTTATTACACCAATACTAGAGTCCCTTCCTAGAAGCCCTCATATGGTAGTCATCTGCCACCATACCTTTAAAATCCCAGGAGCGATTCAGTCCTGGTTTGTATGGTGAGACTTACGCTTCTGGCACAAGACGTAACTACCACTACTACTGGAGTAAAGCCTTATTTACCAGGCATCTCAGGGGAAGCACCCTTCTTCTCAAGTTCCTTTCAGCTCCATGAAGTGAGCTAGAAAGATAAGTAGCCTTTACATATTTGGGGGAAATTCTTTATTTTATTTTATGCAATATTTATTGTATGACTAAAATGCAACCACTGGTAAAGCCCAACAGCCATGTTTTCACAATAGTACTTTGGACTTAAAAAAATAGGTTTCTAAAAAAGTTGTGTCATTATGAGTTGGAAAAAATGCTTTTGTGTGTCTACAGGTATGTATGTGTATTTCCTCTTACCAAAAATCACTATCTTCTTCAAGGACACTGTCTTGACCCTAATTGTACTACCTCATGCGTAAAGGGGGACTCACCTCACACAAGTCCACCACCCTCATGGTTTTCATGATGAGTTTATTATTTATCACCTTGCTATTTTTCACATCTTTATTTTCTCCCATTAATGATATTTTTCATAATTATAAGATGTGACCGTGTTTGGTGGAGTGGTCATTTTATGAGCACCTGATCTTTGTTTTTCCATTTCTCAACAGATGCATATTGGAAGAAAATGTCAATTCCATGTCATCTCTAGTTCAGATTTGTAGGCAGTAAAGCTCTATGTGTGGGAATTTTACAATCTGGCAGGTAGAATAAGCTTGCATACCAATAAATCCAGAAGGCTTACCTGGTAGAGCTCCCCAGTCCCTGTGGCTTAACGAGATTCTCAGAGAAGAGAAAATGCCTCCCAGCAGCCCCATCATTAGCTTGCATTCTCATTGTGGTTTTCTCTTTCTACTTCCCTGCAGTAATCACAAAATAACTGGAAATGCAGAGACAGCTTCTTGTGAGAAATGGTGTAGGGCCTTCTGTTGTAGGAGTAATCAGCCACAAATCTTAACGATTTGCTTCTCCATGAGTGAGAAAATTAGAAGGTATATTTTGGAATTGCAAAGAAGAAACCAGACTTTTGGCTGAAATCATTGTTTTACTAATTTACCTAAATCATAGATTTTTAGCTAAAACAAACTTGTTTTTTCACTCTTGGCCAGGAGAAAGAACAAACACTAATTCAAATCACATCTTTTCTTTTCTTAGCAGTTTGCAACTGAATTAATTTAATTAAGGTAAATTAGTTTTAAAGTTGGAGTTTGAATATTGAAGAAGGCCACTTTCTTAGTCATTTGCATCTCCTTGGTATTGCATTCTGCTGTGTGATACACACCCAAGATGGGACATTTATTGGGGGGGGTGTCTTTAAAATATGAGAGTTGGTCCAGAAAACAATGAATAAAGTATTCTAAAATGTGTTCACTCAAATGATATATTTATTTATATATATGTCAGTACAATTTGATGACAATCAACTTTGACGAAAGTTCCTATTGCTCAGAGTGATGTGGCAGGAGAGAATCCCACAGCCCCTCCTGCCTCTTTTCTACCCAGAAGGAAACAATAAGTCCTGGATTTGCAGTTACAATTGTCCTTTGCATGTTCTGGTGTTTTACAAATTATGCCTTACAATTCTGGTTGACCTCTGCTTCCTATGGCTTCCACTCCTGAGAGCTGCAATCATGACTGTGTCCTCAGGAGCTTTCCTTGTTTGGAACTGTAACTCAATTTGCCCCTACAGTATATTTCCTCTGTGTTAGGACAAGATAACTATAAGCAAGAAGGGCACAAGTGTTCCCTATCTTCTGGTGCTAACTGAAATGGAAGAATTCCTGAAGTAGCTTGAGTTACCCACGTAATCCTGAGAAACTATACCTTTTTTTTTTTTAAGATTTTATTTATTTATTTGGCACAGAGAGAGAGACAGTGAGAGAGGGAACACAAGCAGGGGGAGTGGGAGAGGGAGAAGCAGGCTTCCCGCGGAGCAGGGAGCCCAATGCGGGGCTCGATCCCAGGATCCTGGGATCATGATCTGAGCTGAAGGCAGACGCTTAACCGACTGAGCCACCCAGGCGCCCCGAAACTATACCTTTTAAGACCTCGAAAATGAAGAATGTCTGATGTCTCCAGCCAAGATCTTACTAGGATTCATTTTATCATAACGGAAATTGCAAAATAGCAAGAGCCAGACCAGTGAGAGTTGCAGACTCCCTGGAGCCTACATCAAGTTCAGTGACAAACTGAATCTAGATATCGCCCACACTGCTCTTGCATACACGTGGTTCAAAGGTGGAATCATGTCCTCTTTCAAAAGGCCCTGGACTCCAAAGAAGGTGTCACACATTTCATGATGGAAAGGATGAATCATTCATTCATCCATCAACTCATTCATTCATTCAATGTTGTGCTTCTCTAGATGCCAGGTACTCTGACATACTGAAGATACAATAAAAAAAGAAAAGAGAGAAAGAGAGAAACCTGTTGCCTCATGGAAACTACATTCTACTGGGAAGAGACAAACTATAAATAAATACGTATCTATGGAGTAAAGGCAATGAAGAAAGTGAAGGCCATTAAGGGGATATAGGGTGACCGAGGAGCTTGTTAGAGAAGCCCCACTCCAGACGTCCTGAGTCAGAACCTGCATTTTAATACTACCCCGAAGTGTATATTAATGCTTGAAAATGCCTCATGTAGTAAGTTAGCAGCCAAGTAGGCCTGGAAAACAGACCTTCTAGCTTCTGGTTTCTTTCTATGCCTGTTCTTCATCTCTACATTATATATGCGTATTTTTATCCTATATCATATGCTATTGTTATAAAACAGATCAAAAGAAGACTATCTTCTGTGGGTACTTTTTAATTCTATAAATATCGTATTTTTTTAAGATCGTAAGAAAAAGTTCATGTTTTTCTAAGTGTCAGAGTACTCCTGAACCCCGTCAAATTCCTGCATTATCACCTAACATTGGATCTGGAGTTTGATAGCAGGAGCTGAGCTGCATTCACAGCTGAGCTGCATTTCATCCTGCATGCTGGAGCTCAGCACAGGGCCAGGTAAGAAAGAGGCAGTGATAGAGGAAACGGGGAGCAATGCACCCACTCGGTTCTGCTCGCCTCCGAATCAAGCCAGAACCAGGCAGTGCAGCAGCTCCTATAGCCTGGCTGGGAACCTGAGCATCTCTAGCCCCTGCCTCAGCCTCTAGCCGCCCTTTCGGCACCCCGGGGCCCTTGCCCTGCTCCCCTGCCCAACCTTTCCTCATCCATTTTGAAAAACAAAATCTTCTGCTTATAGCGCCCTTAAAAAAATCTTCTCTCACCCTCTTAGCACTAGGTCTTTCCACAAGGTGCCAGAGAATTTGAAGTGGAGTGACTCACCTTTGGGCATAAGCCATCACTGAAGAAACAGCACCTGCTGGCGCTTCTTACAGTTCCAATTACCACTATATTTATAAAATCGACTCAGACCTTCTGCCAAAAAACAAAACAGAATGTAACAAAGCTAAAAAATAATAAAATAAAAATAATCAAATAATCAAGCTCACAGGCTGATTTATGAAAAACAACCGTGTGTCAAACTTTTTTCTTTTCTTGCTCTATACTTTTGAAGTGATTTCCCAAAATGCTTTCCTCTAGAGTGGCTGTTCTTCAGAAATATACCTGAGGGAATCTTTCCCTGTACAGCTCATTCTTTCTCTATACAAGTCTATAGACTTCCATCCCAAAAGCACAATGTTCAAAGCTGCCATGGCGATGTGTTGGGGCTACATTCTTATCAGCAGTTTGGCGAAATTCCAGATTATTTACCATGACCTCCAAGTGTTCAATCATGTGGAAAAATGAGTCACTCAAAGGCTTCCAATATGAGCAAAGAGGAAGGCAAATCACAGTATTTTTTTTTTCTCTAGATATAACAATGCCTTCTTCTGGAGGTATTTTTTAAGGATCTTATATATGTTATATAAACAGTACATTACAATGCTCTAATTTCTTTACCTCCTAGAAATTCTAAATGAAGGATTTCTTTGCCCACTATAGTATTCCAAAAAAGGATAGAAAGAAAGGAAGAAAGGAAGAAAGAAAGAAGAAAGAAGAAAGAAAGAAAGAAAGAAAGAAAGAAAGAAAGAAAGAAAGAAAGAAAGAAAGAAAGAAGAAAGAAAGAAAAAGAAAGAAAGAAAAGGAAAGAAAGAGAAAGAAAGAAAGAAAGAAAGAAAGAAAGAAAGAAAGAAAGAAAGAAAGAAAGAAGAAAGAAAGAAAGAAGAAAGAAAGAAGAAAAAAAAAACACTGAGAAAGATGAGGGAATGCATGAGAAAGATAAATCACAAGTGCTGTTAGAGACAATAGGCAAAGGTATTCTTCACCAGACTTGGATTCCCTCAAGTTTTCCCCTGCAAGGTGTTCCATGAAGTATGAATTCATTGTTATCCTCTGTAGTTCTCTGTTTTTAAGCCCTCGCTTTATGCCTAGTTGGTCATCAGCACATAGGCTCCTCTTTGAAAGTGCTATGTGCCTCCCTTTAGCAGTCAAGCCTCTGACAATTTGTTATGGCGACATTTCCTCAGGTGAAGAGTGCTAGACTCTGAGGAAACCCCCAAGTCGACATGAACAAGAATGGATATTGCTAAATTTCAGGTTCTACAATTCACCACTGTCCCAGGGCAAAAACCTGAGCCTCTGTGACTTATAGATATGGAACAAGACTGGAACATGCTTTAAGACCAAGCTAGCTTCCAGACAATATTATTTTCTTCATCATTCATTATTAGTATTAATTCTATTATATCATTTATATTATACCTAATTCCTAAAAAGGACTTAAAACATTTACACTGAAACACATTCATAGCTTGACTATTAAAAAATGAGGGGGAGAGAGAGACAGAGCATCCAAAGTAATGGTTCTTAAGCTTTTATGAAAATTTGATGAAAGCTATGAATCTTTTCCCTAGAAAAACACAGATATGCACATTTTGACATGGAAGCTTTAAAAAAAAGGTGCACTCATTGAAAAAAACAGGAAAAAAATTCCTGTTTGAAGGAGCTAAATGGTTGTGTAAGGAGACTACAGGTTGCAAACTCCCCTACCTAGGAGACAGGCAGGTAAGGGTGGAGGGGGCTGGGAGGAACACGGGCAAAAGCCATGTGGCCTGAGGGAAACCAGACCAGAGCCTCATCTGCGCCCACCGGCTGCTCAGCAGCTACTCAGGCCCGGCCTCCTATTGCCAGGTGGCAACGTGACCAGGATTCCACTGCCATTCCAATTTCTCAAGAAGAAAACCCAAGTCTGGATTTCTGTGTAAAACTTGTCAATGCCTAAGTTTTAGCAACTGATTCAAATGTGTTTAAAACGTTATGCAGGGGGGAAGAAAGCAAACAAAATGAAAACAGAGCCATGACTGTGGCTGAACAGCAAGCGCCTGAAGCCTCTATCTTCTGTGTTATTTGAAAAGAGATATATATCGTTCTGATAATAAGTCTCACTAGAAAAAGCTGGTATTTTCTCAGAGAAAATTAAGTACCTGGAGTGTTCTTGGCGCTTTACCTTTATAGAATGGAAACCGCAGTAGTGTCTGAAGACAAGGCCAAGATGTTCCTAAGGAAGCCAGCTCTGCACCTGCTGAAACCTGTGAAAACTTGCATCATTAAAGCTACAGCTTCCCATAATACAAAAAAAAATGTGTCCTAAAAATTCCTGAGGGTAGCAGCTACAAATCAGTGGTTTCAACCTTTAAAAGGTCTTTGTGTGGTTACTACAGGACATTTGTTCTTGAACAGACTCCATGCTGATTGGCCAGCCAAGATCAGCTAGCAGCAAAATGTTCCCTCCAATGACTTTGGGAACTGAACCGTGAAATGGAGTTATTTGGAATTGTCCTTGCAAGTGATGAAGAGCATCTGCATAAAACAGTCATTTTGTTTCGATCACTAAAGGCAGCGCTAAGGATTTCAGCCTGCTTGACTTGAGGCAAATTACTAAGTAAACCTGATATTTCTAAGAGAGTTTTCTGTTCTCCTCCCAAATAAGTAGGTACACTTGATGGCATAGATCAAACCATCTGAGGGTGCCCAGAAAATCAGCAGGAATAGAGCCTCAATCTTGCTCAAAGTTCATCGATATAGATAGATGCAAAGTAAACAAACTATTGAAATCTCCTTAGTATTAACCAATGTATGTCTGCCCCCAAATGTTATTGTGCCACCAGAAGACAGTAAATCAATAGATAAACTTCTGTAGCCCAAAAACATCTCCCTGTCCTGTCAGAATGGTCCCATATTGTGGATGGGCATTTATCTGGCAGCAAAGCATTCAAACTCATTTTCCGGGCCCCTCTGGAAATTCTGTAAGCTACTTATTGCCATATAATGTGCCCATTTTGTTAAGTCAATTCCATACCAGCAACTCTGAGCTCGAACTGATAAAATACCTGGGCCTCAATGGAGAGGACTGTTCTTCTGTCTTACAAGATGGGAATGTTGCACTCCAGGCCCCTGGGCTCCCAGCCTCTCTAGAGTTCTTCCCCCAAGAATGGCATGGAAGCAGCAAAGCAACCAAACCAGAAAGGAATCTGTAGTTCCATCAGTAACCAGTTTGTTAGACTAATTGCCATTGCTCAGTGCTTCGACTCTCGGGAGGACCTAAAAAATTTTGCACATTCTGGGTGAAGGGAGGGGTGGAGCAACCATGACAAGATTGAATTTCCTGCTAGCTAAGCAAGAGGAGAGCTCTGAGATAAGGTTACATTGATCCTTTTTAAAAATAAGAAATATTATTTATTGCACTCCTGAGTTTATTGAGCAAAGTTCATATACCTAATAACAATAATAACTATAATCATAACAAACTTAATAGTATCGATATATAGCACATTTTGACTTATGCAGCACTTTCATTTATTTATATGATCCAGACTGCAATCATCCCACATTAGTATCAGCATTCCTACAAAACATACAACACTTCTCATCTGTATTTACTAGATGATCAACAGCCATGAAGTCGGATGATCAAAGAGAAATTCAAATTAAGAAAATGCAAGAAACATCTATGGAGCATCAAGTTAAGGCAGAAATCATAAGCTAGGAGATCTTACTAAAGAGGAATATGAAAAATCAAATATATTTCCCAAACGCAGGATTCCTGCAATATTAAGAACTAAGGAATAGTTTCCACTTGTTATCCCACATGCAAAATTTACCGTCTCCAGTATGAATACTATTCTCTCAGAAGAACCTACTGTTTTGCAAATCTTGTCAGTATTAATGGAGAGAGCTCAGTGCTCCTCGGTATTCTGATTTAAGTGGTAAGATTAGCTTCCTCAGATACAGACCCAGCTTCTCACTTTAACCTAGAGGCATCTGAATGAGACAGGAAAACTATTTTAGGAAATGAAAGCAGTTTTCTCTTGGATCTCAGTGATTTTGCTCAGTCCGGTCCAAATAAAAATGAGTCTACCTTAGAAGACCACATTGAGATTGGCAAGTATGCCTTTTAAAATAACATTTAAAATTTTTAATTAAAATATGCATTTTGACAAAGCAATTTTGTTTATTCAACAAATGTTTACTAAGGTCTTACTATTTGGCAGGCACTTTTCTTGTACACACACACACACACACACACACCCCACATGGTGATGAGTTCTAAAAGAAAAGTACAACAGGTAAAGGACTTGGCCGAAACCGTTGTGAGGAGTTCTATATTTGGTAGGGTGTAGATGATCAGGGAAGGCCTCTTTGGCCTCACCAGATGAGAGATCTGATCAAGGCTCTGAAAGAAGTGAAGGCATAAATCATAACGATATGTCAGAGGAAACAAGGTAAACGAAGAGAATATCAAAGGCGAAAGTCCTGAGGCCAAGTGTGCCCATGTGATGGAAGGAGAGCATGAAGGTCAGTGTGAGTGGTACACAATGGTCAACCTAACGTTAGAAGGTAGGAAATGAAGTCAGAGATGCAGCAGGAGCCAAACCATGTAGGCTGTGGAATGGCCTTGAAGTTCACAAACACTGAGAGGACAAGCCCTGGAGAGGATCTTAAACTGAACAGATACATGGTATGATTTGTATATTGAAGCATCAGTCAGGCAATGGAGAAGATAGCAGATTGCAGGGGGCAAAATGAGGCACGCAGGCCTGTCAGAAGCTCCTGCAGTAATGAAAGAAAGAAGTGATGATTGCTTGGAAGAGCACGGTGGTGGTGGAAGTAGAGCCTATGGATAGATTTCAAAAGATAGAACAAACAATTTCCTCTTAAACTGGACGCGAGTGTGGAAAAGAAAGATGAGGCAAGTTTTTTGGCCTGAGCACCTGCAAGCAGGCTGGAGTTGCTACTTTCTGAGTTGGAGCATCCTATGGTAGGATTGGTGGAAAAATTAAAAAAAAATTCGTGTTGGACGTGTTAAGTTTAAAAAGCATATTAAATATCCAGGAGCAATGTCAGAGGGTCATCGTGTCTATGAGTCTAGCATTTAGCGGTGAGGTAAAGGCTGGAGCTGCCACTCCAAGAGCCATGGCATCTATGTGCCCCTTGAAACCGTGGAACCAGATGGGAACCCCTAGGCTACAGGTGTTGATAAAAAATGAAAGAAGACCCAAAGCCCTGAGCCCTATGACATTCTGCTGTTCAGAGTTTGCAAAGAGAGGAGGATTAAAAATGTGTATAATTGTAACCCCTGAAAAAGGAAAACAAGACAATAGAACAGTTGATATTTAAAACTACATTCCAAGAAAAGTTTCTGGAAATACAAAATTACCTGTATAGACATTACGATTAATATAGTACCTTACCTAGGAAAATTTACCAACAATGGTCAATTCTGAGACATATTATATGAAATCTTTTAGACTTCAAAGATGAGAAAGACTCTGGCTCTACAGGAAGAAAAAAGCAATTGCAAAAGAAAGTTAGTCTTGGGGCGCCTGGGTGGCTCAGCTGGTTAAGCGACTGTCTTCGGCTCAGGTCATGATCCTGGAGTCCCTGGATCGAGTCCCGCATCAGGCTCTCTGCTCAGCAGGGAGTCTGCTTCTCCCTCTGACCCTCCCCCTTTAATGTGCTCTCTCTCATTCTCTATCTCTCAAATAAATAAATAAAATCTTTAAAAAAAAAAGAAAGAAAGTTAGTCTTAGGGTGTCTGGGTGTCTCAGTCAGTTGAGCATCTGGCTCTTGGTTTTGGCTCAGGTCGTGATCTCAGAGTCATGAGATCGAGCCCTGCCTCAACTCCATGCTCAGAGGGGAGTCTGCTTGAGATTCTCTCTCTCCCTCTCCTTCTGCCCCTGCCCCCTGCTCATGCGCTCTCTCTCTCTCTCTCTTTCTCAAAATAAATAAACAAATCTTTGAAAAAAGAAAAGAAAGGCTGACATCAGACTTCTTTTTAACAATGTACAAAAAGAGACAAAAGATGACAAAATTTTAAGAAACTTGAAGAAAGAATATATGAAGAAATAGAGAATAAACAAAAAGAAAGCAGAACACATAGAGAAAAATATAGTAAATATAAAAGGACATGAGTAAGCATAATGAAATATTTTTTTAAATTTGTAACCAAAGTTATTAGTTATGATAAATGTAAATGAGTTTAACTCAACATGAAATGAAAAAAAAATTACAGATTGACTAAAAAAGCAAACTTCAATACAAGAGAAATGTCTGAAAGGAGTATTCCAGAAAAGCTAAAAACTAAAAAAAAAATTAGGGGAACAAATAGAAAATATAATTTAAACAATGCAGTTTACAATATCATCAGGAAAAATTTAAATATCAAAGAAGGCATGGGGCACCTGGGTGGCTCAGTCATTGAGTGTCTGCCTTCAGCTCAGGTCATGATCTCAGGGTCCTGGGATGGAGCCCCATATCAGGCTCCCTGTTCAGTGGGGAGTGTGCTTCTCCCTCTGCCACTCCCCCTGCTTGTGCTCTCTCTCAAGTAAATAAAAAAAATCTTTAAAAAAAAAAAAAAAGAAGGCATGTATATAGTTTCAAAAAGTTGTAAAAATTCACAGGGAAGTGAGAAGCATTTAGAAAGTCAAAACAAACTTAAAAAAGGACAAAACAACATGACATCAACATGCAGTAAGCTATACTAGTTAATGCAGTATGATCTGGCACAATGATAAGTAAGCTAACCAGTGAAACAGAGTCCCAAAACATAACTGCACAGATATTGTCCATTTTATTTAAAAGATGATGGTGCAGTGAAGTGTGGAAAGGAGAGCCTTTTCAATAAAAACCTTGCTGGATCTAATTGTCTATCCATATAATATGTGTATATTCAAAATATATCTATACCATCATCTTCTACCTACCATCATACACAAAAGCTATTTCCAGATGGATCAAGTGTAAATGGTAAAACAATAAGGTTTCCAGAGAGAAACATCTTCATGATGTTAAGGTAGCCAAAATGTTCTTAAACAGAACACAAAAGTCACTAGTCATAAAAGAAAAAAAAAGGTTAAAGTGATCTACACTAAAATTAAGAATACTTGTTCATCAAAAGATACTATTAAGAGGTGAAAAACAACCAAGACAGGAAAAAATATTTACAATATACATAATCAACAAAGAATTTGTGTTCTGAATATATGAAAAACACCTATAAATCAGTAAGAGAAAGACATAATTTAATAGAAGAAAAAAAGAAAAGACATCGGACTTTTCAAGGAAGAGGAAAATAAGCATTTCACTGGTGAGGCAAATAAATGTATGAAATGGCATACAATCTTTTCCCCCATCAAATGCAAATTAAAACAATAATGTGATATTGTCTTAATGGCCACAATGAAAAATACCAAACGTTGTTCAGGAATATGGAGCAACAAGCCCTGTATTTCTAGGAAGTGTAAATTGGTACGCCCCTCCATGGGAAAATGTTAGCTGGTGTCCACTAAATCTAAACATATACTTGTCTCAGTTAAAAGAGCAATAACAACACATAGTGTCTCAGTCACTCCCTTCAATACCACCATTTCCGTAATTTCTTTCTATCCAATGACAAAATTAAACAGCACGAAAAGAAAAGATATCCCCAAACCATTTCCATGATGGGGCCGAGTCTATTTGCAAAGAACTCTTTAATTAAAGTATTTCAGTAACCATAACTAATACTATGAACATCGCCACTATAAAGCCATTAACTAACTAAAAAAAAAAGAAAAAAGAAAAAGAAAAATGAGGAAATAGCAGCAAAAACTGTAATTATGTCCCTTTGAGGAGACTGAAATTTTTCAAAAAATATACCATATATAAAATACCAACGTGTAGACGAGATTGGGCGAGGGGTTAAGCACACGAAAAAATCTTGCAATCACTCCTTGAGAGTTTCCGTCTGTTGGGTTGGGGTATACAGGGAAGGGCAGATGGTGGTTTACAGAAAAAAAAAAAAAAAAAAAAAAGAGTCCTGATTCTGTATTGTGTTACCTACTGTCATCAATGACAGCAAATGGATCTCAGCTCCAAATTTGCAGTCATGGGCTCAGAGCGGTTAACCCCAGTGATTACGTAGGGTAATGTTGTGTGCTGCATTTTCTTTGCTTTTAGTGACAAAGCCTTTTATTTCACTCTGGTAGCGCTAATTAATTATGCATTACAATTGCCAAGTAAGGGAAAGATTTTACCCTAAATTTACAGAGACACAAAGAAGGTTAAGTAACCTTATCAAGGTCACACAGCAGGCTATCCACAGAGCAAGGCATAAGCCCTTTGAATATTCACCAGTGAAATATTTAATATTAAAAACAAGTTTTCCCAAAGTACCGTCAAATGTAATGAACACTGCGTTTTGTGTATAGAATGAAAAATGAGAATGCTCTGAGGGAAAACAGCGAAATGACTCACTGTTGGTTCTAGTTGAAAGAAAAACACTCACTACAAATGTCCCTGTGTTGCAATCCATGTTCTAAAGGAATTTTGAAAACCTTTCACAATTTGTAAGGTTAAGAATTGTAAAATGGTCTATAGTCAAAAAAGCCCTTAGCTATACTCAGAGTCAAAAGATCTGGGTTTGAGTTCTGACTTCAATTACCACCTGTGCAACCTTGGACAATCACTTATGCTCTCAGAGCAACTCCATTATCTGCAAAAATGAGAACAATAAGGCAATATTGCGAGGGCTATCTCGGGGGTTCAAGGGGATGACGGCGGTGAAAATTGTGCAGATCGCAAATTGCTATACAAATAAGAGGTATTATTATAGGAAAAGAACACAAAGGTATTTTCTCAGTTAGAAAATGATAAATTGTAGCTGCAACTGGGAATGTCACTTTGGTTTTAAGCAGAAAAAGCTCTGCCAAGTAGAAATGGAGATGTGAAGTCAGGAGTATTTGGCTACTTTCAACTGCACTGGAACAGCATGCCCTTTTGGGTCTGAACAAATCTGTCCCTTACTCGTTGTCAGCCAGCCTAATGTAATAAATCCTGAGGGATGCGCTGAACTCATTTGGCCAAGGTTTGCAGCTTGGGGCTAAAAATCTTGTAGAGCAAGCACTCTGGCCTCACAAAACCACTGTGGAGTCATTAGTGTCCATATTGAGCAGATCAGACTCTGATTCAGGTTTTATCACAAGCAATACCTTTGATATATTTTTCATGTTCACTGCATTAAACATTAATATGTGAATGTCACAATAAAGAGTGCAGTTTTTCATTAAATAAATAAATAGGCACCCAACTTGAGCAAGGATAGAACCATTTTAAATCAGATTTCATATAGCAATGAAAATAAACTAGTGTTGTCATTACACTTTAGAGCTGTAGGGATGACTTATAGGGAGACGGTAAAAAGGTCAGACGAAGGGGATAAAATCCTTGACATGCCACGGAAAGAAAATCATGTCTGCTTTTTTCCCTCTGAAGCCCATAATGCAATCAACACAGTTCCTCCCGTGCATGTTTCATACAAAAAGAAGGTTCAACTGGAAACTAAGGCGAATCACATCTAGAAAGACAGCATAATCTATGCAAGACCCTCCGAGATTTTCCAGTGAACACTGTATTATTGTTTTTGTCTTCCAATAATTTCAAAAATTGCATTAAAATTAAAAGCAGGGCCATAAATGTAGCATATGTTACAAAATTTCTTCAGAAGAAAATTCTAAATGTATTGTGCTTAGAAATAACCCATCATTCCCATACAGTAGAACTAAAATTTATTAAGTGAATAACTCCATTATAAAAATGCTATTAAACCAGAGTAATTTTTAATTGTCCCAAAAGGAAGACATACAAAAGTGTCTGGGGTTTTTTTGTTGTTCTTCTTTTGATCAGAAAATATAATCTATTTTATGAAACTGCCAAGTTTGGAAGTAAACAGAGCTTATTCCTATTACTATGATGACTCCCTTCTTAGTCCACATATAACTTTTTTTTTTTTCCACATATAACTTTCGACTCCAAAAACTTAACTACTAACAGCCTATTGCTGACCGGAAGCCTTACCAATAACATAAATAGCCAATTAACACATATTTTGTATATGCATTGTATACTGTATTCTTACAATAAAGTAAGCTAGAGAAAAGAAAATTATTTTAAAAATCATAAGGAAGAGAAAATACATTTACAGTACTATACTGTAAAAAAAATCCACGTATAAGTGGACCCATGCTGTTCAAACCTGCGTTATTAAGGGTCAACTGCACTCCGATTGTTTTAAGGCAAAAGAGACAATTTTGCAATTTTCAATGTAATTGGGTAATTGCTTTTCCATTCTAACTTGGATCTTAACTTGCTGAAAAGTTGTATATATATATATGCATATCTATAACTATCTATCTATCTCTATATATCTATATACCTATATATGTGTGTGTGTATATATATATATATACACACACACAGAGAGAGAGATAGAGGGACAGGGTGGTAGAGAATCTATATATGTGTGTCCTGCCAGAAAAAAACAGATGTTGACCAGAGTTTTCATATAACGCCTGTAGCAGCTTTGGCTATGACCGACAGTTGGGAGAAAATGGAAATGTTTTTCAAAGGGAAATCGGATGAGTTGGAAGTGAGGGGAGGGAGTACAGGGGAAAGTAGTTGAGACATTAAAAAAGAAGGCTTTGTTCCTGGGAAAACTTTCTTCCTGAGTTCAAAATATAGGAAGAGCCATTCTGGGAAAATGATCATAAATTCTGTTTGCAGGGGGATAAAAGCTGCCTCTGATTCAGCCAGATGGAGACATAAAGTCAGTATTGGGAACTACAAATCTGGAGTCAGAGAGGAATCTAAGGCAGAGCTTCTGAAACTTTAATGTGCAGAGAAGTCATTAAGGGATCTTGTTAAAATGCAGATTCTGATTCAGCGGGTCTGTGGTGGGAGCAGAGATTCTGCATTTCTTTGTAGCTCTCAGGTGATGCCAGGATCCAGGGATGACATTTTGAAGAGCAAGGCTCACACTAAATAGAAGGGGAAACTGTTCAAATAGGGTTCCTCATGTTTGAGGGAATGAGCCTCAGATATGGACAAGCCAGAGTGGTCTTTGAACTCACAAAGAAGTAAGATCATACCATTGAATACAGTATCGCTCAGTTGTGTTTCACATGTTTTACCTTCCAGATGGTGAGTCAATATGGAATACATGAGCTTAATCACAAACAAAAAATTTCCATTTAAAATGACCACATTCAAGACAAACTTAAGAGATAATTTGGTGAATGCTGTAATCTCAGAAATTGCGGTGCCAAATCAGAGGACACGGTGATGAGCACTTCACAGATTTCCCTGAAGGAAACTTGGTTTCCAGTCCCAGTTTTGGCACCAGCTCGCCATGGGGCCGCATGGGCCTCCCATTCCTCAACCATTAATTGAAGGATTTGATCTGGAAGGTTTTTATTTCTTGGTCTCATTTCCCCACTCAACTTTGCACCCCAATTAAATCATTTGTCCAAGGTGGCTTCTATCAGCCATTTGGGTGGGTGCCTCTACCCTTCCAAGGGGTGCTTGTCCAGGGAAGGCAGGGACCACATTTTGTTCACTTTTATGGTCAATCCCAGACCCTCACACACAGCCCTTTGCTCACTCCATGTGTGTCTGATTAACTTCCATCTCTAATATTCTAGGATTCCTTAATTTCCAAGTTAGCATCACTATAAATACTGTCATCTTTTAGTAAAAGAGATGACACAGGAACCCGGATCAGTCTCCTTGTTGTGCAACCGTCTGCTCGGTGTGCGCCCCTGTGCTGAGGTGTGTGTGTGTAGGGGCAGGGGGCTGTCTCAGAACCACAGCTAAGAGGTGACCAGAAGTCCTGGAAGTATGAGCACTGATTCTGATCCCTGCAAAACTTGCTTGTCTCTTTCTGGTTTATAATCTCAATAAGATCCAGATTCTGGCCTCTTAAAGCTAATGTGCAAATGTGCAGGCTTTCTACTCTCATCTCTGGGCCTCAGACGTCAGCTTTGGGAAGTGAGCATGTGCTGGCTTTCAACTGGCTACAACAGCAAGGTGTGGAGAGGGCCTTGCACAGTCCCTTGTCTACAGCGAGCCTGCTTCGTGTTCCCTTTCTTGCATGGATGTTCCATTCTAGAGGTCGCACCTGGCCATCCCCATTAGCTGGAACCTAGACAGTGCCTGCTAGTAGAAGAGACTTCTGATGCAGACATACTATATCTATATTCATTCTGGCCCCAAATAAAAGTCACTTTTGAGCAATACATACCATTTCTCTGAATTCCTGACTTTTCCGTATGCCTCAAAAACAGAATATGCCTTTTGCTGTCTTTACCTTGACTTCGTACCCAACTCCCTTTCTTTGTCTTTCCACTACCTAAGCCTATTATTGTTGTGCATCAGGAAGCTCTTGTCACAGTTCTTTGATAACTTAAGTTGTCTTAATGGGCCTTCCTAAACACCCTCTGCAGTACAATCTGTTCCTCTTGGCATTCACAGGCACCACCAGCTTCTTTGGGTACATTCTGTTCAGAATCCTTCCTGGCACTGTCATTATGCCCCATGACAGAGCTCATTGCCCCAGTGTTCAGTGACTGCCACCATGAGAGAGAAGCTGTGTGAGCTACAGGAGGCTGCTCATCCAGACTCCAGGCTGATGATCACCACACCCTCATGACAGCCCAAATGACTTGTGACAGTGCCATTGGAATACATGGCATGATTATACACTTCTAATTTGAGAACCCAGTGCAGAGCAGCAAAGAGGCCTAGAGTGAGGCACTGCCAAATGGCTTTGCTCCTTACAATATGATGACAAATCTATACAGCGGGTTCCAGGCCATTGCTAATGCTGCTCTTGGATGGAGTAGGTTTGAAAACACGACGAACAATAACTTCTATTCTGTGATCAATCAAGAGTAGCATGTCCTGAGCCCTCAGTCTACACAGGTGCCCAGCTAACACCACAGGGCTCACAAACAAGGAGACGTGGTGCCTTTCCCAGAGGAGTCTACCACCACAAATGTCTTCCAACACCTCCAAAGAACAAAAGCAGATTTTGTAAAGCCATCCTTAATTACCACGATGAAGTTAAATGATCTTCATTTCTCCCTCTGACTTCCCCTATTGATCTTTGTACCTCTATTAAATCATTCATCGGAATTGGCTTTCTATCAGCCTTTTGTGTGGTTTCCTCTGTCTTTCCATGCCATGCCAGTCTGGGAAAGGCAGGAACCATAAATGGCTTCTTTGGATGCTCAACCCCTAACCCTCACATAGCCTTTTGCTCACAGTAGGTCCTCAGTAAATGTGTGATTAAATTCAAGCTCTTATGTGCTATGACCATTTTAAAATAGGCGAAGAGGGTCTATTTCATCTAACATCTCCCCTTGTATGCATCAATAGATAAACATCCACCAATAGATCTTGGAGAATTATATAATACTGGAGCTATAAAAAAAATCTTAGATATCTTCTAATCCCAACCCAGGCCCCTTTTGGTGAAGGCAAAGAAAGCCCCCAAAGCCAAAGGAACTTCTCAAGGTAGCAAAGCTCATTTGTGGCAGAAATCCTTCGAACCCAGGTCTCATCTTTTCCAACCTAATACTCTCCACACTCATTATTCTACGATCCTCCTGAGCTGGTTGCCACTACTATCTCCATCGTGCTTCACCAAGCTCAGTTTGCTAGACTCCTTACTCAGAGATGTCCATAAAAGATGGTCATATTTCTTTCCCATTAACATTATAAGGCACAAATCATAGACAGCGCTACCCCCAAGTTCCCAAGCATCTTAAGGCTATGACAGAAGAAAAGTAACTTTTTTTCGACAAGCAAAAGTCTTTGGTAAGAACTGGCCATTCAGAGAAAAGCCCTGGGCTGGGCCACTCTGCTTGATGTTACTTCCGATACGGCCCTTTCAATGGCTTCCACAGGGGGGTGTGGTGTCTCGGTTCATCACTTGTTCAGCCCCACAGCAATTATTATCTGGTTGGTTGTTATGCCAGGGTCTACAGAGGTGGCAAACAGTTCACTAAATCCTCTCTTTTGGTCTAGTCTGAATTTGATCAATGAGCAGAATTGAGCAGGGGGGATGTTTAGAAGATGAGTTTCTTGCTTAGAAGAGTACTGGTCACAAAGACTGTGAAAACCTCTGCCTAAAATCTGAATGACAGGATAATGATGAGCATATAACTTTGATTCTCAACCCTGCCCACAGAGTGGAAATTACCAGGGGACTCCTAAAAGTACCAATAGCTGGGCCCACTCCAGACCATTTAAATCAGAATGTCTGGGGGACGTTACCATCTTTTAAAAGCTCCTCACGTAATCCTAATATGCAGCCAGAGCTGAGATAGCTGTTACACATTTCTGATTTCTCCATGGTGATGTCCTAGTCCAGGTGTTCTCAATATTTAATTTTTCAGCAGTCAACATGCCTAAGGGCTAGGTAAGTTACTTCTTTCAGGAGAACAAAGCTGGAGGTACCACAATCCCAGATTTCAAGATATACTACAAAGGTGTAGTAATCAAAGCAGTGTGGTACTGATACCAAAATAGATATATAGATCAATGGAACAGGATAGAGAGCCCAGGAATGAACCCATACCTATATGGTCAATTAATCTATAGCAAAAGAGTCAAAAAATATATAATAGGGGAAAGACAGCCTTTCCAATAAATGAAGCTGGGGAAAGTAAATAGTTACATGTAAAAGAATGAAACTGAGCCATTTTCTTAGACCATACACAAAAATAAACTCAAAATGGATTAAAGACCTAAATGTGAGATCTGAAACCATAAAAATTCTTGAAGAGAGCAGAGGGCAGAAATTTCTCTGATGTTGGCCATAGCAACATTTTTCTAGATATGTCTCCTGAGGCAAGGGAAACAAAGGCAAAAATAAACTATTGGAACTACACCAAAATAAAAGGCTTTTGCACAGCAAAGGAAACCATCAACAAAATGAAAAGGCAACCTACTTGAAGGGAGATATTTGAAAATGATATATCTGATAAAGGGTTAATATCCAAAAGACATAAAGAACTTATACAACTCAATATCAAAGTCATCATCATCATCATCCAATTTAAAAATAGGCAGAGTGCCTGCATAGATATTTTTCCAAAGAAGACATACAGATGTCCAGAAGACACAAGAAAAGATGCTTAGCATCACTAATTACCACAGGAATACAAATCAAAACCACCATGAGATATCATCTTACACAAGTCAGAATGGCTATAGCAAAAAGACAAGAAATAATGAGTGTTGGCAAAGATGTGGAGAAAAGGGAACTCTTACGTCCCTTTGGTGGGAATGTGAATTGGTGCAATAACTGTGGAAAAAAGTTTGGGGGGTTCTTCAAAAAATTAAAAATAGAAATACCATAAGATCCAGTAATTCCACTACTGGGTATTTACCCAAAGGAAAAAAACAAAAACAAAAACACTAATTTGAAAAAAATATATATGTTTATTGCAGCATTATTTGCAATAGTCAAGATGTGGAAATAACCTAAGTATCCATCAATAGATGAATGGATAAAGAAGATGTGGTGTATATATGCAATAGAATATTGCACAGCCATAAAAAAAAATGAGATCTTGCCATTTGCAACAAGATCCATAGATGGACCTAGAGCATATAATAATAAGTGAAATAAATGAGACAGAGAAAGACAAATATCATATGATTTCACTTACACATGGACTCTAAACAAGAAAACAAATGAACAAAGAAACAAAAGGCAAAAACAGGTTCATAAATACAGAGAACAAACTAGTGGTTGTCAGAGGGGAAGGGAGTGGGGGACAGAATGGGCGAAATAGTGACAGGGATTAAGAGGTAGAAACGTTCAGTTATGAAATAAATAGTCGCAGAGATGAAAAGTACAGCCTAGGGAATACAGTCAATAATATTGTAATAATGTTGTATGGTGACAGATGGAGACTACACTTACCATGGCAAGCCTTGTGTACTGTGTGGAAACTGTCCAATCACTATGTTGTACATCTGAAACTAATATAACATTGTATTTCAACTATGCTTCAATAAGAAAAAATGCTTTAAAAATAAAGTTACCTCTTTCAGTAAGAGGGGCTCACTAAAGCATTGAAGGGAGCAAAGGAGTTGTTTGTGAAGGAGATAAGGTGGCTATCCTCCAGGAAATCATGTCAGTCTCATCAGGGAGGGAGAGGCAAAGAAATATTTCACACCTCCAGCCTCCTTGATGGTCATAGACCTTCCCAAGATTTTTCTCTTCCTCCTTGGTAAAATGGAAGTAACATCTAATTCCATCTTACCTTGCTCTGGGCTGCGGCGCAGAACAGTATTAAATAAGGCTCCTTGTTTTTCTTGATGCCCTCTCCAGATCAAGTCTGGTCTTATTGCTTTCGGCCAAAGGCTTTTTCAGAATTTACAGAGCAAAAGTCTCTGTAATCTGATCTTCCGAGTGAGTTACGACTTGGGACTGAGCACTTAAGTATGCTAAAGAAAAGAAAATGTAACATTTTGGAAGCAACTTTTAAAATAAATCATTATTGTCATATCTAAAATAGCTTTAGCTCTGATTTTTAAACAGCCATTTCAAAAAGATAACTTCTTAAATTTATTTATGTCTGTATTAGGCGAGAAACTGCCTACTTTTTTGAGTGGAGTACTGATCTTGAGTAAATATTAATTGAAAAGTATTTGGAAAATATCTGACATGGAACCAGACAGGTAAGTGAGAAAAAAATATATACGAGACCTGCTTCATCAAGCCTCCAAATGCAGGCCCATTGGTTGGAGGAAGAGATCAGCTGGTCGTAAAAGGGTGAGTTTAGGAAGAATAATGATGTCCAGAGAGACTAAGCTCCTATGATCATTTTGATTCTCCAGCCCCAACTTTTTCTGAGGTCTAGGGGAAAATACGTTGTAAGAAAAGAAAATGTCAGTTTCAAATAAAAATTAAAATTAATCAGTGTAACCATGGAAAGTGAACATGCAAGTTAGCACCTCCCTGCCCTTCTCTCTTACAGCACTTCTGCAACAATCTCTTTGTAATTTGTTTTGCAAAGAATCAGTGTCTGTCTTCCTCAAGAACATCAGCTTCATCAGAGATGTCACTGTGTTTTGTCCTCTAATATATCCGCAGAAGCTGGAACAGTACCTGGCGCAGAGAACATGCTCAATAAATATCTGTCCCATAACTAAACGAATAAATATCAATGACGAAAATAGAAGATAGAAAGTACGGCAAGCGATAAGGTAAGAAAACAGAAAGATGGCTTTGTGTCTCATTAGTAAGATAAAAGAAAGATTCATAGAGTGGAAGACTTTTTTTTTTTTTTAAATCCCATCTTGTTGAATTGCTTCTCCAAGGAGGGACATGAGTCTGTTCTTTGCCTTTTGTTCTCAGAACAATGTCTTTTGAAGAGCAGAAGGTTTTCATTTTGATGAAGTCTGAGTCATGGCTTCAATACTGCAGAAGCTGTAGAGAATCCTGTCTGGCTAAACAGCTGCTTGCTTTTTGATTGACCCTAAGGAAGAAGAGTCACCACCGAAATCATAGTCAAGAGCCGATAATTTGAATCTGCATCACTAGTCCTCACGCTGCCTCCTCAGATGTAATTTTTAAACCAGAAAAGTAGAGCAAGGATATCTCTAAGGAGTCATGTTGTGTACACTTCCTGGGCTTGAGCAGCACCCTCGTGTTAGGCATTCACTAGGCAGACAACCTGTCTCAGAAGACCACTATCCACCCGAGTGTATTACTGATTTTCGGTTCTAGCTCCCTGCAGGTTTAATGGTGATAATCCAATAAGGAATACGGCTTAGAAAGAAGGTGCTACCTTTGTAGTTCTGCAGACTTAATGTGGACTATAGAAAACCTATTCCCTAGGTGTTTGGCTAATTGCACTCTGTCATCGAGGTTAGTGTGTCCCTTTGTTCTTGCAAAATCAGTTGGAATAAGCCATTAACTTTCTATTAGACCAGCATTAGTAGACTCAGTGTGTTGATCCCCTTCTGATAGAAAATTTATATGCAATAAATAATTTAATGCTGAAATTCACATTACACAGAAATTTCCTGGTGTGATATCAGGGATTATTATCTGGAA
The DNA here is from genome assembly GCF_011800145.1 of Mirounga leonina. NCBI lineage: Eukaryota > Metazoa > Chordata > Mammalia > Carnivora > Phocidae > Mirounga > Mirounga leonina. The sequence goes on from NW_023270807.1 coordinate 70,430,315, forward strand.
CAAATTATAGGCAAAGAAAAAATCATTTGTACAATATCTGTACACCAAAGATAAGGTTTAGAAAATCACCATTAAACCAACAGACCATAAAATGACAATAGGAACTATTAATTCAAAGAAAAAAATTATCAACTCTCTTATTTAAACATTGACACAGAATTGTAAGTTACATTTGGAAAATCAGTATGTTTTTAGAATTAAAGAAAAGCCAACAAGAAGAAAAACCCTCACAAAGGCTTTTTAATAATCATTTATTTAAAACTATGTATGCCCCTTTAGCACAGTTTCAGTCTTAACTTGTGAATAGGAAGATCATTCTAGAAAAAACAAGAAATTCAGCATCAAAAATACACCAAAAAAAAAAAAAAAAGAAAGAAAATGCAATAACCTATGTCAGAGGAAGAACAAGAAGCTTTGATATTACTAGAAGAGTAAAACACACATACCTTTCTAGATTTAGAAATAGTATAGCCAGATATTTTCTTTTCATCTCAATACAATTCCTTCCATAATAACAATCTTGCTAAAAATAGGCTCTATAATCAGAGACAATATACGATAAGGCAAGTAGATTCCCAGAAATGTTTTCTAATCTATGGTTGCCATTTGAATAAGAAAATGAAAGGAGGAAGTGCATTATTGCAACATTAAGCAATTAAGGAAATATTACCAAATTAGAGCGTCCAAAGAGTATTAAAATTTGACAAAATAAAATTTCTCTCCCTGTCTTGGTCAAGCATCATTCATTTAATTCATAATACTTTTTAAATAACATCAACGTAATTGTCCACTTTCAAAGAGGGAATAAACAGCACTTTCTTCTGAGCAGACAAAGTGGGGGGAAAAAATCTGTCTTTCCACTTCCATGAAAATCTAGGCTAAGTTTGCCCAGAGCTGACAGAGATTCTCTTGCTGAGTCCCAGAAGTCGCCCACAAAACAAATTCTAGAAAAGCCGTGCATCAGAATGTCAAAGCAGAGGTTGCGGTGCGGCAGCTGTGTGATGAGAGTCTGTCACCCACAAGGAACCCACGGAGTCTAGGTCCTGCTCCTCACCCATCACCTCAGTTCACCACCGCAGCATGAGAGAGCCATGGGCAAGGTGGCAGTGTGGCCTAATTTCCCCATCTTCTTCCTCCAAAAATGTTAGCACTGCAGTGGAGTGGTGGACTGCAGCTCTGTGTGGACATTTTCTGACTGGAATAACCGAAACATCACAAAATCCCTTGTTATTGACACTCCTTTGCCTATAACCCACTTGAGTGAGATGTGGCAAAGGACAGCTGAGGCCTATGTGTGTTTTTTTTTGTCAGGAAGGGACTTTTGCATCTAAAGTGTCAGTCCAGGCCAGGGCTTAGACCAGGGCAAGACAGCAAAGAGCTGGTGCTGGTCCTGACATGCAGGAAAAAATTAATGATGGGAAATTTATGGCAGTGTTTCAGCTTCCATTAAATAATGAACACATGTTTCTCTCAGTGGACAACAAGACTGGTGTAACTACTCCTTTGAAGTAGGGACATCATATATCACCTAAGTATTGTGGGGTATCACATAGAAATAAAGAGATAAGAGTAGGGGAAAAACTTTGAAATATGTGACTGGTGATAGCAATTAACATGTTTGTGGGTTTTACAGTTTACCATGCACCTTAACCTTCTTCTTCTGCAAAATAGTGATAAGATTATTACCCACATCACAGGATTGCTGTGAGAATTAACTCCGTTAAAACTTGCAAAGAATCTGAAACAGTACCTGGTACATACAATATTACTATGTATTTTAACATTACTTCTATCATTATTATTAGTTTTCATACTGCCCTGTGACTTTATGATCCCAGTGTTATATATGAGAAAACTGAAATTTTCTGATTGTGGATTTTGTGGGTTTTTTGATACACCATACTACTTTAATAATAGTAATTATTACTATTATTATTAATAGTTAGCATTTATTCAGTGTTGATTGTGTGCTAAGCTTTTCGTACATGCTAATCCCATTGAAACCTTGCTGCTATCACATGAGGTCTTACCTACATTTTAGTAATGAAATGACTGAAGCCCAGAGACCCTAAACAGATTTACCAAAGTCATGAAATTTAGGAGATGTTGGGCAGCGATTTGAACACAAACCGTGTCACCTAAAAAGTTTAAATCCTTACCTATTCTTGCCACTGTCTCCTGGTTTATTACAATCACTCTAGGATTTGCCAGTTTTCCAAAAGAATCACCAATTGACACAGGGGTCAAATGGATGGGTCTTAGTGCACCTTGCATTCTCTCTTGCTCCAATCCTGGTCTAACGAGGAAGAAACTACAGGCACCGTGGCACTATGCTTTCAGCAGTCACTCACCATCTTCAAAATACCAGTCCTACTCTTTGGCATACAGCTCTTGGCTTTGCTGGAGGCAGGGGTGGGGAGGGTAAGCTATGAAACAGCACCCCTAACCTGTACCTTCCAGATCAAGCACACCATCTCAATAGTGCCAGTCAAAAGTGTCTCCAGACATTGCCAAATGTCCCCTAGCAGACAAAATCACCCCTTCCTGAGAATCACTCATCTAGACTTCCTTGCTAAAATGTTCACATCTATTTCGAGACAGCAAGCTTTAACCAGTAGCAGGGACTTAAACCAAGGTTATAAGGAAGAATTGGGTCCGGGTTAATTTGGGGAAGATGAGAAATGTCCATTGCGACAGGCCTGGCTGCAGGCCACAGAGACAAACTTCAGCTTAAATCAGTTCAACAAACCTTCACCAAGCACTGACCAGACTCTGGGCTACGGACTGGGGCTGTAAGAAGGAACCAGAACAACCCCAGGGTCGGGATCCTCCATCGGGCATCACGTCCCTCACATCCGCCTGAGGCTGGCTCTGCCACAGTGAGGCTTTCTGGGGTGTTTAATTCCTACGACTTCAGTTTGCTGACTCATCACTTGCTCTTCCTGTCTGAAGCTGTCTGGAGATGGGCACTGGATTTAAACTTTTAGTAAAAAGGCACAGAGTAGAAAATCTATGTTTCCTGAGGTCATAGCGACGGTTATCTCTAACTCCAAAAGCATAGCACTCCACTCGGGTAGAAGCAAAAAGTCACACTCTGAGTCCCAAACCATGGCAGACTGAAAGTGCTTCGCCTTCAAAGGTTTCTGCAGCTCTTTTAAAAGTTCATTAGGTTTGTTGGCTTTTTGTTGGTTTGTACAGTTGCTGTCGTTTTTGTCTCTATTATTTTTTTAATATAATTTTAAATGATCTTGTTGTTGTTTTTTTTTCATTGCCTTAGAGCCAGACAATATGAGTTCAACTCCTGACTGCCACTATTCGTGTGTCCTTGGGAAGCTGATTCAAACTCTCTGGGCCTCAGTTCATCAAAAATTGGGAAAAACAGCGTCAATATCATTGAGCTAATTATGAAGATTAAACCAACTAATATTTGTTATACTCTTAGGACAGTTTTTGACACATAGTAAATACTCAGATGTCAACAGTTATTGTTAGTGTTATTATTACTATTCTTAACGGCTAACATTCAGGCATCCATTATGTGCCTACTTCTGTGCTAGACACCTTAGATTTGTTATCTTTTTTGTCATTGCACAAATCCTATGATGTATCACTGTCTCTATATTTTATTTTATTTTTTTAAAGGTTTTATTTATTTATTTGACAGAGAGAGACACAGTGAGAGAGGGAACACAAGCAGGGGGAGTGGGAGAGGGAGAAGCAGGCTTCCCACTGAGCAGGGAGCCTGATGCGGGGCTCGATCCCAGGACCCTGGGATCATGACCCGAGTCGAAGGCAGATGCTTAAAAACTGAGCCACCCAGGCGCCCGTCTCTATATTTTAGATGCAAAACCTGACATTCGAAAAGGTTAAAACTTGCCCAAAGTCATACAGTTAGTAAGTGATGAATCCAGGAGCTCTTAGTCCTCTCTCAGAATAAGTAAGTTAATAAGAATTAAAAAAAGGAAGAAACAGCAATTAAACATCTTATAAGGACGAAGAAGGCATTAAACATAATGGTTAAAGGGGCACCTGGGTGGCTCTGTCAGTTAAACGTCTGCCTTCTGCTCAGGTCGTGATCTCAGGGTCCTGAGATCGAGCCCCGCATCAGGCTCCCTGCTCAGCAGGGAGACTGTTTCTCCCTCTGCCTCTCCCCCTGCCCTGTGCTCACTTACTCTCTCTCACTCTCCCTCTCAAATAAATAAATAAAATCTTTAAACATAATGGTTAAGAACAAAATCTTCAGAGACAAGCAACTCTGGGTATGTGGTGTCATTTTAACAGGCTTCTTTCTGAAACAGTTAATTTTTTTTTTTTTGGAAATGGTTAATAGTTTTTTTCTAAGTTCTGTGTCACCTGAAGGGGCATACTTCCGTTCTTAGGAAATTTCTGTAATAAGGGAGAATGTGAGGTAAAGGATACTAGGCCGAGAGTTTCAAAGATCCTTTAAGAAAAAAAAAGCTTCATGTATTCATCCATTCAGTGTATATATACAATCATCAGTGTGTATAATAATCATTATGGGTTGAATTGTCCCAAATTTAAATGTTGAAGTCCTAACCACCAGCACCTTGGAATGTGACCTTATTTGGAAATAGGATTGTTGCAGATATAATTAGCTAAATTCAGATGGGATTATACTGGCGTGGTGTGGGCCCTAATCCAAAATGACTGGTGTCCTTATAAAAATGGGAAATTTGGACACAGACAAGCACAGAGGGAAAATGATGTGAAGAGGCACACACATAAAGATAACCATCCATAAGCCAAAGGGAGTTTGCAGCCGATCCTTCCCTCACAACCCTCAAAAGGAACAATGCCACTGACGCCTCGATTTCAAAATTTTAGCCACCAGAACTGTAAGACAATAATGCCTGATTGGTTAAAGTGCCCAGTCTGTGGCACTTTGTTCCAATACAATCGCCAATTGTACCAGTCAGGTAGTCCAGGTTCTGCTGCAGTAACAAAAGCACCCGAGTCACAGGGGCTTATTCTAACAAAGGTTCATTTTTCTCTTACACAAAGTCTCTGTAACTCCCCGGGGAGGCTGCTCTCTACGCCCTGGCTTAGCATCTCAGGCTGCTTCCGGCTTGTGACACCTTCAGCCCAACACGCTACTTGAGAGCACTGGAGGGTCTCACACTGGCAAGGAAATGTCATTTCTGCCGTTGCCTAGAATGTAGCCCTTTCCAGCTGTAAGGGGGCTGGTAAAGATAAGCATCCTGCTTCCAAGAACAGGAAAACCAATAACACCAGACTAACTACAGGCTCAGTACGAGGCATGCAAAAGTTTAAAAAAAAAAAAAAAACAGACATGGCTCTCTCCCTTACAGGAATTCCACTGTAGAGGAATCACACTTGATACATAAAAAACAAGTGCAGGGGGAGCCTGGCTGGCTCAGAGGGTTGAGCATCTGCCTTCGGCTCAGGTCATGATCCCAGGGTCCTGGGATTGAGCCCCGAGTCGGGCTCCCTGCTCCACAGGGGGTCTGCTTCTCCCTCTCCCTCTGCCTGCCGCTCCCCCACTTGTGTTCTCTTGCTCTCTCTCTCAAATAAATAAATAAAATCTTAAAAAAAAAAAAAAAACAAGTGCAGAAAGTATTCAAATGGTGAGAAGTGGCCTGAAGGAAAGGGACAGGGTCCTTGAAAATGAATAAAAAAGGAGTGTCAGACTATCCAGGGTTATCTGGGGAGGTCCCTTTGAGACGACAGTCAAGGTGAGGCTTTACAGACGAGATGGACCCATCTATGCCAAGTGCAGGTGCAAGAGTGCTCCAGGAACAGGTGTTTCTACCCAGGATGGTATCAAACACTCACACAGTGTTTACTGCGCACCAAAAGCTGTTTGTTCCACACGCTCTAAATGTAAAACTATGTTTAACCCCATTTTGCAGCAGATAAAGAGACAGCGAAGCAAAGTGGTTGCCAAAGGTCACAGAGCTAGTGGTCAGCAGGGAGCAAAGATTCAAACTCACTTGGTTCTAGTGTCTGTGTGCTTAATCACTGTGCTTATGTGTGAAGAGGCTGGCTTGTTTGAGGAACTCAGCAAAGGATAGGATGGGCTCAGAGACTGAATTGAAGAGTGGCCAGAGGGCTATTAGGGATTATACAAGCGGGGACTAGATCATGCAGGGCTTTCTAAGGTTTTTTGCAAAAGTTCAAATTTTATCCTTTAAGGGCTATTTGAAGCGACTTACCAGTTTTAAGAAGAGCTGTAAAGTGAAATGATTTACACTTTAAAACACAAGTGAGAATTGGATTGGATGGAGACTGAAATCTGGAAAGCTTCTAGGTAGCTGAAATTAGACCTTGTATTTGTTTTCTGTCGCAGCTCTGACAGATTAGCAAAACCCTGGGGCTTAAATCACACACATCTATAATTTTGCAGTTCTATAGGTCAGCATCCCACGTAGATCTCACTGGGCCAAGGTCAAGAGATGGGGTCCTTTCTGAAGGCTCTAAGGGAAAATCAGTGTCTTTGCCTTTCCCATTTCCTTGAGGCTGCCTGATTTCCTTGGCTCATGCGCCCTTTCCTTCATTGTCAAAGGCAGCAACTTCAGACCATCTGGCCAAGAACTTCCTATGCTGCCACCGACTCTGACTTTCTCCTCAGACTGCCCCTTCCACTTTGAATGACCCTAATGATTCCACCGGGCCTAGCCTGATCGTGGAAGGTAATGTCTCTCTTTTAACATCAGCTGATAAACCTTAATTTCATCTGCAAGCCTAATTTCCTTTTGTTGTGGAACATCACACCTTGACAGGTTCCCAGGATTAGGATGTAGACATCTTTGGAGGGCCATTATCTGCCTACCATACTCTTTAATGACAATCAAGAGTGGTTTGATTTAATGAACTATGGCATCATCTTATAATGAACTTCTTGGCAACCATTAAAAACAAAAAAGTTTATGACATAGAAAGATTTATGTGATAAAGTGCTATGTAATGTGAACTCCATCATCTCCCACTCCAGGATTTCTTCCAGAGAGTGAGGTCAGTAAGCAGGACAGGTAAGGAAAGGCTTGCTTTATTTACACCGATTAGGAAAACTACCAGGTGGCAACAGCAGGCAAATCAGTGCTCAGAATGTCACCAACCTGGCACCTTTGACCCAAATCCTTGCCCACAGGACCTCAGACTTCCTCCTCTTCACAGGCTCTTCCCACATTATTCTAATTCCTCTCTCTATATATACTCTCAAGAATTTCAGGTCTGTTCATTCTTTCCTCCTTTACCAGATCAGTTCCTAAAAAGCTTGCTTACCAAAATACACTTTTCTTAATGACCAATGTTTTCTTAATGACCAAGCTCATGATTTTTTTATTCTACCAATTTAACCCTTTCTATTTGTACACCAAAACATGAAAGTTAAAATAATATATTCCCTAACACATACGATGACCTGACTAGAAAGTACACTTGCCAAAATATTAATCAATCTATCAATACCTCCCTATTATAATACAATTTTCCCCTCTGATTAAGATTATCTATACATCTCACCTGTTGCATGTGTCCCAAGTTTTAGTTCCCAGTAGAAAATTGTATTTCCCAGATTCTTTATTCCTGACCAACATCAAAGTAACAACAGGGTTTACATCATAGCATTTGGAACATGACTCCACCAGGTAGGCGTGCTTGGGCGTGTGTGGGGAAGTGCTCATGTACACATAAGCATGAATGCGTTCAGAAGAGTCCGGCGAGAAACACACCACACCGTGACCAGCTGTTACCTCTAGGTGGGGTATATAAATGAGGATCGACTTTTTATACTTCTCCTTCATTTTCAAAATAAATATGTATATAAAAAGAGAAAAAGTGATTTCCATTTATAGATAAATTTGTCTTTTAAGAAGATTCGAGGTACTTGTGCTCTACCCTGTTTTGGGCCTGACTCCTATTTCATGGCACTGACAGCCACACACTCTGCTATCCCTGGGTCACAGGTCACACTGGACTCTATCCTCAGATGTGCGAGCAGCACAGACCCTGATTAAATAAATACTAAACTAATGTTGAAAGCTAATAAAATTGCCATCAGCAGATCCACAGGATTCTAGCAGCACCAAAACTCAATAAAGGAAGGAGTCCATTTTTGCCTCATTCACTTTCTGAGGAAGACTGTTTGTACCTCATTGATTTTTCTCTCCTCATTGAATCATGTTTGCCTGCTCATTTAGTTTGAAGTTGTAGAGCCAGGAATTGTACATCTGTTTTTTATTTATGTTCCATACCCGTTTTCCCCCTTCAATTGCTTAACCCTTTATTTTACAATAACCATAACTGCCACCTAACACTGGAAGCTGAGATGGGGGCCACCATCGCTTAACAGAGCTTTTAATGCAGAGCCTGCAAAATAATTTTGAAAACAGAATGCGTGGGTGTATGTGCTTTTTGACCTGCCCTCTGCCTTTTTTCCCCACTCTACAGCATTCCCCCAAATTCCTTAATTTCTTAGTTAAAAACTAGGTGTGCAGACTTTTGCATTGTAAGGAGTTTATGGAGACACTGGAGTGGCAAACACACGTGGGCAATAAAACAAGCCAAATTATACAGACTATAAAAAGGTGGCACTTACGGTCTGACATATAGGTATAAGAATCTTCTTAGCAAACTGGCTTTCATTTTCTGTAATCCTGATGATCAGGCTGAGCTCAATAAATCTCAAACCCATCTAATATGTTAGCATTTGTCCTAGTTATTTCTACTTAAAAAATAGAATTGATTCACCCTCCTTTTTTTAACATGTTTCATTTTTTCAGAGTAGTGCATCTTACATATGTCAGATTCATTCATTCCACAAAAATAATACCGTGTTCCTTCTGTAGGTCAACACTCTTCTAGGTGTTGAGGATAAACAAAACAAATAAGCAAGAGTCCCTGCCCCAAGAGAACTTACATTTGAAAGGTCAGAGACATAGAATAAAAATATATTCTTGTAAATACACAGCTTATATCTAGAGAAGTAAAGTGGCAAAAATAAAGCAGGGTAAAGGCAACAGGAAATGCCAAAGTTCGGGATGAGGTGAGTATGGATGTTACTCCTTTGGATGGCCACTGATTGGTTTAAAAGTAACTGGATGATTTTCCTAGGTGTGTTGATCCCTAAATATAAACACATTTACACTTTACCATTAAAAACTCTAAACAAAAATATATGTCTAAACTCCATTTCCTCAAAATTGCTGCCTATTTTCTCTGCCTCTCTTTTCCTTCCAAGCTAGGTTTTATAGAGACAAGTCCACAGGTGATCCATGTCCATTTCCTCACTTCCCATTCGGCCTCAAAACCTCTGCAATGTGACTATCCCCACTTAGCTAAGGGAGCTGTTCCACCAAGATCATCAGTGACATCCCAGTTGCCCAACTGCCTGAACTTCCCTTAACCTCGCTGTGTCATTTGTCACCAACCATCCCTTCCTCACTGAAATTCTCTCCACAATTCCCACACATGTTCTCCTACTTCTCCTCCCTTCTTGCTGACCTTTTTTCTCAGACTTCTTTGCAAGCTTTTCTTCCTTCATCCCCTTGTCCCTTTACCTGGGTTTTCTAGAAAAGGGATCTGAGGCAAGATTTAAAATGTGATTACTTTATTAGATAATGCAAGCCCAGTCAGGGAGAGGGATGAAAAAGAAAAGCCTTTGAGCAATGAAGATAAAGAGCAGTTTGCACAATAGATGCATTGACTCAGCAAGCTGGAAGGCTGATAGAAGTAGTTCACAGGAGAAAGGAAGGAAGAGGGTTTATCTGCTTAGCTCCTCACACCTTCTGTTTCCTCTTGGTTGGAGTCCCAGGAGTATTGACTTTCTGGAACTGGCGGTGACGTCATCCAAACTCTTCAATGCGCCGAAATGGTCCTTCGTGATCTCGTCCATCTTTGATGCTGCAATCAGAATGTCCTTTCTCAAAGAGAACTAGAGCATTGCTATTCAATGGCTCTCAATTTGCCAGCATCAGTATTACCTCACGTATAGTTCAGCTCAAGCCTTTCCTAGCACCCACGTTCTGCTCTAGCCAGCTTTTCTGAGGGTAGATACATGTGCAGACTCAAAGGTCTGACTCTAAGTTTCAGCAGATCTAGCACATTGCTTGCTTATGTCTGGCTTTTGAACTAAAAATTATTTTTAGAATTTTAATTGTTGGGGGAGAAAGTATATGCAACAGAGACCTAAGTGGCCTGCAGAACCTAAAGTAATTAATATCTGGCTTTTTACAGAGAAGTGTGCCAAACTCTGGTCTACAAACCTTCTTTTTGTGTTACTGGGACAGTTAACAACCAACCTCCCCAAGACAGTGTGACAAGCCCTCCAGGGACTGGCATTGCTGGGCCTCCTCACCCTCGTCTCATGCTTTTGTCAACCCAATGCCCTGTGCTCTATCTTGAATTTACCCTATCCTTTTTCATTCCATGTCTTTGAAAATAGTTTCCACCTTATCTGTATGGAATTCACGTTCCCTAGCCCCACTTTCTCTGCCTGAAAAACCACCATTCACAATTTAAGATCATGTATCACTTTCTCCATGAACTAACTCTGGCCTCCCATACCATACCCGAAGCAGAGTCTCTTTTATTTCTACCTATAACTGTTTCTCCTACTCAAATTTGAATTTTTGAGTCTGACTCATACTAATAATAGCTAACACTTAGGACGTGACAGTTGATTCAGTACGATTTACATAAATTAAGTCATTTTATAATCACAACAATCCATGAGATAAGTACTTCTATTATGCCTTATTTACAGGTGAAAAGAACAAAAATAAAAATAAAAACAGGTACATAAATGTTAAGTAACTTGCCCAATGTCACGGGAGTTTAAACAAGCCACTCCAGCTCCAAAGTTGACACTCAACCACTATGCTGTTCTACTCAGCAGTAGCTCAAAAGTAAAATAACAAGGACATTATGGTAAAGCTGAATGGAAAAACATCTTGGTATTGAATTCTGAAATGGGATTTCTACTCTCCTAAATGAAGTGACATCAGACACAGGTCAAGAAGCTTGCAGTAAGGCTCACTCTCAGGCAAGAGAAGAGTAAAAACAATGCAGGCAAATTAGGAGAAACTGTGAATATGAAGCTGAAGTTCCTATTTTAAGGTCAAGGTAAATATAAAATGATCAAGAGGAGCCTGACAAATATGGGTTTGATTAATAAATAAAACGTTGAGAATATTGCAATAACTGTATCTCGTAATTGGACAGGATCCAAGTCCATGGTTGAATGTCCTCTATAATATTCCCAGCATTCCTGTTGAATCCCTCCAATCATTGACAACTCACTGTTTCCCAAAGCATTCTGTTGCAATTTCAAATGGCTCAAATTATTAGAGAATTCTCTATATTTTGATGGTATCTGTCCCTCATATACTTTTACTCATCTGCCCTGGTTCTGTTCTATAGAGACAAAGATAAGACATCTGATTAACTCTCCCACACGAGAGAGATTTTGTAGTCAGTCCTCAACTTGTTCTGGCTTAGACTAAATGTCTCTAGTTTCTGTATTGTGGACCGTGGTTTCCTGCCTCTCACTTGTCCAGTCATTTCCGTCTGGACCCATGCTCCTCTGCCAATGTCTCTTCCACTCCTGATATCCCAAACCAGACACAATATTATAGTTTCAGGATCTCGCAGTGCTGAGGCTGAAACTACTACTTCTTCACCAAAGAAGATAGTACTCTGCTGTTATTACAACTCAACATCTTATTTTTCAGGAGATGGCCTATGATACTGTTACTTCATATTAAGCTTCCAAGTAATGGAAACCTGAAGTTTGTTTTGTTTTATTTATCTTTTTTGTCTGCCTGTTTGCTAGTAGTGCTATGTCTGTGACTTACCCAACTGTGGCCAATAGTTTGGGACCTTTTTCAAAGAGTATATAAAGCTATAGTTGTGTGCTTAGAGAATTTCATTTTCCCAAAGTAGCCCAATATTTCAACCTATTGAAGAGCACTTAAATTTCTGATTCTGTTATATTGGTCATTCTTCCATCTTCATTTCTCCATTTGTTTGTGAGTACACAGTGAACAGCTGTGAGTACATAGCTAATAAGGCGTTCATCTGCTCATCACTCTGGATGACTTCTTTAACCAAGTCTATGGAACTCTAAGAGCCTAAAACTTAAGAGAGTGCATTTTTTATAAAGATTCCCAAAGTAGCTTAGATGTCTCACTTTTCAGACTGGCCCCCTCCTAATTAGTGTAAATTATTGAGACTCTTCAGAAATTATATCAATGCAATTTGTCAGCAATCTGCAAAGTGATTTGCTGTTGCATCTGGCACTGACAGTTGGTGGCAAGTGTACTTCACTTTTAAAGGGTCTGGTGACAGTTGATAACTGTCATTCAGTCAGATCCAGAGTGCACCTCCTGTCTTAAAGTGAGGCATTTTCAAATATGAGCAATGGAATCAGCCAACAAGGCTCTTGGATATATCCAGAGGATACCCTAACGAATTATTTATCCTGGTTGTTACTCTTGATATCACTGAGTACATATTAATCCGAAGTATCCTTCACTAAAATATGTTAGATATTTTTAAATTTCAGCTTTCTGTTAATAATATGATCCTTATATTTGTTGCTCTCACTTTTTGCTTCCTCCCAAACAGGCTCCTGCTCATTTTAGGAGGAGAGAAGCATTTTTCACCCTGTAGAGATAATATTAAACCTACTTTCACAAAGGTAGTAGAGAAAGAGGGACAATTAGAAAGGGGTTGGCAGAGAGAAACATGGTCAGGATTTATGAAAATATTAGTGGAAAATTGACAGATCAGTTACTGCTATTTGTTTTTAGAATCAATAGATTCTTTTTAAGCAAAATTTATGGCATATGAGAGGATTTCAAGAAGGCACTGAGGACAATACATAAGTAAAGAAGACTTATAACCCGTACTCAAGAGGTTTACAATCTATTGAAAGAAAGGAGAGATAAGCACTTATTAAGTTAATGAAAAGTAAAGGAAAATACAGAAAATAAAACAATATAAGATGGTTGGCACAAAATTAATAGTCAGAGGAGATTCACAGAGGGTTAATCTTATGAATTGAGGGGCTTGAAGTTGATTAACATTGACAAGATGCAGATGCAAACATTTTTATGGGGAGGAACTATTTGGGTAAGGTTTGGAGGGGATAGTTTAAATTCATAAGATGATAAACTATATAAGTGAGGAATAATAGAAACTAATAATTTATTTCTCTAACATTCCTTCTTCCATCAATAAATTATTGATTAAAATTGAACATTCATTCAGCTGCAGTGACAACAAAAGGCTTAGAAAAAGAAACATTCTGTTCTCTAAACAGATGAAAACCCAATAGAAGAAAAGGCAAACAAATATTATTGAAGATGAGATAATAATTGCATAAAATCTATGCATTTTTTATGGATCCTGTAATATCAGTGGTGAAGCAAGTGGTAATCGTTAACTCACTTGGGGTTGAGTTATATTATATATATACAGACACACATGTATGTACGTGTGTGTGTGTTTTATACTTGAAATGTTTACATTTGAATTATTCCCAAGATTGGATTACATGATATCTAATTTTAAATTCCTTGAAATTAGTTTCTTGTAACATGATTGTTGCTTCATCATCTTTTTCTTAAGAATGAAGAATTTATCCTCACTTTTTTTTTGCATTGAGTTCCTATAAATCCTTTGTTTCACAGAAAATATATTACGGGCTGGGACCCTTTATGTTCTGTGTTTCAAGAATACTAATTGTTATTCAAGGGTCTCTTTAACATTCTGTATAATGAAGAATAGCATTACTCTTTAATCATTGCTTGATGGATTACAATCAGCATGTCTAGACAAAGTGAGTTCATGTTTTTTCTCCCAAGAAAATTAACAAGCAACAATTATGCAGCTTGTCCACTTTTTTTTTTTTTCCAAGGGAAGCTTCAAAAGCTTCAGTAACTCAAGCTCTTGGAAGATGACAAATTGATCGATAATAATCTTCTGGCTTTAAATGGCTTCAAGGTATCCTCTGCATGTGCATAGTTACTACTACCAATGAGGCTGGTACCTTAGATTTCCTTCAGTCTATATTTTTCTACTGAAAGAAGAACATTTGGTGTTAAAGGACATGGAGAATAACTTATTTATGCCGAATGAGCTGCTCCTTTAATATACTATTGTTTTGGTCCTAGCACTTACCTTCAGTAATTTATTTTAAGACTAACCAATGAGATCATTGAAAAAAGGGGTAAATGAATTTTATCTATATTAACAAAATTGGATAGTATCTAAATGTGAATCAATTATTCCTTCTCTTTTCTTCCATTTGATTATTAAGATATATGTCTTTATGCTAAACAGTGTAGGTGGTAATTATTTGTTCTCCCTAATATCTGAAGTTCTCCACAATTGCATAATCTAAGAGTAGACACAACCATATAAGCAACAACAACAACAAAAAAAATCACGATCCAATGCAGTAGAAGCCATAACAAAAGTGTCAGTGTAACAAATATCTCCAATTTGGAGAAATAGGAGAGATTTCATAGAGAAGATGACAATTCAAAGTGATCTTTGAAGAATGAGTAATTGTTCACCAGTGAAGAAGGGAAAGAAGGATATACCTAAAGATGTAAAAGCCCATACAAATAAGGGATGACAAGTTGGCATACTCAGAAAGGAACAAATACCCTGGTGGTCTGTATGTCCTGATGTCTTAGGCAGGCTGGGCTACTGTAACAAAGTACCATAGACTGGGTGGCTTATAAACAACAGAAATTCTTCATAACTCTGGAGCCTTGAAGTCCAAGATGGAGATGCCAGCATGGCTGGGTTCTGGTTGCAACTTCTTCCAGATTGCAAATGGCTGCTTTCTTGTTGTGTTTTTACATATTGGAAAGCAGAGAGGGAAAGCTGCTTTCAGTGTCTCTTATAAAAGTTCTAATCCCATTCATGAAAGCTCTGCCCTCATGACCTCATCTAATCTGAATTACCTCCCAAAGGCCCCACCTCTTGATACCATGACACTGGGGAAGAGGGTTCCAATATATGATTTTGAATTTGGGGCAAACACAAATATTCACCTGTGTTGCAATATATACCTATGCAAAATCATTACGTTGTATACCTTAAATGTTTACAATGTTATATGTCAATTATATCTCAATAAAACTAGGAGAAACCAAAATTCACCTGCTAACTTGCTTAGAATTTATGTTACAAGCAGAGGGAAAACAATAAAGATTTTTAGAAAACAGGTGACATGGAGAGGTGTATGCAGGGAAATAAATCAGCTGAAATGTGGATGGAATAGATAATAGCATGTGTATGCATGTAGACATTTCTTAAAAAGATATTATGAAATTTTTACACCAGACCTACAATCTTGATCTTCCTGTACAGTCTTTTCGCCTTGGTTCACATGATCCACAAAAGACAGGTCTGGAAACAAACTGAAAGATCATTTGGTTCAATGCTCTCACCTTCCAGATAAAGAAACTGAATGATAAACCACCCCAAACTTGGTGGCTTACAACAAGCACCATTTATCTAATCCATGCATTTGTGGGTTGGCAGCTCTTGTGCTTTGACTGCTAAGCTAGGCTGGGTTCACTCACGGTTCCGTGGTCAGCTGCCAGGGTGGATGGGAGCAGGCTAATCTAAGTCACTCACCTGACAGCTCATCTCGGAACCACGTGGTCTCCCCAGCAGGTCAGGCTGGGTTTGTGGCTAGCCTCCAAGAGAACAAGAGGAAGTGTGCAAGGCCTCCTGAGGCCCACACCTGAAACCAGTTCAACTTGGCTTCTCCCATTGTGTTGGTCCAAACAAGTGACAAAACCAGCTCAGATTCCAGGAGTGGAGAACTAGCGTCCACTTCCCATCTCTGGATGGAAGGAAATGCAAAGAACTATGGCTTTTTTTCTCTTTTTTAAATCTACCTGCCAAACAGAAGTTTTATGATTCGCAATGCTACTTTTACTTTGAAGCAACTTCTGCATCAGTCTAGCCATTAAGAACACCAGTAATTAACTTTTTCAGTTTAAATTGAGTTATATCCCTCCATTGTTTCTATCCCTCACCTTGCTAAACCATATCCCTTTTTATCTCACATTTTTTTAAAATACTACACTTAAATGAGTAAGAATTAGTTTTCATGAATCATTATGCACTATTTGTCCTCACACAACGTTCGTGAATGGTTTTCCGAAGAAATGCAATGTTACTAAACATTTTCTATGTTTCAGCCAAGCCTGATCAATTAACCTGTATCCACTTGAAATCCTATCTCAACACAGGAGAAGAACAATCTTTGGATCTTTCTGCAGCCACCCAAACACGGCCCTCCTGTTTCCAAGGGTGCTCATTTGCAAATACAAGGAAGGGCATAAGAATATGAATGCAAATGTATTCTTCTCTTTTTTAAAAACAGATTTGGATTCACTTCAGTATATTTTTGGAAAACTTTGTTCACTTCATCTTTTTGGCATTTCATTATACTTTACGATCACAAAGTCAACTCTTCTGCAACAAAGCGAAACATGGCCCTTTGAAATAAAATGTTGTCATTAACAAGCCATGCCAGGCCTGGTGACAGATTTGCAGCTGTAATGAATAACATTCCCGCAAAGTTCTTCTGTCTGACAGAAGAGCTCTGACATTACTGCGGGCAACAGTGTTGAAAACTAAAAGATTGATTGATGCAAGTGGATAATTGAAACCTCAGTACTGTCATATGCATGTCAGCCTAACAACCAAACTACTACTCTAAGATAATATTTATCACGATACAGCCTCTCTGTGAATAAAAAACCACATGTTGAAAAACGTAGACTATATCCCATTAAATATGATTTAGAGGATGCCATTGTAGATGAGTCCATCAGCAGCAATAAATTACACAGTGCTCAAACTTACTCAAAAACTCACATTATAGTTGGAAATTAGTTCCTGCAGTAAAATCCAGTCAAAGGAGGCATCTTATTCTCTTTTAATAGTAAAGTACAGGATACATTTTTTTTTAGTTCATCTGTGATTAACCTTGCAGTGATCCAGCATTTAGGAGGCTGAATTTGAAAAAATAAACAGGATAGGACCTTGCTAAAACTCCCTTTTCAAACCATATTTCTTCATGTCTATTCCTTTATAACAGATTTCCTTCTAAATACTTATACTTCTATATTTATATGGAAAACATATGCTCTTATAGAGAGAAATTATATGGACAAATGTAGAACATGTATTTTTGCCCGTGGTAACTATTTCATATTCAACAGTTTAGAGGACGATATGGAATTACCATAAGAGAACAAAGATTGTAACCTGAGAATTACCTATTCACATGGAAAAGGCAGGAACCTGGAGGCCTCAGCTTTTCAGCAATTTTGGAATCTCTAGAAATTGGTGCCACTCTTCTGGGTTTGTTTCCATATATAGATAAGGATTACACTAGTCATTAGGAGGACCAAACTGGGGCAGTTTACCTGGGATGTTTCCTAGATTTAAAACTGAAACTCTGGGGCGCCTGGGTGGCTCAATCAGTTAAGCATCTGCCTGCCACTCAGGTCATGATCTCACGGTCCTGGGATCGAGCCCCACATCGGGCTCCCTGCTCAGAGGGGAGCCTGTCTCTCCCTCTCCCACTCCCCCTGCTTGTGCTCACACTCTCTCTCTGTCAAATAAATAAATAAAATCTTTTAAAAAATAAAAAATAGGGGGCCTGGGTGGCTCAGTCGTTAAGCGTCTGTCTGCCTTTGGCTCAGGTCATGATCCAGGGGTCCTGGGATCGAGCCCAGCATTGGGCTCCCTGCTCGGCGGGAAGCCTGCTTCTCCTTCTCCCCCTCCCCCTGCTTGTGTTCCCTCTCTCGCTGTGTCTCTCTATGTCAAATAAATAAAATCTTTTTAAAAAATAAAATAATAAAATAAAAACCCTCAGTCCCAGGCAGAGATGACTAACCATGTACTAGAACCGTACATGTAACTAGTAATCAGAACATCTTGTGTTGTCATAGATTCTTTTAAAATGATGAAAAGTGTGGGCCCATTCTTCAGAAAAATGTATATACATATGCACAAAAGGTTCCATTAAATTTTGCGATTCCCCGAAGATCACCGACCCATTTACAAATTCCAGGTTAGTAACCAATGTACTAGGTCATTATTCCAGCTCTTTCCAGCTGACGTCATATCTATAATTAGTAAGAGGCTCTTATGTGCTTATTGTCAATTTGTCATTTGCATGGCACTGAATAAGAAAGTGTGGAAAGAGCTCTGTCACCCCAGGGCTTTATAATTCCAAGAACATACAAAATAAGGAAAGTGATATTTTTTCCAGTGAGTATAAGGGGGGGGGATGGACAAAACAGAATAAAAATGGCTTTCAAAATATTTTTAATCAGCTTTGCACAGTGGCAGTATCGTAGCCAATGAGGTTTATCCGAGGCGCGATTATTGCTAATTGAAAACTTTTCCCAAAATATTTTTAATCAAATTTGCCTTGTAGGTTTTATGGTGCTGGTAATGTCAGACATCTTCCGACCTTTTCACTAGATTTCTCATTTCCTGTTCCACCGTGCATCAAAGGCTGCATACCTTAAAACCTCTTCTTTTTTCCTTTGTTCAATGATGGCCTTTTTTCAGCTTTTGTTTTACTTTCATTTTTCTCTAAAATGATGTTATATGTCCATATGTTCTTTCCTTTTTTCCTAAACACTTCATTTTGGTTTGGTAGCATCACCCGGGTCACATTTTCTTCTTCTCATTTATGTCTCTTTCCCTTTGACCTAACACTGCAAGAAGGTTATAGTATAAAATTCTGGAAGGGTCTCACCTTAGCACTGATATTTGAGGGTTCGTAGTAAGCACATAGTTCTGCAATGTCTTACCAGGAGCCTGATAGTCAATCTTTATTTAGATTCTTTTTTACTTACCCATCACAACATGGATTTAGGTGCAGTACAACTTTCTCAGTCAGGCAACCAAGGACTCAGCGTGCGTTTCCACCTCCCACAGCTCTCTGCCACTACCCTGGTCAGTCATAGCCTCTGATTGGACATGTGCTCGCCTGTCAGTCATAGTCTCTGCCTCCGATACTCTCTTACGTCCATCCTTTAAATACCACATGGCCTTTAAGTTTAAACTCCTCTGTGGTTTGTTCAATCAATAAATATTTACTGAGCACCTGCTATGTGCCAGATACTTCTTAGTGTAAGTCAGAAAAAAAGAAGAAAAAAAGAAATCCTCGTCTTCATGGAGCTTTTCATTCTAGCATGAGAAATACTTAAAACAGTGAACGTGATAAAGGAGTAAATTGTGTAACACTTTTAGAATATGTAAGTCCTTTGTAAAAAGGAAAAGAGCAGAGTAAGAGCGATGGGTAATGTCAGGAAGGCAGGATGGCAGATTTAACTTTAAGTTGAAGAAATAATTAAGTGAATAAGTGGCAGAGGCCTCCATAAAGAGTCAACCTTTGAACAAGACCAGAAGGAGGTGAGGTCGTAGACATATCTATTTATAGATTTGTGGGTTCTGGAGTCTTCCAGAGGTCAGAACTTGAGAATGCTTGCATAGGATGTTTTTGAAGAGGAGGGGTGGTGAGCTGAACAGCTTTCCCAGCTAGTTTTCAAGATCTCATCCAGCAAAAACCTTAATAGATCCAGATGCCAGATACCAGAAGCTGCCTGGTTCCTGTTTATTCTGAAAACTATTGTTCAGTCATCCCTTCAGTTTTATGAATCTCCATCCACCATCCAATAAATTCCTTCTTTTTTTTCCCCCTTAAATTCATTAGGCTTAGTTTTATTTGCCTATGTAAGAAATTTATATAGCAGGTTGGGAAGGGATACTGAGCTTGAAGAAAAAAAAATCTCATTATTAGGCTGCAACTGCAAACGCGCATTTACTCTTCCCTAGATGGTGTCACACCCGCAGTGACCCCCTGGGCTTTCGGACATGAGGCCAACTTTGCCCAACTCCTTCCTGAATTGCTGGACTCAGATAAGATACCACACATACTGAAGACCTTCAAGGACAGACTATTTCCCTGTCCTTCCCACTGCTCAGCTCTATGCTCCCAACACCTCCTTAGTTCCCTTTGAATGTCTGTATGCAGAAACTAACCACACTTTTTAAAATTAAATTCCTATTTGCCTGGCTCATGAAGATGAGGATGTGTTTTTATCTCTGCACTCCTAGCCATGATGCTTGATAAATATTTATTGAGTGAATGAATTGTGGCATCCACCTAATAGTCTTTTATGTTTACAGATGAGAAAAGCAAAATCTAAAAAAGTAAAGGGATCTACCCCAAGTCGAGCAGAGAGTTAATATCATAGCCAGAAAAGACTGGCAGTTAAAATAAGGTGAAATTGCCAACTTAGGAAAAGGATTATCTATAGCAAATCATTTCAATGAGTGCAGAATGAATTGTTCTGCCATACAAAATTATGTGTCTATGTAAGAAAAGATGCTACTAAAATAAACCACGTACTTGTGGATATCAATCTCATTAACTGCTCTGATGAAAAGCACCTACCCATGTGCTAGGGCATGTGAGGTCTTCAAAAAGCCTTTGCTTTCTAACTTATCTCATTTATCCTTAATTTATTCCTTTTATATCAGTCATTTGCAAGCCATCCACCCAACCCTTTCCTGGGACCCCTGAGAAAATATCTAGTCAATATAATAAGAACTCTCACCCCAGACACCAGCATATTTTGAAACAGTATCTAAATTTTCAGTTGCAATGCGAAGTCACGTGTTTCAGGGCCTTCTGCATATACACATATGCACAGACTAACCAGACATTCTACCTGCCACCATTGTGCAAACCTGTCCCGCTGTGGTCCAAGCCCAGAACGCTATCAAGTCTAAGTACGTGTCTGAAATGTGCTTATTTGTTTTCCATTAGCTTTTGTTTTCCTAGAGGTCTGGCTCTGTCTTCCTGCCTTTCCATTTCTGCGACAATCTTATTTTACATCAACAAATCTATAACATCCATTTTTATGGGAAGCTGCCGTAGGGTCCACGGTTCTGGGAGATGTTCCTTGATTATCAGTTTCCCACATGGACCTAATTGAGTATGCCTACCCCTGCTTGGTTTCAGGTTCTGATTATTGCCCCTCCCCTCACCCCAGCCCACTAAGTCAAAGGGTGTTAACTCCTATCTAAGCTTAATTCAGTCTCCCTCCATTATTTCATGCCACCCATCCACAGGGAATTACGGCTCCTTCTCTGCTCTGGCCTGCATTATAAACTTGACCAATTCATCCTTATGGAGAGCTGCTATTTTTTTTTCTTCAAGCTCAGTATCCCTTCCCAACCTGCTATATAAATTTCTTACATAGGCAAATAAAACTAAGCCTGATGAATTTAAGGGGGAAAAAAAAGAAGGAATTTATTGGATGGTGGATGGTGATTCATAAAACTGAAGGGATGACTGAACAATAGTTTTCAGAATAAACAGGAACCAGGCAGCTTCTGGTATCTGGCATCTGGATCTATTAAGTTATCTCTTCAAAACACCACTATGAGGATTAATCGCTATGGTAGGCAGAATAATATCCCCTCCCCCAAAGATATCTACACTCCAATCCCAGGGACCTGTAACTATGTTATTTTACATGGCAGGAGGGGCTTTGCAGATGTGATTAAGGATATGAACCTTCAGATAGAGAGATTACCCAGGATATCTTAGCAGGCTCAATGTAATCACAAGAGTCCTTAAAGTAGAGAACTTTCTCTGGCTGAGTCAGAAAGATAAAGAGTTGGTAATAATGGAAGAAAGGACAGAGGGATGTGATATTAACCGGTTTTGAATATGGAGAAAGAGGGTCATGAACCACAGCATGAAGGTAACCTTCAGAAGCCAGAAAGGGCAAGGAAACATATTCTCCCTGGAGCCTCCAGAAAAGAGCACATCCTTGCCAACACCTGGGCTTTAGCCCAGTGAGGCCTGTGTTGGACTTCTGACCCACAGAACCATAAGATAATATATGTGTTGTTTTAAGCCAGTAAATTTGTGATGAAATATTGTAGCAGTAATAAAAAACTAACACAATCAATTTCAGAAGAACGTCCACAAAATAAAAGACAAATCACAACAACTTTCACCTCCAACCCCTAAAAAAGAGGACTGAGCACATTCAGAATTTTGGGGGGAATATACATCAACATTTGGGTGGTCTGCTCTGACCCATTTCTGGCATGGGTGGGAACACTGCCTGCTCTCTGATGTTTAGACCTTTTTGATACAGCAGATATTATGGTGCTCACTATGTCTATGTGGATTGGAATTATTTGTGTAATTTATACTAAACTCCGAGAAAAGAAACACAGCATAGACCTCCAGAATTTTAGAATGAAACAATGTTCCCTTTCACAAGTACTCCTTTCCCCTGGGAAATGGTTCCTGACTCCCTCCTAGGGTCTGGAGGATGCTGAACCCCAGCCTGGGGTCACTGGGTAATGGTAATCTGAGCTGTTCATGAGCTAAGTGCTACCTGTTCTACTTCATCACTAGGTTGGGCAGCCCAAGTACACATGTGACAGGACTGCGCAGGCTCTGAAGGCCCAATGAAGTGCTGGAGTGGGTGGTCCTCACTCAGTGACGATATCATCACACATCATCTCACCTTCAGAGCTGCCTGTGGCCTCTTGGCTAGGACTCCCTGTGAGTTGGCAAGGAATGAAACGCAATGATCTTAATTCAGAGGTAGTTCTGCAGAAAATGCTGGCACCAAGCAGAAGTTTACTGCTATGGGGTAAATCCCTCTTTCTACGCTCTCTAAAGATGAGTAGATAAAGCAGCATGACTGGAGGATTGATGACAAGATTTGAAAAAGGAATGTATAGTTCTGGGCTACAGGGCATATCTGTTGTTTTTCCCTTTGAGCTTTACCTCTCATATTGCCAACATCACATTACTTTTACCTTTGAAAGGAGAGTGTCCCCTCCTGTTATGTGTCCAGACCTCTCAGTAAAGTACTCTGCCCTCTCCAGGACAAGCAGCACCCTCATGGCCAACTGGGACAAACAGACATGGGAGACCTTGAATGTTTATAGCTTAAACAGAACGTCACACAGCTGGAGAACAGATGAACTCAATTCATTTTAATGGCAAAACCCTGAAAATTGTTCATCAATTTCTCCTCCTAAGACTCCTGGCACTACCTGGCTCTTGATTTTTCTCCAGCTTGGATTTTTTGCTTTTCCTTCAGTAACATAAGCTATAGCTTATCTTACTAGTTAATTCCTTTTTTAAAAAATAAGAGTTATTTGTTGTTGTTGTTGCTTGCCGCTAATGAACTCTGACTTACTTCCTCGCTTATCTAAGCTGTGCATAAAAGAGAGTGTATTTTATACAATTTCTCCAGATCCGTTCTTAATGAAGAGTGCTCAGCCTCAGGCATACTGTGGCAATTCACATACCAGGAACTGCTTACCCACATGGGAAGCCTCTTCTCAGGCATCTTGTCAGCCTCATATTGGGTGGAATCTTTTGTGCCCTTCGGAAAGAGGTGTCCATTTTTAGGGGGTATTCATTCCTCTTTGGAAACTCTTGAAAAATGGAGAGTTACTGGGTCTCCACTTTCACGTGTTGTCAGACCCCTCACCCTCCTTTGGGTTACTATTCACTGCCAACCCGCTCCATGGAAAGAGCAGCAGCTCATCCAGTCGTGAGCATTATGATCAGCAGGCAGCGATGGATGACTACCGTCACCATAGACGTCTCCACCCTCACCCACCACCTCACCACAAGTTACCTAATTTATAAATGGTTGTTACAATCCATTACCTTAACAGCTTTAGTTCTGAGGAACCATTCCACTAGTAAGAATCTTAACTACTTCACCACTAAACAGAAGCCACTTCCATGGTCCACTAGCTTATATATCTACCATGAATGTCTAAAATTTTCAGTAAGACCCTATCTCCCTCTGGACTGCATCTCCTTGCATGCCACTGGAGTTAAGGTGCTTTTGCTAGTACAATGTTTAAGCCGAGCTGCCTGTGCTACCCATCCAACGGTATTGAGTAACTTGAATGTTTCTCTTCATTTTAACTGTACAACTGTTAAAACTATCCATTTGGCCTCCCCTGTTGGTCAATGAGTGTCTTTGGATCCATCTTAAGTATCAATAAACAAGGAAGGAAATTGGTAACATTATTCTACTAGCACTGTATGCAGGACACAGGAAGCCCACATATTTGTCCATTCCCGATAGCATCTTGATTTCTGCAGTCCAGAAAATACTACAATTAGATTTTTAGAAGACTTAAGCACCAAAAAGATTGTATGAGCACCCATTTGTAAATCAAAATAAAAATGATAAATACATACAAAATAAAGTTCAATTTAATCTTATTTTTCCTTTAGTATTATTTTAACCCTTTTTTTAAAAAATATTTTTGGTGTTTTCACTTTGCTGGTGACACAAGTATGTACTTAGTTCATCTATTAAATGATCATTAAACTCTTCAAAATTTAGGAGTACCTGGGTGGCACAGTCATTGTCTGTCTGCCTTTGGCTCAGGTCATGATCCTGCGGTCCTGGGATCGAGCCCCACGTCGGGGTCCCTGCTCAGCGGGAAGCCTGCTTCTCCCTCTCCCTCTGTGCGCTCTCTCTTTCTCTCTCTCTCTGTCAAATAAATAAATAAATATTTTTTTTAAAAAAGCCCTCAAAGGGTGCCTGGGTGGCTCAGTTGGTTGAGCGACTGCCTTTGGCTCAGGTCATGATCCTGGAGTCCCGGGATCGAGTCCCGCATCGGGCTCCCTGCTCAGCGGGGAGTCTGCTTCTCCCTCTGACCCTCCCCCCTCTCATATGCTCTCTCTCTCATTCTCTCTGTCTCAAATAAATAAATAAAAAATAAAATAAAATCTTTAAAAAAAAAAAAAAAAGCCCTCAAAACCAGGGCGCCTGAGTGGCTCAGTCATTAAGCATCTGCCTTCAGCTCAGGTCATGATCCCAGGGTCCTGGGATCGAGCCCCGCATCGGACTCCCTGCTCAGCGGGACGCTTCCTTCTCCCTCTGCCACTCCCCCTGCTTGTGTTCCCTCCCTCCCTATCTCTCTCTCTCTGTCAAACGAATAAATAAAATCTGTTAAAAAAATAAAAAATAAAAAGCCCTCAAAATCTAACAATTCTGCCAATCTCTGACACTTTGGTGATTTTTGTCAAATGAAATAATTTCCTATAGCAATTTACTCTCCAATTTTCTCCTTTCTTTAGAACAGATCTGATCAGGAAATTTATCTGGATCTGAGCAAATTGTATGTAACTGAGAAGTTTTCCCAGAACACGCACAGTGATGCTTTCTGTCTAGATGGAAAATTCTCTGATGTATCTATAAAGTGGCCTATTGCCAACAATGCTCATATTCTGAATGCCTACTTTTAGAGAAAGAAGTAGAATGTGGGTGAGTCATTTTTAAGGAGATTGATTTGGGGAACAATAAATGTGGCTGAATGCGTTAGGCACAGGTAACATATTTTGCTTGAATTTCTTTTATTTACCTTCTTGAGTTAGAGGAAAAACATATCTCTCATTTTCTCTGGCCTCTGTCCCTTCTTCAAAAGCCCCCAGTCTAATGCGGCACCCACAGCATTTTGTCTAAAACAAGACAACCTACACCCCCAGCAATACCACACACAGTTCACTATTAGCTTGTGATATTTCCATCCATTTACAGAGACTCTCCTGAGGTTGGAGAGCGCCTGGACCCCTACCATTATCGGGGGTCCTTTTTGCCCTCCACAAATGGCTGCAGCTGTGGATCATCCCCCAGTGTTCTGCGTTCCCTCTCTTCATTCTCTCCCCCATCGACTGGGGATAGCAATGAAGAGAGTGAGGAAATAGGAGTCATGAATGCTACGATGACAATTCAGGGATAGCCCAAATCTCCCTACCGCACACTGTCTCTTTTCCCATAGGCAGCACTTTTACTAACCCATGGCATATCACTCTCTACTAGACATGGTAGGAGTGCACGTGGAGGGGCCTCTGAGTCAGAACATGTACAGCTCTGATACTTAACCCATCTCTGGTCAATACATAAAATATAACCCACTAAGGAAGCCACTCACTCTACCCATAATACCCAATTTAGCCAAGGACATTTGTGAGGCGGTTTTCAGACCTCACCTAGAAGGAAGCCCTGAAACAAAGTCCTTTAAGTTATGCATGATATACCACTTTAGGGATAAAAATTAATTTTATAAATAAGACACCAAGCTGCGTATCAGACAGGCTATGACTAGTGGCTAGACTCTTTCCCCAAGATGCTTATATAGCTCCACATGACATTATCCATATGGATGTCAATATGTATAAAACACAGGGTCCTATGTTTCCCAGAATGGCAGATTTCCCCAGGCCCATAGACCAGGGCCACATCTCTGCCCAAGCCATAAGCTGATCCTGGCCATTCCTTATCTGACAAAGGATCTGAGTGCCAGGACACAAACCTTGAGTCAAAAGTGTAAGAGGTTTGGGTCTGTAAGACTGATATTCTCATAGTAACTGATGAATCTTCCAAGATATTTGCAATTATCTAAGTTTTTTTTTTAAGATTTTATTTATTTATATGAGAGAGAGAGAATGAGAGACAGAGAGCACGAGAGGGAAGAGGGCAGAGGGAGAAGCAGACCCCCCGCTGAGCAGGGAGCCCGATGCGGGACTCGATCCCGGGACTCCAGGATCATGACCTGAGCCGAAGGCAGTCGCTTAACCAACTGAGCCACCCAGGCGCCCTATCTAAGTTTTTTTAAGACAGAACCAGTGGTGGGTGGGGAGGGTATAATGGGTTAAATAGTGCCCCCCCCCGAAAGATATTTACTTCCTAATCTATGGAACCTTTGAATATTACCTTTTATAGCTAAACAGTAGATATTACTTCCCAAGAAGTGGTTCTTCATCATTCCTCTTGAGAGGAAGAGTCTATCCTGAATTATACGGGTGGGCCCTAAATGCCATCATATGCATCCTTTGAGAGAAAGGTGGGGGTAGTTTTGACACAGACAAAGAAGAGCAGGAGGCAATGTGACCACAGAGACAGAGATTGCATGATGCAGCTGGAAGCCCAGGGCTGCTAAGTCAGCCACCGGAAGCTAGAAGAGAAAAGGAACCAATTCTCTCCTAGAGCTGCAGGGGGAACACGGTCCTGCTGACACCTTGACTTCAGGCTTCTGGCCTCTACAACTGTGAAAGAGTCAATTTCAGCTGTTTTACAACCCCAAGTTCTGGACGATTTGTTACAACAGCCACAGGAATCAAACACAGGGGATAAAAAATTCTTTTCTGGACTTGTGTTCATACTTTGTTCCATATCCTCCAAGAGCATTAGAAAAGACATTTGACCAGTGACAGTTTCAACATTATCCCTCAAGGTAATTAAAATCTCTCATGCTTTGAAAAGGCTTGCCGACACACAATTGCCATCGCTTGCAAATAGCTGATGCTCCCTGATGGGGGCTGGAAGGCATGTCAGGGATATGCGGGAGCACCTCCTGAACTGGAAAATTTCTCTTAATGGAGTTTCGTTTTTCCTTTATTTCTATGCTAATGGAAACACCTTAAACAAGACACCGAACATCACTGTCTTTCTAGCTTGGAGTATCGTGTACTATTCAGAATTAATTTTTTTTCAGTCTTTAGAAATACATAACCACCCCAATTATGCCCCATTTCTTCCAACCACCACAATCAGCAGTGCCCGAGCTATAATGCATTAACTAAAGGCCATTTATCCTGATGCATTAAGTCACTGAATTCTCCTAGGTTCCTTCCCATTAGGCCACACGGACTCCATCTCTGTATAGGGCTGCTTCACTTTCAAGCAGCCCATATTCTATTCAAGAAGGAACAGTATCAGCTCCACCACCCCATGGCTCCTTCTCTAGCTCTCGTTCATTCCTCAAATGTCAGGGAATCTCCAAAGTCATACTGTTGATATTTCATATGCTGGTCCTCCCCGACTCTATCACAAGCTGCACGCTGGAATACATTAGGAAATTCCTCATGATTTCCTGGCTTCTTTTCGACCGTACACGTTAGAAAACAAGGTGGTATGTGTAGTTTGGTCAGCTACCACTCAACCATAATTGCTAATATAAACAATATAACACACGACATAGGTTGTAATTTTTCCTAATCAGTACACATCTCCTCAAATGTGCAGGACCTATGCAAAGACCTATACCAGTTCCCCCCATTGGTCCAAACTACAGAGGTCAAGTTGAAGTGGATTAGTAGGATGGCAAGATGTTGGATTCTAGTTGCTTTAATTTTTCTAAAAGCCAAGAACTCTCTTGAAGGACTGGTCTAGAGTCTGGTGTAATGTGGTACCTTGATAAGGAAAGCTTCTAAGAGACAAAAAGCTTTAACATCAAATGAAAAGATATCTAGGTATTAGAGGTCTATAGATCATCGTTATAGAAAATAAAAATCAAGCTAAGAAAGAAAACGGAAAAAACACTAAAATGACATAGTTAAGGAAGGCTAGAAATCCAACTTTTATGTTACCATGTGCCACGAATTTAGAATGGTGATTTTCAAACTTCAGTGTTCATACAAATCGCCAGGGAACCTTGTTAAAATGCAGTTTTTAATTCAGTATCTGAGGTTGGGCCTGAGAGTCTGCATTTACAACAAGCTCTCAGAGGATAGTGATCTAAGGACCACACCATGAGAAGCAAAGCTTTATAGCATATGTGAAGCTTTGAAATAGTGTACTACCTTCTTCCAGTTAATTATGACAGCACATATGCTGCTCTTGGGTCTTGATTAGTTCAGTGCACTCAACTACATGCTTCTCTACAAGCTTAAAAGAGCAATCTTGAAACCTGATGCCCTGGGCCATCTGCCATGGCAGATTCCCAATTATGTTGTATATTCTTGCCATTAGACATTGTTATGTTACAAGATATCCCTGATCAAGCTCTCTGGTTGATCAAATCACAGTGACTTGCGCCTGCAGGTGGATGGCCAAGAAGGTAAGAAAGTGCCTGAGGCATTCACACTGGTCACAAGCCATCAGCACGAGTTAATAGCATATAAAAGAAAGGGAATCTTATTTCTCTTCTAGAAAGCAGCCATTACAGAATCTTGATCATTAAACTTGTTGTTCTTTGCTGAATTGTCCCCAC
The DNA here is from genome assembly GCF_011800145.1 of Mirounga leonina. Lineage (NCBI taxonomy): Eukaryota > Metazoa > Chordata > Mammalia > Carnivora > Phocidae > Mirounga > Mirounga leonina. The sequence continues at coordinate 70,459,418 of NW_023270807.1, forward strand.
CAAAGTATTGGCTAGAAGCTTTATCTTGCAGGGACATATGGAGAAGGAACTAGAATTAATTTTGACTCAGAAAATAAAAAATACTTGTAACAGTTTATAAAAGGCTAGGCTATTAAGCATAGTTTCTCCAAATTTTCTATATTTCTGTGGAAAGAGCCCAAGAAGCTTTAATGAAAAACAATATTGAGCAGAAATTTCTTACTTATGTTTCAAAATTCAAAGAGTTTCTGATTTAAGTCAAATCATTACTGCAGGGGCACTTGGGTGGCTCAGTCAGTTAAGCATCTGCCTTCAGCTCAGGTCATGATCCCAGGGTCCTGGGATGGAGCCCAACATCAGGCTCCCTGTTCAGTGGGGAGTCTGCTTCTATTCTTTCCTAGCCTTTCCTTCTGCCCCTTCTCCTGTTCATGCTCTTTCTCTCTCTTTCTCTCTCTCTCTCCCTCTCAAATAAATAAAAAACTTTTTTTTAATTTTAGTAAAAAAATTAAAATTGAAAAAAATTATTACTGCAACAGTCACAGTTTTATGCCACTTATAGTGGTCTGGTGATATCTCAGGTGAGTTTGCTCTGTCACTGATGCCTAATCTGAATATTAACAAAGGAAGACACTGAAGGAAGGAGAGAACCCAGACTTAATACCAGTCCTTCCCACTGAGTCAGAACATGGGCAAAGGTGTGGGACAGTGGATGATAGAAGCCCCAAAAGGCTGTTTTCAGAGTAAACAGTGTGACAACCCTCTAAGTTTCCCATATAAGAAAGTAAGATTATTATTCTTCTCATGTTATTTTTAAATCACTTTTACACTGTAAAATTATGACATTTTAATATCCCGCAACTTTGAAGTGAGACATCTAAGAGGATAAAACTGAGGCTCAAATGCTAAGTAATTCGGTGAAAAGAAAGGCTTGTGATAGACAAAGCCGGATGGGGAAGCCAGATTTCTCAAGTCCGGGTTCTCTTCACCTTCAGCCAGACTAACCTGCAATGGATCTGTTCACATTTGACAAATGGAAACAATCCCCCCAAGTCTATAAGGAGGCAATATGCCTTACTCTCTCCACCCAGACTTGACTAAGACAACCCAAACATATTGTGGATATTAATGTACGCATGCTACCCTTCACACATTTCTACCACCAAATTCCTTTCTGGGAGCACCCCTTGGTCCCAGGCCGAAGCTGAGCTGCTGCATCAGGACAATTGAGATCTGAGTCCTGCGAGTTCCCAGGTACATACAAACAAGTATGATGTTGCTGTGAAAGCACAAAAAGATATTCTTACCAAGTGCAAAAGCTTTAGAAGCATTTTCTGTCCGGGGCGCCTGGGTGGCTCAGTCGTTAAGCGTCTGCCTTCAGCTCTGGTCATGGTCCCAGCGTCCTGGGATCGAGCCCCACATGGGGCTCCCTGCTCAGCGGGGAGCCCGCTTCTCCCTCTCCCACTCCCCCTGCTTGTGTTCCCTCTCTCCTGTCTCTCTCTCTCTGTCAAATAAATAAATAAAATCTGTAAAAAAAAAAAGAAGAAGAAGAAACATTTTCTGTCCAATTAGTATTGTTCAATATATTTGAAGATCATACCTCCTAAAAACTCTTAGGAGCCATGAAATAAAAGAAACACTGACTGTTCTGTGGCCAGCATAACCAGGAGAAGAGTCAGATGCTTTTCACCCACTAATAGAGCAGAGCCATAGTCTCATAGAATGATGCTTCCTTACTGTGTAAGGGATTATGTCCCTCCCCGGTATTGGACAAGGAGCGTCTGTTACATGCTTTGGAGTTCTGCAGTGCTTTGTATAGGTTGTCATGTGAGTGTACAATGGGGAAAAAAGAGAGAGAAAGTTAAATATAAATAATTTTACAGTGTTAAAAATATCTTCTTAAAGTGTCTATTCTTTCCTAGCCTTTTTAATCTATTTCCCAACACAGCATTTTCCTCCTTTTCTAAGTTCATCTTCTTTGCCTCAGAGTTAATGGCAATGTCCATTTAACATCAAATCTCCAAGAATTCATTATATGGGTCATCACTATGTGCTTTGGAGAATTGAACCTTCCTGAACTGTGAGTCAATTCTGATTCCTCAATATCTATGCAAAACAGTGGTTAAATGCTGGTAATAGAGAAAATGAAACGCACTCAATCATCATTTGAAATTCTTTTATGAGAGAGACCATGAGTGAAAATTTAAATCTACACAATTGTCATGAGCTCATATATCTGCTCTGCTTATAATTATCACAATCTTTTATAGCTAATAGGATAATTATTAGAAACAGGTAATTTAATAATGTGCACTCATTAATTGTTTCTAGATGCACTTTCTTGACCTTTGAGTGACAATAATCCCTTCTAGGGAGAAAGCTGGAGAGTCTATAGTTGGTTGGTTGGGATGCAGAAAGACATGTTTTTAGAGTTTGTCTAGAAGAACCAAGGAAAAGATAAAAGGAAGTCAGGGACTTGCTGATCTGCATCAAGATGTGTCAGATGATGGAAAAGATTATGACATATTGAGTTACTGTCACTGTTTATTAAGAGGAGGATGCATAACTTAGCATTTCCTACTAAAATTTCATTATATAAGGAAACCTAGAGTTACTGAAGAAGGGCGATTGAGCTCATCTCCTGGAATTACTTCCTTTTTGGCACAATCCAGACTGATTACCATCACTCATATCTGACTCATCAGGGAAAAGTCTCTTTCTATTTTTGTCATTGCATCAACTTTAATTAAATGTATTCAATTATTGTGTAATAGGAGATGTTTTATTAATAACTGTGCAAATTATCATGGAAAAAATGTCCTTTTCAATAATGCCTTCACATCAAATTCACAGGAAAAAAAAAGACTTGACTCCAAGTCCAGGTTTAGCATAAGGAAAAAAGCTGGAGTCCTCAGTGTTCAAGTCTCATTGTCAAATAATGCCTCCACCGTAATTACTGCCACCATCAGTGATCACCAGTAACTGACATTATGAAAAATATGACCTAACAAAGCTCCAGTCTACTACAGTGACATTGCCCTCTTGTAATCCACGTCCTTTGAAGGCACAGAGTTCAGCTTTACTAGGAAAACCTATTTGCTTCTCCATTCTTTGTTCAAGTGCAATTAAATTAGGAAACATTGCTATTTTTGTTTTTAATTACATTAGTGCACCAGGTAATGAATGTCTAGGATAATTTCAATATTCCAACAAATAAAATTAAAATTTTATTATTTAAATTACCATAATAAAACAAACATATTTGGTGTGATCAGTTTTTTTCATCTATGGGGTCCTCTGCTCAAAGAAAAATGGGAGGAATATTCAAAGCTTAAATAAAACTACCAATTAGCATTCCAATTGCTGTAATTTAAAAAAAATATTAGTCAAAAATGGTGTTATTCTACATAAACAACTTTGCATATACTTTTAACATTTTAACAACATTCTGAGCCCTATTTATAATATCTTAACCTTGTAGTTTTAAACAGAAAACTCCTGGGGGAAAAAAGCACATAACCTTCTTCCCCTCTTTCTTCTATCCCAAAATGGAGTTATATTTTTAAATCAGATTTAATGGGAATGAACTGTTTATATTATTACAATACTGAGAAATGGGCTTAAAGAATGGAATGTGAAGTTTTAAGTTAGTATTTTTCCCTCTAATGATCAAGCCACTGTTGAATACACTAATCCACTCAGGCTGTCAGATCCATTATCTGCAATTATATTTGATTCAAGTGTTAGACCAGCACTAAACACAAAGCTACTGAAATGAGAAGAGAAATAAAATTTTCAAATCCTAAACAAACAGCACATCGAACTGATTCATTGGGCATTTGGTTCTCTACTATTTTAAAATAAGGTGGAGTTAAGGGGAAAAAAATTATTTTTATATCAGTGAGACTTCTCCATATACAGCTATATAAACTCTGGTATGTTATTTAACCCCTCTGAGGTTATACAATGGGTAGAACTACTGGAAATAATATACATGATATATCTGATTCAAGGCAACTAACCAGGCAAGCATTTATCTCTTCTCAACCCCTAATTCCATTAACATGATGCAACACAGATAATAAACTTCTAGCAATGCTGAAAGTCTGGGATGGTGTTACCAATTGATCAGAATAGTCTTCTTTCTGGAAAATACAAGGCAGATGACAGCAGGATAAGAAAACCTAAGAGAGCCAAAGGAAAAACGAAACTGTTTTCCAACAGAAAAATAAGGGCACGACCTCAAAGTGAATGCTGACAGCAGAACCCAAAAATATCCTCATGCATAAATAAAGGAGAAGAACTGTGAAAAGGAATGATCAGTGGGAAGTTCGCCAGGTAATTGGTTGAAGAACAGAGCAGTTGACTTCTGATTCTACCCTCAGAAAATCTGACATTGGGTGTGTATCTATAGAATAGGCAGTAGAGTGGGGGAAATGAAAGAAGAAAGAAAGAAAGAAAGAAAGAAAGAAAGAAAGAAAGAAAGAAAGAAAGAAAGAAAGAAAGAAAGAAAGAAAGAAAGAAAGAAAGAA
>NW_023270807.1:70463935-70520294 GCF_011800145.1 Mirounga leonina
GAAGGAAGGAAGGAAGGAAGGAAGGAAGGAAGGAAGGAAGGAAGGAAGGAAGGAAGGAAGGAAGGAAGGAAGAAAGAAAGAAAGAAAGAGCTCCCAGGTAGCTTATAACCATCATCCAAGACAAGGAGTCAAAACAGTTTCATATTCAAATGATGCACCAAGACACATAAACACACGTGCACATATTCCTCTGTGTGAGCTGATAGTACTACATTCCTCCATTCACATTTTTTGCCTGGAGAAAATATTCTCACTTGTGTAGAGAAAATACACTCTAGCCAACAATTTTGATCTGTTAAGTTCCTCATCTACAAATAGGAATAACCATGAATGAATAGACATTTGAAGAGAAATAACAACATGCAACAAGCAAATAAATCTGAAATAGGAAAATGAAATGACCAACAAAATATTAATATAGAAAAGAAATATGAAGATAAGACAAACTAATAGATATTCAAGAGGATAGTGCATTCACATTAAAATAATAATAATAAGAGAACAACCTGCAATGAAAAAGAAATAGAGTACTCGAAAATTCTGAACAGAATTACTGAAATAAGAATTAAATAGACATATGCTAAATAGATTGTACACAGTTGAAGATTTAATTAGAGATCTGAGAAACCAAGCGAAGGAATTCTCTCAGAAAAGGACAAAGAAATGAAAAACATAGGTTGAAAGCAAAGGATGTGGAGGGGCACCTAAGTGGCTCAGTCGGTTAAGTGTCCGACTTGGTTTCAGCTCAGGTCATAATCTCAGGGTTATGGGATGGAGCCCCATGTCAGCATGGTATCTGCTTGAAATTCTTTCCCCTCCCTCTCCCTTCTCCCGGCTCTCTCTCTCTCTCTCCCTCTCTCTCTCTCAAATATATAAATAAATAAAAATTTTTTTTAAATGTAGTTTTCTGGGGACATAAGTGCATACATCCATCAAAAAGTGCATACCAGGATGTTTATATAAGCCTTACCTTTAACAATCCAAACCTGGAAAAACCTAGATGTCCATCAACAGAAGAGAAGATAAATAAATCCTCATAAATGTGTACAAGGGAATACTACATAGCATTTGTTTAAAAATCAACTAGTGATAAATGCAACAATGTGGATAAATCTCACTGAATGATGATGAGTCATAAAAAGTCAGACACAGAAGAGTACATATAGGATTCCATTTGTTTGTGAATCTGGGATAGACAAAACTAATCGATGATGAAAGGAGTCACTATACTGCATATCTTTGAGAGATGAGAACAGCAAGTAAGAAAGAACATAAGGGGAACTTCTGAAAAGTGATCTTTGGGTGTTTCCATGGGTATGGGCATATACGTAAAGCTTCGAGTTATACATTTTACAATATTTACATTTACCTCAATAGGAAGCCATTACAAAGTCCAATTTGCCAAGAAAATAGAACAGTCATGAATCTTTTTGTAACAAAGAGCTTTCACTAATCACTGTAAATATTTTTGTGTCTTTTGATTGACTTGCAAGTATAACATGTAGTCAAAATTTTTAAAGACAAGTAATGCAGGTCATGTGCCTAGTATACGTGCCTTCTACACTCAAGAAATGATAGCTCTTTATCATACTTTAAAATTTAATGACTCATTCTAGTCAAGAGAATTAGTTAATAGCAAAGTTCACACAGTAAATAAATATAATACTCAATAGACTTTAAAATGCTTATATGGTCATTAGTCTCTCAAATTCTTACTAAAACTCTGCACCAGTTTGCTTGTCTTATTTCTGATCTGAAAATGAGTTAACCAGGCTTCACATGTTCAGTGATCTGACAGAAAATTATGCTGTCAGGAATGTAACTCATATCTGCTGATTTCAAGGCAATTAATATATCCACTAACCACGCTGTGAAAATCTACTGAAACAATGTAAGTGAAATACTATTTTTCTTGTCTTGGATCATGTAGTAGAAAGATCCTACCAAGGTTAAATATGCCAAGAAATGAGGATTTGTTTTCAGTATCACCTCTGAGCCATCATCATTTTGGCCACCACCTCACTCATGGGGTTCTAGCAATTCACACCCTCGGTGAATATTTGGAAAACATACAGAGTCCCAAAAATTAGAATGGCTGCTTGTCCTTTAGCAAAGTAGACACTTAGGTGAGCACATCTCCTCTAGTAGAAAATGTGGAGCCTGAAGAAGTAGTGAAGAAATATATTTCCATAGATTCTAGCTGATGGGATGTGAATTCTGAGCACTGAAACTTGTAACTGATTTCAAGGTCATGGGTAATATGACATTGTTAGGCATATTTAATAATCAAGATTTTTCAGAGAAAACAGACAATATAATAGAAAAATGGCAATTGTCAGAATCCCAGCATGTGTTGATTTCCTTCACTTTACTAAATGCTAACATAAAACAAAAAGGTCAGATAAAATTTCTCTAATAATTTGGAATTCTGAGAGGTCATTATGTGAACTTTTGTGAACACAAAAACTAATAAAGATAATAGGAAATTAGTAACCTGACTCACATTATTTACTCACATTACTTAGTATTTCCTTCCTCGCCCATTTCTTTTTTTTTTTTAAGATTTTTTTTATTTATTTATTTGAGAGAGAGAGAATGAGAGACAGAGAGCATGAGAGGGAGGAGGGTCAGAGGGAGAAGCAGACTCCCTGCCGAGCAGGGAGCCCGATGCGGAACTCAATCCCGGGACTCCAGGATCATGACCTGAGCCGAAGGCAGTTGCTTAACCAACTGAGCCACCCAGGCAGCCCCCTCGCCCATTTCTTAAGTGGATTAAACCATTCTTTTTTTTTTCCCTATAAATTAATGTCATATGCTTACAAATACTAAATACTAAATGCATGCAAATGCTTATATTCCTATAGATAGCTTCATCTCCAAATTGATGTAAGCATTAATATGTCTGTATAACACAACAGTGCATATGTCACAGAAAAGTCCCTGTCGTTAAATTTCTATATTCCTGAGCTTTCAATTGATTATGGCAATTTATTGTCCTTGAAATTTATGTTCATTACATGGGCCAATTCAAATTGCCATTTTCTTTCAGCACAATATGTTATAATTTCAGAGCTATTTAAGTAATGCACAAAAAAGTACAGAGGGTAGATAAATGGAAATTGTTAAAAGTAATTCAGTAAATAATAATCAAAGCAGGACAATCAAAAAAGAAAGTCATGTAAAAAATGCCAAATTTAGAATGTTTTAAAGCAAGTGAGGTAAGTATTCTCCTTTTTTTCTTGAAATATTACTTAACATGCAGACTCTCTTTATTGGTACTGGGAGGTTAGGTCACAAGTGGAAAGGGGATAAAGTCTATCCTCCTAATTGGGCACCCTTCTGCTCTCTGCTCCAGCTTTGCCAATTTCCTGATGTTTGGGAGTGAATCTAAACCTGATCACTCTGAATGAGGTGCAGAAATTCTGACTCCATTCCTTAGGAATTTTGCATTCAGCTCAAAGGTTCACATGAAAATGTTTTAAATGCGAGGCATGCAGAATGATGACATGGAGTTTGGATAAACTAATAAGCAGGGACTCTTTGGCCACGATCAGATTCTCAATTGCTCTGGATGTTCAACAGACAAAACTTCTACTCAGGTAAGCATTACAGTCCCCCTGCCTGCCTGTCTGGAGAAAGTTTCGATCTCCAGATTTCTTCCTAGCCCTCTTCTCCGTATGGACTTTTCCTCAAGAGCCATCTTAGTATCTGGCTTGACTTCATGCCTCTGCAAAGAGAAGAGCTTTATGGAAAAGAGGCTTTTCTGCACTCCAAGTGGGATAAGCTGATCCCTCTTCTGGCTGTGCCTGGGGTTCCTGGGATAGAAGAAAGAGGCTATCCATAATAAAGAAAACAGAAAGAAGAAGAACTGAGCTCTGTGAGGTGCTAGGAGAAGTGAGGGAGTGGCCAGTTATTCGAGTGGGAAAGAGGATTCCCAGCGAGTGATACAGCCTCAGAGACTCTTCTGGAAAACTAAAACTTTTTTTTTTTTTTAAGATTTTGTTTATTTATTTGACAGAGAGAGACAGCAAGAGAGGGAACACAAGCAGGGGGAGTGGCAGAGGGAGAAGGAAGCGTCCCGCTGAGCAGGGAGCCGAATGTGGGGCTCGATCCCAGGACCCTGGGATCATGACCTGAGCCGAAGGCAGACACTTAACGACTGAGCCACCCAGGCGCCCTGAAAACTAAAACATTTAAGAAAGTTTTTTGAGTCGCTTCTGTGCTGGGTACGAGGTAACTCCCTCCTTCATTTGTCCTTCACTTTGACTTATTCTACATTGTTTACTAATGTTTTGACAAAAGAATAGAATTATTTAGGGAGACGCAAAGAAAAAGGCTGGCAGTCGGCTGTCCCATCAATCATACACGCGCCATCGTTCTAAATCCCTCCCTTACACCTACAACTCTGGCCCTACCTATTTCCTAAGTTCATGTGGACAAGGTCAGGAATTTAGTAATTGTCCCTCTGTTGTGAAAATTGTATTGCTAAAAAGCACTGTGGTCAGCAAAACTTGTTTGGCAAGATAAAGATCTTACACAAAATATGGGGTTAAGAGAAAAACAATAAAATGGCAGTAAATACGACTTCAACGCAAACTTTCAAGAATCACCCGTTCCTGAACGAAACTAGATTTATCCTTTAAAACCTGCTTTGGTAGGTAAGTATTTTTCTGAATCCTTTCCATCAGTAAAAACTGCAGAGTTTTCTGCTGAGACAAATTCCTTCATAAGTTTTAAGCTCTGCAGACTCATTGGCAGCCTCCAGATTTCTACATGAATAGCGTTTAAGGGCAGCTATCTGGTCAGAAGATGCGGAATTGACTTGAAGCAGGATTTATTTACTAAAGTAAACACATTGTGTCAAATGCTTATTTGAGACTCGAGAGCTAGGACTGTCAAAGTCCCCCAAACAACCCCCTTGACATCACTGTGGTATAGACCAGGTTTCTTTTCATAGTTTCCAGACAGATCTACCAATTTAACATGACTTACATAGCATTTTCTTTTGCTGTAGCTGTTTTCCAAACACCTCATCAAATGCTTGTTCATGAAGTATAATAACTGCGCTTAATGGTACCTTTTTCTCAACCTGCTCTTTTAGACATATATTGAAATGGTGAAACATGTAACAGATTTATTTGTTCTACACTATTTAAGACACCTAGAAAACCCTGTGTTCAGTTTAAGAAAATTTGAAAGTTATAAACTTAAATATATCTTGGATAATATCAATTTCCTTTTTTTGAAGAATGCTATACTACATTACCGTGGCTACATTAGCCAGAATGGATACATTACCATTAGGAAGAGAAGAGAAACGTCAGGATCCTCTCGCCCAAACTTCCACTGTTCTCAGCAGTGTGTCCTTAGTGTTCTCTAACAGTTCTTATGTGTTTTGGGTCTGTCTAGCTACACTGTATGCTTTCAGAAGCAGAGATTTTCTTTTACATGTACTTTACACTAAAATTTCTAGCATAGCTTTATGTAAAAAAAAAATTGTCAAGAAGAAGTATTTAGGGCGCCTGGGTGGCTCAGTCGTTAAGCGTCGGCCTTCGGCTCAGGTCATGGTCCCAGGGTCCTGGGATCGAGCCCTGCATCGGGCTCCCTGCTCAGCAGGAAGCCTGCTTCTCCCTCTCCCACTCCCCCTGCTTGTGTTCCCTCTCTTGCTGTCTCTCTCTGTCAAATAAATAAATAAAATCTTTAAAAAAAAAAAAAAAAGAAGAAGAAGTATTTAAACCTTGGACAAGAGACTGAACTTCGCAGGCAGGTAAGAAAGGAGTATTCTGGAGAGAACACTGCTTGTCGGGGCACTGAGCCATGGGGGAGGTGCACTCAGTGGAGTCCCAGCCCAGCAGAGGGTGTGTGGTGTGGTTTGCGAAGGTAGTCTGCAGAGCCATGTAATTCAGCTTCTTGGTCAAAGAGACATGTGGTAAACTTATAAACAATACTCCAAGAACTAAACTGAGTCCTGTGTCTTCCTCAGCCCCTCCCAGTATCTGTGCAATGGTCATTCTTTTTTCTGCCCTCAATGCTCTTCCTCTGGGTCATTTCATGGCCACTTCCTTCTCATCATTCAGGATTCAGCATAGGTGTAACCTTAGGGTAGACCACTTCAACTAAGCAGACCTCCCCCCTTTCTAATCACTCTGTATTAAAGGATGTATGTAACTTCCTTTACATATGTCGGTGAGTTTTCCATGAGCCCCATGCCTCTACCTGGCAATATAATTTGAACGTTTTAATGGGGAGCTCTGAGTACCTTTTCTTCAATGTATTGCACCAAGAAAAATGGTGCCTGGCCCGCAATGGCACTGTTACAGATTGAACTTTGTACCCCACCACCACCAAATTCATATGTTGAAATCCTACCCCTCAATGGGATGGTATTAAATGGTAGGACCTTTGGGAAATAATTAGGTTTAGATGAGGTCACGAGGGGGAAGACCCTATAATTGGATTGGTGCTCTTATAAAAGAGGAAGAGACACCAGAGTTTCTCTCTCCATGTGAGGTGTCAGCAAGAAGGCAGCTCTGTACAAGCCAGGAAGAGGACCTTCACCAGATGCCAAATCTGCCGGCACCTTGATCTTAGACTTCCCAGCCTCCACAACTATGAAAAATAAACATTTTTGTTTAAACTGCCCAGTCTATGGTAGTTGGTTATAGCAAGCCAAACTGACTAATACACACTCAGTATATTTTCTTGAGTAATACTGACTCACTAACCCCCCACTGGTTGTTCTGAGACAATCTCTAAGAAAACAAGAAGATTGGGGTCCCTGGGTGGCTCAGTTGGTTAAGCATCTGCCTTCGGCTCAGGTCATGATCTCAAGGTCCTGGGGTCGAGCCCCTCATCGGGCTCCCTGCTCAGTGGGGAGTCTGCTTCTCCCTCTGCCTCTGCCCTTCCCCTACTCATGCTCTCTTTCTCTCTCTCACATAAATAAATAAAAATAAAATCCTAAAAAAAAGAAAAAGAAAACAAGAAGATTGTAAGCAAAGTCAGCCTGCAAGCTAAGGGTATCTAATATTAGTTTTACCACACTGGCTCTGGCACATGGCATATTAGGAACAAGCTCTGGGCATCCATATAATTTCTGAGATACAGCCTCTTCTCACCCTACATGTTTGGGACCCAACTAATGTTAACAGCAATAATAATTTTTATTTATCGCTAAACCGTATTGAGTGCTTACTAAGTGCCAACCGCTCTGAGTGTTTTACGTATATCATTTCTTTGATCCTCACAACAACCCCATGAAGTAGGTTGCATTGTAGTTCTGATCTTACAAATGAGAAAACTGAGGCCCAGGAAGGAAAAGTAACTTGCCCAAGGACACATAAAAATGTCATTAGTTTTCCTTCTTTGACTTCCCTTTCTATCAGGGTTGGAGTTACACACTGAATGCCTGGGTTTTCCTGCCAGGAACGTATATGCCCTTCTGACTTTGGTGGCTTTTCTGTCCTCAGTGGATAGGACCCTCCTTCAGCACTTTGCACCCTTACCTCAGGAACCTCTCCTTCTTCAGGCCTCAGCAGAAATGCCATTTCCTCCAAAAACTGGATTTCGCAGGTGTAGTTTATTTTATTTATTTTTTAAAGATTTATTTATTTATTTGAGAAAGAGAGAGATGGAGAGCAGAGAGGGAGAGGGAGAGGGAGAAGCCGACTCCCCACTGAGCAGGGAGTCCGAGGTGGGGCTTGATCCCAGGACCCCGGGACCATGACCTGAACCGAAGGCAGACGCTTAACTGACTGAGCCACCCAGGTGTAGTTTAGATGTCATTCCTGAATGTTCATGTCCAGTCTGTACTCCCCCATTGGAGCACTTCTCATCCTGTGTTAAAATTGTTTATTTACGTGCTTGCTTCTGTTCTGAGACTGCAGCTCTTTGGGAGCAGAAACCATATTATCTCATGTATATATAACTGCACAGTCTATCCCTAACATGCCAACCCTTAGCACAGTGCCTGGTACACTATGAGATGTTCAGCAGGGAAATAAAGGAATGAGTAAATGAACACTTCCCCCTGGACTGAGTTCTGATAGGAATGGAATGCCCTCCTAGCCCATGACCCTGCCACTAGCCTGTGTCACTCTAGATATCACGTCCTTCCTGGGTTCCCTTTGTTACCGTCCTATCTGTTGGATTCAGTCCCCATTATACTCTTCACCTGATCCATATTTGAGCTTTTAGAAAAATCATAAGGTCTTTACGGTCAAAAGAATGTATTTTGGTCACTACTATATCCTCAGTACTGAGGACAGTGCCTGGCAAATATAAATGATTAGATATGTATTTGTCGAAAGAATTAATGAGTAAAAAAATTAATGAATGATACATTGAACAGCGCATTAGCCCCCCAGGAACGAGACTCCAGGGCTCTGATAGATTACTCCCACCCTTCTACCAACCTTAGATTCCTTTTCTATCTCCACTAGCTGTGATGCTAAGGACCAAACACATCTTACATTCAAGAGTGCCCTAAAGTGACAACAGGAACTATTCTCATTCAGATTCATGTTGAGAACATCTCAGATGTAATACTCTGCTTTTCTCTGGCCTTTCAGCAGAAAAACCCTTCTTGCACAACTTGTCAATGTCCAATACCAAGCAAGTTCCAGACCCTGCAAATTCATCCACAGCCATCTCCACTTAACTTTAGATCTCCCCGGCTCCCGACACTCAGCTCCGTCCCTCATTTTTTACCTAGGGTTTCTGAATGACCCAGAAAAATTTAGTTCCATATTTTAAATTTCATTGAAGTTGAACTTATTAAAAGAATACTTCTTCATCTCTATTTAAAATTTAAACTTCATGGTATAACTTAAAATTTTCCAGATACAATCCCAGACCAATTTTTCACCCATGGACTTAAAGTTTGCTTTTGGCTTACCTGACTTTGACCCTCAATATTTAACAAAAATTTTAGCTCACATATTCATTCTCTCTCTTTTTTCTTTTGACTCCAGCTACCTAAAGTAAAATATGTTGCCTTAGTTTGGGGGCTTTAAGACTTCATGTCAAGCATCAACTCCCCTGACACAGATCCCAGCCAGGATGATCTTGGTCCTTACATGGATGGAGATTGAGACTTGGATATTCTATTTTACTACAAAAGAATCAATATATATCAGCAGTAAAAAATAAGTGCAGGTCAAAAGAGAAGGACAAAGTTATTTTTATTCTCTTATCCTTGTTTGTAGAGAAATAAAACCAAAAAGGAATTCATTTATTTTCTTTAGTGATGTCTAATATAATCTTGGATTATAAATTTTCTACAGAAACTGGCTTAGTTATAGTTACAGAAATAACTTATAACACGAAGTAATAACACATTTGAAAACCTCTGGATAAATTGGTGTATCGAGCACAGGGATTTAGCCCTAAAATGACTGTAGGTAAAATCTGTAAAAGGCATAAACCCACAAAGAAAAGGAGAAAGGGAGAGATCCAGAAACTTAAACTCAGATTGATGAGTGGTAACTGGCATTACAAACCTGAGATTTTTTTAAAAATATCCCAAATTTGGAGGGGCACCTGGGTGGCTCAGTTGGTTAAGCATCCCACTCTTGGTTTCAGCTCAAGTCACAATCTCAGCCTTGTGAGATCAAGCCCGGGTCATTCTCCATGCTGGGCGTGGAGCCTGCTTAAGATTCTCTCTCTCACTCTCTCTCTGTCCCCTACCCCCGCTCATGTGCCTTCTAAATTACTTACTTACTTACTTAATTAATTAATCATCCCAAATTTGGAAAGCTGAGCAACAAAATTCTTTATATTGTAGAACCCTCAAAGTCTCGGGAATTGGTGGCTCCAGATATCTTGAAAAGTTGGGATAAAAATGGAGCTAAAAACAAAGTTTGGTTGAAGTCTAAGACACAAGTCTTCACACAAACCAGTGCCCCTCTCTCATCCTGACAGGTTTGCTTTCTGGAACGGCAACAAAAAGGGTTCTGGTACGCTAACCATAGCCATAGTTCAATGTTGGGGGTAAGAGGGACTCAATTTAAAACCGTTTACAACTTAGACACACTGAAGTTCAGATCTTCAGCTTTTGTTTACCTCTAGCCTCTCAGAATGCTGGCAATCAGATATCAACCCTCCAATCAAGAAACTGGAGAAAACTGCTCTTGGAAATCTGACCAGCCCAAGAAAAAAACATCTAAAGAAACCAACATTCAGATTTACCAAGTTACCCAAGGCAAGGGGAGGAGTAAATGTCACATTTAAGGACCCTCACCCACAAGCACAGAGCTCCTAACAACTTGTTACTGCCCCATCTTTAAATACAAGGCAGAGATCACCACATATTTGAGGAAACATCTAATATGAAAGATGGTAACCAAGAGAAAAACAGAAGAAAGCCACCTGGAGAAAAAAGAAACTACACAAAGAAAAAAAAAAAATCTTCAAACAAATACTTTCAATATTAGCCAGAAAGAAATAAGAAAAGACACTATATTTGTGAAGAAAGAAGAGGATGCTATTTTTAAAAAGGGAAGAGGATATTTAGAGAACAAAAGATCTCTTGGAATTCAAAGTATGATGGAAGAAATGAAAAACAATCTCAATAAAATGTTTAGAAGATTAAGTATATGTTGTAAAAAAAAAAAAAAAGATGGAAATAGAAAAAGATAAGAAGAGCCCTAAAAGGAAAAAACAGAAAATGAAAGGAATGAATTTTTCAAATAACTATTGTAAGCATTTTCCCAGAAATGAGACTCCGAGTTGCCTTACTGGGAAGACCTGAGAAGAGTCCAGCACCAAAGAAAAAAAAATGGACTCACCATAGTGCATATCATCATGGCATTTCAAAACTTCAGAAAAAAAGATAAAATAATGCATGTTCCCAGAGAAAATAAAACAGGTTTTTACAAAGGATTAAGAATCAGTAGGGATCTAATGTATAGCATGGTGATCATAGTTAATAACACTGTGTTATATGTTGGCTAAGAGAGTAGATCTTAAATGTTCTCATCACAAAAAAGAAATTGGAATTATGTGACATAATGAAGGTGTTAGCAAAGGCTATGCTGGTAATCATTTTGCAAAATATACATGTATCAAATCAACACCATGGTACAATATTATATGACAATTTTATCTCAATAAAGCTGGGGGAAAACAAGAATCTGAACATCATTAGACTACTCAACAGCAATCTGAAAGAATATTATTTCCAATATACACATTCAGCCAAATCACTAATCAAAGGGAAGGGTAAAATAAAGACATTTCAAACATTCAAGTTCTCAAAAAATGCACCTTCCATGGATCCACTCTCAGCAGGCTATGAAGAATGTGAACTACCAAAATGAGGGAGTAAACCTAGAAGGAGAAGGACATGGGATCTAGGAAATGGTGATTAAACCAAAGAGGAAGGGCAAAACCACAGCAAGTTTATGAGATGATCCTGAGCTGAAGACTGAGAAATCAATCAGCCATTCTGGAGCAGGTTACTAGTCTCAAGTGAAAAATCTTCAAGGAAATGAAATTAACAGTGTACTTAATGTGTTTGAACATATTGAGGGTAGATTTTAACGGTTGCAAAGATATTGGCAGATAAAAGAAATCTATGACAAATATTAGCACTGGCTCAGGGGCTGAGGGATAAAATATAGACAGGAAAGGAAAATTTATCCAGTATACTGCGTGGCTTCATTGTGAATCTTGTTACATAATCAAAATAATATCAACATTGTGTATTGGTCTAACCAAAATTGCAGTGTTTGCACACACCTATTCATTTTTGTAATGGGGCCGAGCAATGAAAGAGGACTAAATCCTCATCTTCTATAGCTGAGAGTCAGTAAATGTGAACTAAAAAAAAACTGGGGGGGTAACAATAAAGCATGTTATTTAAATACACATAGGTAAATACCAAGAGGATTGCGTCAGTGTGGTATACAGTGGGAGAGCAAGACATAAGAACCCCCGAAGATATTTTACTTTCCTTAGAAAATATAAGGAAGGACCTTCTCCATGTGCAGTGGTCATACATCTACATCCTCAGCTAAAGAGCTTCCGTCCTCCCTTGAGAAGTTACAGAGCCGCGGTTTACCCCCACTCTAACCTCAGGAGCTCCTATGCCATTCACATATGGTTATTCATTTCAGACCTAGTTTATATTTGCTGTCAGTCCTTTCCAGCAGAGTTTGGTCTTTCTGTTTCCACCTTCACATCGGCGATTCTCACTTTGCTCTCCACTGTCCATCAGAGCCACACAGAGCTTCATCACCACATGCTGCAGCAACAAGACTGCCCTGTAGTTAAATAAAGGTCAGACACAGGCGCTCTCTGTTCTTCAGGCTGATGTGGTAGCTCTGACTGATTGCTACTCTTACCAATATTGATGGCCTTATTAGATTCCAATTACAGCTCCCTTCAGCCTGGTACCTAATTGGATTAGAATCTGGAGGCTTCAACTACACAAGCTCCCTCTGCTCTTAAAAAAATGCAGATGGTCTTTAAGGAAAGACACTCTTCTCCCAATTAAATTAGATACACAATACACATGCCTGTTAAGTTTTGATATTAAGCTCCAACATAGGTATCTGTTTTGTAGGAGGCTAGGGGCTAGTTAATAAAATAATTTTAAATTCTCAGGGGAAAAAAGCACTGACTAGCAAGACCATAACAACAATATAGAGTAACCATTCATTTACTCATCCAATCACTCAACAAACAATGATGAACATCTGCTCTCTGCTTAGAATGCTGGTCAGTAGGGGTAGAGAATAACAGAGACATGGTTTCTGACCCACGGAGCTCATAATTGAACAAAGACGTCAGTCAACAAAATCATTGATTATGATATATCTTCTGATAGCTCTGTGAGAAAGATTTAGACCTCTTTCACTCAAAATTCTAGAGCACATTTTTCAAAACATGAAAATCACTCAAAATTCCAAACAAAGTTTACGGGAATGTAAGGTGGGAGCAGATAGGAGTATATTTATTATTCACACTTTCCTGAGTGCCATTTCTCCTGCTAACGGTGAAGATACAGATACCTTCATCTAAATCAACAATCCTTGGGGTGCTTTGGTGGCTCAATCGTTAAGCGTCTGCCTTCTGCTTGGGGCATGATCCCAGGGTCCTGGGATCAAGCCCCGCATCGGACTCCCTGCTCGGCGGAAGCCTGCTTCTCCCTCTGCCTGCCACTCCCCCTGCTTGTGTTCCCTCTTTCACTGTGTCTCTCTGTGTCAAATAAATAAACACAATCTTTTTTGATAAAAAAGATAAATAAATCACCAATCCTTGCTTATTTGTAATAGATTGCAGGGGAGACATAGGAGTCACCTGAGAAGCCATAAAAGAAAGAAAATTATCCAAAATTAGGACCATTGCCCTCTGTCTTCTGTCACCCTTCCAACTGCACAAGCAGTGTTTCTTAATGATCTTTGAGTCCATGGACTTCAGACCCAGTCTATGTTCACTTATATTCTTATCTTGCCAATTTCCCCCATTCCAAGCTTAGAGTTGCCTCTCTCATTCTACAACTGTATCAGCAGAGGCAAGCCATTCTATAATTTTCCTTGACAGATAGAAATAAAGTTAGATTTCTCTGGAGAGCCCCATGATAAAACTCTATTGAGATTTCCTACAAGTGGTAGTCAATGACATGTTTGACTGAGCACATCCCTGGCAGACAAATGACATCATATGATCATATGCAGTGGTTGCACTGATACACCACCTAGCTTGTTCTTAAGGAATGAAGGACTGTGGCCCCCAGCCATTGAGAATGCTGACAATAGATGGTCTTTAATCACTAGCCCTCTTTGAGGACTGACATGGCTGAAGAAAACTGCCCTGCTCAAGGTTATATCTTCTTCCAGGGCAGCTCGCATTCACACATCAGTGTTGGAATATGAAGACCCTGCTCCCTCATCCCTTCTCAAGAAATCTCTAAAAAGCCATTCCAGCCCCCGAGCTCCCATAGGATCAGCTAACCCAACTATGTGGACTGATTGCAGCTCAACTTCTCCCTAAACAATCCTTTTTCCTTCCACTCCCTGTCACAATCCAATAGCAATCCCTAATAAATCTCTGGTTCCTTAATCTCCTTTTCAAAATCGGTTTCCCAGGGAATGCAATTTGTGACCAAAGATGAACTAGTTTAGAAACATGATGCCTTCCTGCTTTAGAACTTTGAATAGAGATGATGGAAGTTACTTTTCAGTTGTCTTTCATTGGTTTGGTACTGTTGGTAAACAACAGGGATGGAATTTTTAAAGAAGAATAAATGAGATCTTCCAGCCTAAGTTAAACCTCTGCCACTAAAGAGGATTTTAACTTTGCCAACTTTAACTCTCCTCTCTTTCCCACCTCCCATTAAGGAGATCCCTTGCTTAAATGGAGCAGCAGGAAGGAAGATGAAGGAGAGAACAAGAGACAACACTGATAAAATGTAGGGCATGATAGGGAGAGAGGTTGGGAGTGAGAAGCTGGGAGCAGAAATAATAAACATGGGTGATGGAGGGGAAAAGAGAAAAGGCAGAAAATTACTAATAGCGATTGAGTGTCCCCTTCACCATAATCAAGAAGTAAAAATGGAGGGGCGCCTGGGTGATTCAGTCAGTTAAGTGTCCGACTCTCGATTTCGGCTCAGGTCATGATCTCAGGGTTGTGAGATCAAGCCCCACATCAGGCTCCATGCTGGGTGTGGAACCCGCTTAAGATTCTCTCTCCCCCAGTCCTTCTGCCCCTCCGCCCCAAAAAGAAGAAGTACAAATGGACGATTTGAGTTATTTTGAAATTTCATTTGTTTGCATATCCTCTTTAGACCAGAGCATCATTCAGGATATACTTGTGGGTCATGCCTTACCCATCTTGTGAAGATGGAACGGGCTAGCCCACCTGCTCTGTGTGAGCTCCTCCCTGGCTGGACATCTTCAGCTCCAAGTAATAGATATGTACATTTGAGTGAACACAAAGCATTCTTAGTATTGGCCACAAAATGCATAAGAAGGGTTGATCTTAATCATTCTTACTTTAAATATTAAAAGCAGGCGCTCAATCAAGAGAGTAAGTTAAAAATAAGAATAAATAAATTTTAAAATGTAAAGAATTAAAATGCAATAAAAGCCATTTTACTTCAAACAATCCTTACTTGATACTCTAAAATAAAATTACTTTGTTGTAAGACAGAACCTGAGAATTATGCCTACTAAGTAAGCTAAGCTACTTTCTAAACATCAGGAACTATTTATGTATTAGTTCTGAAAATCTGCCTTAGACTGCAGAGATAGGCATGGAAATTTTTGCTATACAGGGGATAAAGCTAATGTGATCTTTTATTAAATGAAAGAAAATACCTTCTTAAAAAAATTCAAATACAAGGGTGGTTCTGTCCCTGTGATAAAATCTGTATACTTTGAACTCTGGCTCCCAAAACAAGAAAGGGGACAGTGATCCAGAGGAACATTATATGTAGATTTGATTAAATTGGGTGTTAAAGAGCAAGCAGTACCTGCCCAAAAAGGGCGCCCATAGTGATTGACTGTGGCAGTGTAAGCCTGTCAGGAGTTAGAACTCACACTGTAGGTTAAATAGTGGAAGTTTAATACAAAGAATGGTTAACATGATAAAAGAATAACAGTAAGTTCGGAGGGAATGCTATATGGTACACTAGGGCTGAGGAAGGGGACCCACAGTAGGATAAACTTGGAAAGGGTAGAGTAGATGTGGTCAGGCCCACCAGATTACAGAGAAGTTTGCTGGTTTGGCTAGGCTGAAGCTGATGTGTAGTTGCCGGCAAGCATGAGGCCACCCTCCAGAGTTCAGGTGGGGACCAGGAGATTAGCCATCAATTCTTTGCAGCTATAAAACTTAGATGTTCGCTTTCCTAGTTGACTATAAGCTGAGGACTGCTTTCTCTTTGTGGAAGCCACCCACATTCTTCTCATGCCCCCCTCAACTTCAAACCCAGTAATGGGGCATCCTATTCATATTTTGAATCTTTCTGACTTCCCCTTCTGCCACCACTCCTTTCTTTTAAAGGACACATGGGATTAGATTAGGCCCACCTAGATAACCCCTCAATCTTTAAATCCACTGATTATACATCTACAAGATTCTTTGGGCCATGTAAGAAAACATAATTATAGGACTACCAGAAGGTGGCAAGGACCTCCTCAAATTCTGTCTACCACAGAGCTTCATTTTAATCAACTCTTATTAAGAATGCTTTTTAGACCATACTCTTGATTAAATAACTCTTTCAACTAGAAAATTGTGACTATAGACTCTTCAGTATCAACATGTTGGCAATGAAGTTTATGTTTGCTTGCCTGCTTGCTTGAATTCCTAGAGAGATGGATTATGAGGATTTTGAATCAGGGTGCTTATCAGTCTAATTTCCCTGAGATATTATATTAGTACACAAGAGTTAGTAAATATCAATTCTGTTGCCATTACTTTCTCATTCTGCACTCCAGATGCCAACAATTATGGGTAGATGAGGCAAGAACTATATGTGGCCTTTCAAGCCAACATAAGGCAAATTGCTTATTAGCTCTCAAGCTGTGGTGTTACTCAGTAGCATGATTAGTACCTACCAGAAAACTCACCCAAATCTATATATTCCTTTATAAATCAAGACGCATGGTTTAAAGGGTTAAGAGCTACAGAAGATGCATTCAAAAACATCTTGAATTCAATACACAAGACTTCATTCTATCAACATTTAACATCTACATACCAAGGACCTACCCTGACGTGGTCTAGGCCTTTGGGTACTGCAGCGAACAAGACAGATAAGGTCTGTGCTCTCAAGAAGTTTACATTCTAGTGGAGATAGCAAAGAATAAGCAAACAAATATACATAAATAAAATAAAATAAATAGGGAACTTTCAGAAAGTGTTAAGTGTCATGGAGAGAATTTAGCATGGTATGAGAAGGAGATAGTTACTGGGTATATACATTAGTTTGGGTGGTCAGAGAAGAATACTCAGAACCAATGACATTTAAGATGACATCTAATGACAAGAAGCTGGGAAAGCAAAGATCAAGTGAAAGAGCATTCGAACATAAGAAATAGCTGTTATTGAAGTCCTAATTCAGGCAGATACCTGTCATGTTTGAGGAACAGGAAAAAGACCAATGTGGCAAAAGCATGGTGGCCCAAGGTGTATGACAGGGGAGGGAGGTGGGGCAAGAAGGTTGGTTATTAATTTGACATGAGGTAAACAAGGCAGGTAGGGAGCAGATTTATATAAGATGTTATAAGCTAGGAGAGGCAAAGTTTGAATTTTATTCTAAGACTGATGAGAGCCTTTGGGGTGTTTTAACAAGGAAGTGACATGAGTTTATTAATCATTTTAAAAGATTACTCCTAATACTTCAGGGACTGATAGTAAGGAAAATAGAGGCAGGGAAAGTAATTAAGAGAATAATGTAGCAACCTAGGCAAGAAATGAAGGTGGTCTTAGACTAGGGAGGTAGTGTTGGAAATAAAGTGAAAATTAAAGGTATGTTTTGAGAGAAAGACTACAGAACCTACAAGGATTTTATGTAGGGTTGGAAGAAAAAGGAAAGAATCGAGAGTCATTCCTAGGTTTGTGCCTTAAGCAATTCACTGGTACATTGTGTTGATATTGAATGAGATGCAAAAGACTGAGGGAAGAACAGGTCTTGGGAGAAAACCAAAAGTTCTGGTTGGCTGTGTTAACACAGAAGCTTATAGAGATGTCAAATACACAGTAAGATATTTTTCACTCTTGAAATGGGGTACAGGCAATGAGTAAAGGTATAATTTTGAGGATGCAGATAGCAGTGAAAGCTCTGGGATTCATAAGCCCACCCAAGGAGGAAGATAGATCATGAAGGAAAGTGAGGGAGGTAGTAGAGGACAGAGTCCTGAAGTAACCCTGAGAGAAATCAAGCCCAGCAGGCAGAGCCAGCAAAGGCAACTTACATGAAGTGGCTAATGAGAGAGAAAACACAAAGACTGCAATGTTCTAGAATCTAAGAGGAGAAAATGTTCCAAAAAGAGGAGAGCAATTGACTATATGAGAAAATGATGAGAAAGTACTGGTGTCATTGAGCAGAGCAGAACCAGTGGACAGATGGGGTAAAAGGCCAATTGATGAGGAAAGGCTGTCAGAGACCCAGACACCAATGTCCTAAAGATTTGTGATGAAGGGAAGAAGAAAAATGGGTTAGTAACTAAAGAGGATGTGAGGAAGAATTTCTTTTTTGATACTTATGGCCATGATCCAATAGGAAAAAAAGAAACTGATGAATCTCTTTCCCCAACTGTCTACATTCTGCTCTAATGCTAGAGACAAATGTAATCCTCATAAGAGAGTTTAAAACCTAGTGATGTGTGGTAATATAGAACTCTTATTTTCCAAGTCAAAAACCATATTTATTTCTCCAATGGGTAACCATATACTGGCCAATCACCTGAGCAGAAATGAAAGAAAATGTTCAAGTAAAATAGCAGGCAGAGGGAATAAGAACCATACTCAAGTGTATTCAATACCAAACAGAATTGTTTCATAGAATATAAAAATTATAAATGAGGTGCCATGTGAGACCAGTGGAGAGAGAAAATCTGGCATCGATATCAAGCTACTGTGCCAAGCAGATGAATGGTCACTGAACTGGCCTCTGCCCAGTGTAGATGCAGAACTACACGGAAGGGAAAATGCCCTGAACACGCACCTGACTAGTGGAAGAATTACATACCTCCTGCTAGATTATATCGGCTCCTGTGTTTGGAACTCAAAATAAATCTTTACATCCATTTCACCTCTGTTCACACAGAAAGACATAGAGAAAAGAGTAATTACAAACATACCATGCTTTATCTTTTCATATCTCTAAAGATTCAACTAACATGTTAGCAAACAAAGCAGAACACTATACAAATATTCCTACCCCCAGTTTCACTGTTTCATTGTTCTTCTTAATTTAATGCCACCTAAAGGGGGACCCTTGGTCTATAGCTTTTGTAGGGAGGGTATTCATACACATACACATTGGCTTATATACATAATCCTCACACATACCCCATGCCTATAATATATGCATACGTACATATGTTTGTGCATGTATATCTATATATAGAGAGAGATAAAAGCAGAGTCAACATGAATAACACAGATTTCCGGTCATAATAAAGTAAAAGTCAGCATAATAAATTGGAGTGTATGTTGTCCTGTAATAAAGTGTTTTAAAACTTGACTTTCAGTAACAATAGTAAGTGCAACACTGTTTCATTGAAAAAAAATGACTATTTTTAAAATTGTCCTTTTTGATTGGACTCTTACTTGGTTTCACTCCAGAGAAGTTGCAGCTATAGGAATAGACCTTCTTCTACATCAGTAGAGTCACTAATGGATCCTTTATCTGTTCATGGAGGCAGGGTTTGTGTGGTTAAATCCAGGGCCCTCTGGTAGACCTGGCTGAGTTCCCATCTTCCTCTGGTGCATCCTAGTTATGTCTCCACAGACAAGCTAATTAACCACTCTGCACCTCAATTACTTAATCATTTAAGTTTGGTCAGAAAGACTACCCACCTCATAGAGGTTTTCTCAGGATTAAATGAAATAATATGTACATATTATGTTACACAAAACCCACCCACAGTAAGCATTCAGTAACTGTTAATTATTATTTTCTTATTCATTTATTGGTGACTTACTACATTAAAATGTATTTGCATTATTGTTACTGCATTGTTGAGGACTTGCCATGCGAAACATTGTGTTCGGTGCTGGGATACAATGTTGAAGATACAAAATTTGTCTAAAAAGAACCCAAGTACAGATCCTTCACAGGTTCAGAGGCAGATCAAAGCAAAAATCCAGGGGCTCCTCCTTATTATCCCTGCCAGCTGCACATTTGCGTATCTGCCCAACAAATTATTCATAATATGTATATTCTATATGTGCGTGTATGTGTGTGTTACCATGATAATAGGTGTAGGAAAGGCAAACAACAAACACACGTCAACATGTTCTTTATAATTTAACATGCCATGCCCGGTAACCAAACCAAACAAAAAATGGATACATAATGAAATTTTCTTTGTTTGATAAAAAGAAGCCCGTCCCTGATATGTG
Source organism: Mirounga leonina (assembly GCF_011800145.1). Taxonomy (NCBI): domain Eukaryota; kingdom Metazoa; phylum Chordata; class Mammalia; order Carnivora; family Phocidae; genus Mirounga; species Mirounga leonina. The sequence goes on from NW_023270807.1 coordinate 70,484,009, forward strand.
ACAGACAGCAAAACCCACAGCACTCCCGGCGTCGGCGTCTCCCTGCCTTGACTGCAGCTCCACCAGCCCCGCCCGGGGATTCCCATTCTCTGAGTGCTGCCGGCTGCAGTCGGAGCCTCCAGGACTCTCTTTCCAAAAACTTCTATTTTAGTATCATGTTTCCAAGATAGGCCATAAAACAATATTTCCAAATGCATGAATTGACATTCCTTTTTCAAGAGAGTGCTGATACAGTTTTAGTTAATTTCCATTAAGCTGATTAGATGTGCATGATCAGTTGCGTTGTTGTTTTGTACCATGAATGTCCGACGTGGTTCACTGTTGCGGGGAGGTGGCTCTCTGAGACAGAGCCTCTGCCTGATCTGCCACCCCCTTACCCACATTTCCCGGCGGAGATCGAAGCTCAGGGCTGTTGCCAAGGGCCCCAGCTTGCACTGGCCCAGGGCTCTGCCTGGAGCCATGCAGCTCTCTCACCCCTGGTCACTCTCATGGCATCAGTAATACACTGTCTTCTTCTGTCAGTTTTAACTTTTCATGAGTCCACGGCTTCTGCCTCACTAAACGGATTTTAAGGCTCTTGAAGTCAGAGTACTTTTGAGGTGGTCAATAACTTTATTTTATTTAAGTTGTAAGAGTGTTTCCTGTATTTAACCTAAAATGTGGGCCATGATGAATGTCTGTTCTTACTACTCCGTCCCCGCTGTAAAACACAGGTCTCCACTTACAGAACTTAACAAGTAGGTACACGAGCACATTATACTAGTCAGAGAGGAAACAAGGTCTGCTTTAAAAGAATGCGGAGATACACACACGGCTAAAAGCTCAGCTAAGAGCTTTTCAGTGCATAATAATAAAAATGAAAATAGGTACCATTATTTGAGGATCCACTATATACCAGGGATATATGTTTACCTGTTAATTGTAAGCCTCATAAAAATCATTCAATTTGGCATTAATAGCCTCATTTTATAGATGAGGAAACTGAGTCTGAAGCTTAGGAATACTCATATTCTCACAGCTAGCAAATAAGACAGCCAGGTTTTACGTCCAGATCAAGTGAGGTATAAAACCCAATTCTCAGCCATTATACTCTCCCTGCTCCATGCTGGCAAATGCTGTAGACCATAGGCTGTCACCATTGAGCATCGAGTCACCCAAATTCCGAGGCCTTGCTCCTATAGCAGGCAATCACTCCTGTGCTTGTCGGCCATTCTCGGCAGCCACAATGCCCGAGACCCATGACTCCCCTCCCTGGCTGCTAGTTCTAGACATCTGTATCCTTGTTTCCAAACTCCTAAGAGGATCAGCAATAAAACTATGAAAGAATGAGAGGAGCTGCCCTTAGGCCTAACCAGGATACGGGGTACCTGTAAAGAAGCAAACTTCTGCTCTGGGACTTCATCTTCCAAAGATTCTCTCATCTAAAGAGAGCCAGACGAACATTCTCAAAGAAAGCAATGAATTTTTGAGGAGTAATTTGGGGTTATGTCAATTTTTTTTTAAATACTTCCACATTGGATCTACGAGAAATAGCCTTTAACCAACTTTCTTCAGAAAGATTGCAGATTTTTCAGTTAGAGATTAAACCTGTCCAATTTCCAGAACTGCTACTGAAATCATAATAAAGAATTCTTCTTATACAAATTCTCATTTTATATTTGCAGTGCATGTGGCTGATATTTGGAAAAGGGCCTAGAAACCCTACAATTATAATCAAGTTTATAAATTCTGTTCTCACTTAATTATAAATCCTGATTACATTTGCTCTGCCAGATTCCTGCCTAATGTTCCCATTTGATAATGAGCTCCCTAAAAGCTATCCAGTGCACATGATTTCATGCGATGTTCCCCCAGGTGCCAATGTACTCTGACTTGAAAAAAGTACTCTAGTCCATGCATTTGGAAGTGAATTTCCTGACTTCTGTCATTCTCTGCTGTGCTGCAGTGCAGCCCACTAACTGGGTCACAGAAGTAGAAAAGAAGTTCTCCTAAGTAGTAATGAGGATGATTTCTTACACTGCTTTCTTAATGCTAAGAAGCCTTTCCGAGCTGAAAGCGTTTATGTAAACCTGCACTAAGGATGGCAAAATCCAGATATGGATGAGAAAGATATGGGGATCAATATGTAGCCATGCAATTTAACCTCCTTCCTGGCCAACTTGCCTAGAATTAGTGAAGAGAAGAGCCTAGGACACTCCTTCCTACTGAAGATGATAAATACTGTATCTGATGGGTTTCTCCATTTTTGTAGAAAATGTTCTCAAACGCTGTTCTTAGGACATTTTTCTCTGAATGAAGCAGGCCAGACCACATCATTAGACTTCTTCCTAACAAACTCATTGTTATAAAGAAATACAATGTATAGATAAAGTGTAATCTTGTGATAGCCAATTAAACAAAAAAAGGTTTAGATATATTTTATTCTGTAATTTTTATTTATTTGTTTTTTGTTTTTTTGGTTTGTTTGTTTGTTTGAGAGAGAGAGTATGCCTGTGCATGGGGGAGGAGGGGCAGAAGGAGAGGGAGAAAGAGAACTCAAGCAGACTCCGTGCTGAACGTGGAGCCCAACGCAGGGTTTGATGTCACAATGCATGTGATCACGACCTCAGCCAAAATCAAGTATCAGATGCTTAACCGACTGAGCCACCCAGGCACCCCTTATTCTGTAATTTTTAAGAAAAGAAATTTTATTTTCAGATATTTTTCTTAGGTAAATAATTTTCCTGTGTTCTGATTTTGGGTCAGTCCATTTTGAAGTCCATCAAGGAAACTCTAAGAAATAAGGGGACAGGGAGGAGGGTCACCGGATTTTAAATTTGTGGAGTTTTGAGACTGTGGAGGTAAGACAGAAGCCCACCAGGAGCCTCTCCCAGCCCCAAGAGCACTCAAAAGAAGATGAGGCAATGGAAGAAGTAAGATGAAACTCACTAGGATTAAAAGATTGCTCCCCTCTTTCCCTTTCTTCTGCAGTGAAACCATGATGGTTCTCTTCTTCTTCCCTGATACTTTCATTATTACACAGTTCACATTTACATGGAGTAATGTATTCCTTCTCATAAACTTTGCATCAGTGCAAGCCATGAGTGTCTTCATTCTGCTGAAAAATGAAAAACATTGCAAGTGATTTTCACACGTTAACAAGAACTTAGAGAAGAAGATGGGCCAGAATGAATGAAAACTGGAAAGGAGCCCCTCCTGTCACAGGTCAGTCAGCTGACTCTAATAATTGCCAGAGAGGAATGAGGCACACCTCAGAGACTGTTTCTCAAAACAACCACGAGTGTCCAGTCCTGTTCTTTTAACAGGCATCTGGGCTTTTTGCGACTTGTGACACAGCAGTTAGTGCTCTCTACGGCCCAACCCAAGGAAGGAAGGAATCGTAAGAAAAGCTTCTGAGAGAAAAAAAATGCCAGGGTAACGATCATTTACCATTTTACATCCAAACTTTTGTTCTGAAGTGTTTTCATATTCGGACTACCTTGTGGTTTGTTAGGAATGAAGGAAAGAGCACTCAGTAATGGCAGTTAAGATTTCCAAGTACATTTGTATTCAAACGAAGTGACGTTCTCAGAATCTGATTTGTAAACAAAATTCTGAGTGATGCTCTCAAAACAACACTAAGACTATCAAAAGTCTACACTAATGGTATCTCTTGCTATATGTGTCTGTTTTCAAGGTTCATACTGTCTCTCAAGCACATGCATATGAAATACTAATAAATATGTGGTTTTCAGCTCTTTGAGCATCTATGTCTACATTTTATAAGTAGAAGGAGGAGGAATTAATACATCATAACTAGAGAATGATGCAAAAAAATAATTTATATGACTTTCCATGTTTATATATCTTGTACACTAGAAGTACTAAAAGCTATCTCATCCCATCTTCCCCACTGGTTCTAAGTAAATAAGTAGCAGTAATGAACTGTACATTTTTACACAAACTTCACTTCAAAGACATAACAAAAGGAAGTTGTACTTTGAATGTCATAAATGACTATGAACTAAAAGTACAAATGAAGAAACTTCTAGAAAATAGGATCTCTAGATAAAATGGAAGGGGCCCAGTTAAATTTGAATTTGAGATAGACAACAAATCATTTTTCAGTGTATGTCCCAAATATTGCATGGGATATATGTTACTTTTTTTTTTATTATGTTAGTCACATACAGTACATCATTAGTTTTTTGATGTAGTGTTCCTGATTCATTGTCTGCGTATAACACCCAGTGCTCCATGCAATAGGTGCCCTCCTTAATACCCATCACTGGCTAACCCTTCCCCCAGTCCCCCTCTCCTCTGAAACCCTCAGTTTCCCGGAGTCCATAGTCTCTCATGGTTCCTCTCCCCCTCTGATTTCCCCCCCTTCATTTTTCCCTTCCTTCTCCTAATGTCCTCTATACTATTCCTTATGTTCTACATATAAGTGAAACCATATGATAATTGTCTTTCTCTGCTTGACTTATTTCACTTAGCATAAATCCCTTCAGTTCCATCCATGTCAGTGCAAATGGTGGGTATTCATCCTTTCTGATGGCTGAGTCATATTCCATTGTATATATGAACCACATCATCTTTATCCATTCATCTGTTGAAGGACATCTTGGCTCTTTCCACAGTTTGGCTATTGTTGACATTGCTGCTATGAACATTGGGATGCATGTGACCCTTCTTTTCACTACATCTGTATCTTTAGGGTAAATACCCAGTACTGCAATTGCTGGGTCATAGGGTAGCTCTATTTTTAACTTTTTGAGGAACCTCCACACTGTTTTCCAAAGTGGCTGTACCAACTTGCATTCCCACCAACAGTGTAAGAGGGTTCCCCTTTCTCCACATCCTCTCCAACATTTGTTGTTTCCTGCCTTGTCAATTTTTGCCATTCTAACTGGTGTTAAGGTGGTATCTCAGTGTGGTATTGATTTGAATTTTCCTGATGGCTAATGATGTTGAACATTTTTTCATGTGTCTATTAGCCATTCATATGTCTTGTTTGGAGAAGTGTCTGTGCATGTGTTCTGCCCTTTTTTTTACTTGATTATTGGTTTTTTTGGGTGTTGAGTTTGAGAAGTTCTTTATAGATCTTGGATAACAGCCCTTTATCTGTAGTGTCATTTGCAAATATTTTCTCCCATTCTGTGGGTTGCCTCTTTGTTTTGCTGTTTCCTTTGCTGTGCAGAAGCTTTTTATCTTGATGAAGTCCCAAAAGATCATGTTCGTTTTTTGTTTCCCTTGCCTTTGGAGATGTGTCTTGAAAGAAGTTGCTGTGTGGCCAGTGTCGAAGAGGTTACTGCCTATGATCTCCTCTAGGATTTTGATGGATTCCTGTCTCATATTGAGGTCTTTCATCCATTTAGAGTTGATCTTTGTGTATGGTGTAAGAGAATGGTTGAGTTTCATTCTTCTATATATAGATGTCCAATTTTCCCAGCACCACTTATTGAAGAGACTGTCTTTTTTTCCATTGGATATTTTTTCCTGCTTTGTCGAAGATTATTTGACCATAGAGTTGAGGGTCCATATCTGGGCTCTCGATTCTGTTCCATTGATCTATGTGTCTGTTTTTGTGCCAGTACCATGCTGTCTTGATGGTTACAGCTTTGCAAAAGAGCTTGAAGTCCGGAATTGTGATGCCACCAGCTTTGCTGTTCTTTTTCAACATTCCTCTGGCTATTCGGGGTCTTTTCTGGTTCCATACAAATTTTAGGATTATTTGCTACATTTCTTTGAAAAAAGTAAATTTTTCATTGGGTTTTTATGAAATTTAAAGAATCATTGCACATACAGCCCTGACTTTGAACTTTATAATAATTTGGTGATGGTGAATTTAAATAATTAATACTCTTGAGGATTTCAATAAGTACTTGCTAATTAATGAATTAAATGCACATTTGCAGCCTAACATTACTAAATTCATTGGATATACACTGCATTCACACTCGAAATTATCATGTCAAAGTTTTGCCATTTACCTTGAATTTTGTGTTAAAAATCACTTCCTAAATTCTAAGCTCTATAAGCATTAGAATAAAAATCCACATATGAACAGTAGCTATGTTTACTAGAATATTTGAAATATAAATTTCACAGGACCATATATTCTCTCACTTGGCTTGAAATTAACAACCCAGTCCCTGTTTATAAACTGTCAATCTTAAACAAAAAAAAATTTCCTATCTCTTTCATAAAAAATTTAACATCAACCCTGAAGCCTATAAACTGATTTAATTGAAAGATGTTTCTACTTTAAGAAATAAGATGCTCAGTTGATGAAGTTACTAGAAAAAGTAGTGCCCTGGCAGAAGGGTTCACATTTTTACCTGCATCCCATGGTATTGACTACTGTCCCATTAAACAACTCCTGAAACAAAAACAAAAGCTCTAAAAAGAAGTTGAATAAAGAGTTAGAAACCAGGGCACCTGGGTGGCTCAGTCGGTTAAGCGTCTGCCTTCAGCTCAGGTCATGATCCCAGAGTCTGGGAATCAAGCCCCATATCCTGCTTCTCCCTCTGACCCTCCCCCCTCTCATGCTTGCTCCCTCTCTCTCAAATAAATAAATAAAGTCTTTAAAAGAAAATTCTAAAAAATAAAAGAGAAACTATGGTAGTTTGTCTTCAACTCTCTTTACCTCTCTAAAATATTTGTTTTTAAAAAGTAAAATGAAATACCTCAAAAGATGATAACAGAGCAATAAAATTAGTATGAAGTCCAAATTAACAACAACTATGTGGTCATATTAATTAGTATACACTGATTAATGCCACCATCACCAGCACAAATTAACCCCCAAATTTAAGTGGCTTCATACAACCAAGGTTTACTTCTGATTCATCACAGGTCAGTGCAAGTCAGTGAAGGCTTCTGCTCCATATTTTCCTTGGAGGGTCCCAGCAGGGGATTTTCCACTTTGATATTTACAGTGGCAGAAGAGTGGAGAATTTATACCTGTCCAAAAAGGCCTTGGCCCAGAGTGACAAGGTCACTTCCTCTCCAACCTGTTGGCTAGAAAGTCATATGGTTGCATGTAACTGGAGGAGAGCACAGAATGGGAGAGAGCACAAGGATGCTTAGTGAACAATAAATGTCCCTGCTAAGAGGCGACTATCATCAAATAGTCAAGTGTAACTCTCATCATCGCAGCTCTTCTGAAAGATATAAAGTTCGCGGTAACAAAAGCCTGTCCTTGTTTCACAATATACAATCACTGTTCAATTCCCCCCCAGTCAGTCAAGATAAAAAGTGAATGAGCTTATGGTTCAAGAAATTTAATTATTTTCTTCTAACCAGCTATAGTTGAGCTTGTCAGCCATGTTGATATTGAGTAATTGCCTATATATCTTGTCTTTCCTCACAATTTGATTTCTTTTCATAATGAAAGCTCAAGGAATTTGTTGTTTCCTTTAGTACAGATGTTCCTCATTTGATGTTATAAATGTGCTACTGAAAAGTTGTGTGTAAATCAGATTTTTATAAATCGAATCACATTCCCATTAACTTTATCTTTGCTTCTGCTTCACAGTAGCTCCGGACAATTTATCTTTAAATTAGTCTCAGTTTTATAGAGAAGAGTGACAGGTCAGAGGGTATTTCCCAATAGGCTGGGATAAGAATAGACCTTCCATCACCGGGATATGGACTAGTTCTTCACACTGACATGTTATCGGAGTCTATTGAGGGGGAAGGTGCCAGTTTTTGAAAACAAAAACCAAAAAGAAAAGGAAAGACTGTTAGAGAAACAGGCATGAGGGGAAGGAATTTCCTTCCATTTTAAGAGTATATCACCCAATAAATATTACTTACTCCAAGTGCAAGTGACTTTTCTGTATTGCAACATGCTAGTACAAAGCATTGAAATCTTTTTCATCAGATATAATGAGGCCTAGAGTCCTACTCAAACAAATTAGCAACCTATTTCATGGACTCACTTGATGAAAAAGAAAATTTCACATTGAAATCAAGAAAAGGAAGGAAGTGTCAAAAAGAAGTGGGCAAGGTATTTTATAATTTGTCCGGATATATGTTCCTGCACTAATTTTATTAACTAAACCCTGAAAAAAAATTAAATGATACTTTTTACTGAAAACTGAACAGTACAACTCTCTTATCTTTTCTTTCTTTGCCTTTTCTCCTCAAATGATTTGCTACAGTCTCTGGCAGCTTGGAGAATAGTCAGTACAGCATGAAAGAGCTTTCTTTATCTGTTATGTTATTCTGAGTTGTTTTTTCCTTATAGCTCAACTTTATTCCAATGGTCATTCACTGATCCATAGCAATCACAGACTCATAAAACTTAGGGTACAGAAGGACCTTAAAAAAAACCACTAATCCTCTTTTGTGCATTGTGAGCCATATCCCACAAAACTAAGAGGAAATATGAGTGAAAAATAAAAAGACAGAGGATGAGTAAGGCAAAGCACAAATGCCTTTGTGGGAAGAGGGAAGAGCTAAGAAAGATAGTGAATAAATGAAATAGGAATTGGGATTAGTAAGTCTCTGTTTTGCTTTACCAGTCACATTATTGTTCCATGTACTTCCCACATCTATATTAATCACAGAATGTTATGACACAGCCCTCTCTCCAGGTACATGTGCATTAACTATGCTACTGTTCTCCCGTGGGACAAATTGCTATTTGATACATGTTAAATGTAACGCAGATGCTTGAGAATGGGAGTGTCTTGTCAGGATCAACACCCAGTTTTAGAAATTGCTGTACATGTTAAAAGAGAGATTAAAAAACTGAGATATCTTTACAAATTAGGGAAAATCAGGCATTAAATTACCAAGGATTAAATTGTTTGGTTAAGACCAGAAATCAGGGCACCTGGGTGGCTCAGTTGGTTAAGCGACTGCCTTCGGCTCAGGTCATGATCCTGGAGTCCCTGGATCGAGTCCCGCATCGGGCTCCCTGCTCGGCAGGGAGCCTGCTTCTGCCTCTGACCCTCCCCCCTCTCATGTGCTCTCTTTCTCTCATTCTCTCTGTCTCAAATAAATAAATAAAATATTTAAAAAAAAAAAAAAAAAGACCAGAAATCAGAGAACAGTTTTAGAAACGAAGTAGAGGGGATAACTTGTCAAAGAATGAGAAACTCAGGGTGTCCCTTAGGGCCTAAGAAGTTCCCTGACACTCAGGACAATGCCTTGAGAGCCCCTGGATTTGTACTTTGCTATTTTATTTAAGGTATATAAAACAAAACACACTGTGTGGGAGTATAAACACAGATAACAAATGCACATTAAACATTGAGAAAGGGGACAGTAAAGATAAAAAAGCAAGCAATCCACTCAATTAGTTAATCCGAAAGGGACCTCCCTGAGTCCTACAGTTGTGGGAAGACTCAGGAATCCTGGTGGCTTCTGATGGCTGAACTGAGCAGATCTGCAGAGCTGTTTGCTGCAATAATGACTACAGATCCCGTATAGAATAGACTGCCAGGAACTTCATCAGGTAGTAAAATGATCAGGGGCTCTAAAGACTTAAGGGAACAAGAGGACCTGAGACAGAACAGAGGAGGTGTCTGTTACATCCTCTTACGAACCACTCAATCAATTAGGGGCATATTGAAAATATAGATCCCAACTTACTCCTAAACAGTCTCATTCAGAGTTGGGGAGAGCCTGGGAACTTGCATACTTAACAAGGTTTGTGACTATGATGAGGTGATCCATAGAGTATACTTTGAGAAGCACAGCTTTGAGGAAAGTGGCATGAAAACAGCTTCTCACTACATTCTAACAGAAGAGATGTAAGGCCAGAACATAACAAGGGAAAGCAACAAAGCCATGTCTGCACGTAGACCCGATCCAGATATTTGTAAAGAACCAGACTTCCAAACACATTTGCCAGATCTTATAGATGTCTTCAAGCTCATGCAATATTATAATCATGTAACTATCAAAATGAACTAGGTAAAGGTATGAAGGGCTTTGAACTTTCCTAACAGTTACATCAAATCTGTTATGACATATCCGTAGAAATCACCTAAATTAGGTGAGAATATCACTTTGTATATAGAAATCATTCACACAAATGGGTTCTAAAAATGCTCACATTCTTACAGCTTCAAATATATGCTGCCCTAGTTTGAATCTGTTGAAAAACATGTCTTTGTGCAAGTGATATAAATAGCCTCAGGAAACATAATGCTCTATGTGCTAAGGTGTGCAAAATATTTTTCTAACTCTATCTCATCCAGTTGTGGGACCTCAAATTCATGCATCTTCTTTCCCCATCAAGGAAATCTTCATAATATTTCTGAAAGTCATTAAATCCTTTCCATCTTCAACATGATGTCGGGTTCCTTCTGCTCCAACAGTCCCAGCAAGCATCAGGACAAGAGAACAGGGCAACTTCTCAGTGTTCCTCCTGCCGCTCATGCCAGTACCACGAGGCACAGAAGCTGGCCCACTGATGTGGAAAGAATCACTTCTTCCTCAGCCCTCAAATGACCTTGTGCCAAATGTTGATGCACAGGGCAAAATGTCTTCGCCAAATACAGTGTGAAAGCCACTGCTTCTGCCCCTTGCATTTCCACACTCCCTCGGACTCAGACCAGGAAACATGGGAGTTGGCCAGAAAACTAACCTTGAAAAACACTCCCCTCTCTTCCAAACATCCCATCCCAGAGCAAAGATTACCTTTCTCTGTCTTCCTTTGCTATCCTTCTTATGTTACCCACATACTCATACAGTTTTTACATGGGATTCTGGAGTCTCCTGCATCAGATCTCCAAAGCTACTTGTGAAATAGGCAAACTCCCAGGTGCCACTCCAAGCTGCTGGCTCAGAATCTCTGGGCTGGATCAAGGAATTTGGCTTATGAAAAAGTATCCCAGGTAATTATTATGCACACTAAACTTTATGGTCCTTTAGAATTGTATAATTAGCTCACTCTACCAAAGGGTTTTATTTCACTTGGAAGCTTTAGATTAAATGAGCAATTAATGTCTCCTTAAAATTTGAGACTTAGATAAAATTGCAGCAGTCTCCCTGAACCATTTAGTCTCAGATAGGGTTGGCCAGAAAGGATCTAGAAATTTGAAAATTTATTTGTACTTGTAGAAAAACACTATTTTATAATTATTATTTGCTCTGATGTTGTTTCTGTCATATTTGCTTAGAAAAAGTGGTAAAAAAGAAAAATCTGAAACCCTCTTTTAGAATATTACAAGAGACATGGCATTGGATTGCATTGAAAGTTTGTCTACTTTATTTCTTAGAGTAAAACCACACACCACAGTTAACAGTATATTACCAAGGATTTAGCTAATAAAAGAAAGAAAGCTGCTGTTGAAAAAAAGATGGCATCTTCCAATTAGTCAACAGCATGGATACTGTCTGAGACTGAGGTGGATGTTTATGCCTAAAACCTCTTAGAAAACATGAGTGCTATTGTTCTAGCTCAAGAGAGGTGTGGTAGCATTGTTTGATATATAATAAAGCTTCCCCAGAGCTCTAGCAACATAAAATCTAAAGCTCCCATGGGACCACATCAGATAGAATTTAGGAAAATTGAATAAGGTGAACTCTCTTTAGAAAAAAGCAGCATTTCATATTGACACATTAGAAGGATACTTAGCCTTACATGGATGGCATCCATGGCTGATGGACCCCATGTGAACCAGGGCATTGCAGTGGAGGTTCTGGGGCAGGGGAAGGTAGAAAATCTCAGTTTCAGGTAGGTATCCAAGGTATGGAACAAGAAAGTTCCAGGTTCAGGGGCACCTGCCTAGCTCAGTCAGTAGAGCATGCACCTCTTGATCTCAGGGTTGTGAGTTTGAGCCCCATGTTGGGTATAGAGATTACTTTAAAATAATTGATTTTTTTTTTTTAAGTTCTAGGTTCAGTTCCTTGACACAGAAATAAAGTTCATAGAAAGAACTAAATAAAGGGGAACCAGGATGAGGTCCCAACTCCAAATGGAATGAGAAGCCTAAGCAGACAGTCTGTCATATGGTAAGGGGTGAGTAAATAGAAAGATCTATTTTCAGAAGGGAACAAGGAACAGTGGCATAGAAGCAATTGCCTTCTTCTAGGATCCCCCAACTAATGAAGATGGAGTTTCTAATATGAAGCCAAACATTGTTGTTTCTTTCTGGCACAGGGATTACACACAGCTATGCCTGTAGGGAGTGAGTGTTTCATTTTCGATGCTTTGGGCTTGTTAGTAGGTACGTAGATGGTAAATTAATATCTGCTGGAAGATCACTAAAATAGTTCTGAACCAAGAGCAAACTTTTATCCCCAGTCTAAAGAGAAGGCCAGGAGAAGGAAAAGGGGCTCAAGTGATTAAGTGACTCTCCTCTATGACTGAAGCAAGTAAGAATGCATGCCCCATTGGTATGCTTAGCCATCAATAGGAAAGCTCCCCAAAGTAATACATTATTTGAAATTGGAAATAACTTACTGGTGAGAATAAAATTTCCAACACCAGGAAGATTTCAAAGAAAATTTTTTAAAAAGAGAAAAGATAAGGAAAACTGGAGAAATATTTCCTTGTGTGTTGCGATATTGAGAATTGGGTGAAAGGTTTGTCAATGTTTACATAACACTGTCCAAAAGAGATTGAGTAGCTAATTAACATAATATTTTTATCATGAGAACAGTGTTAAGACACACGAAAATATTTTGTAACCTAGAAATCAACAGGTTTTTTAACTATCTTTCGCATTGCACAGACTTGTGACAGAGCAAGGCCTTTCATGGATTTCTCAAAATGGCTACTCCCTTAAAATACAACCTCTGGTTATTAAAGTCTTTTCCCCAGGCGTCTTTGTACTTCAGATGTAGCTAACATTTCTTATGTATTCTTCAAACGCCAGGGATTCAGGTAAGGATTTTTATATACATTATTTCATGTAATATTCTAGGCAGTGTGCTTTATTATGTATTCTTTTATATTCTGTTCAGTAATAAGTCATACTCTATATTACAAATTAATGAATTGTCATGATGCTTTATAAGACCAATCTGTTGAATTTAAAAAGTGAATCCACTCCGATCTAATTACTCCCTGAAAACTTGTGGATTCTATCCTGCAGGGAAATGAACTCTTAAGTACAACAATCTCTCAAAACCACCCAAGCCAACCCACCAATGATATCCATACCTTTCCTATATTTACCTCTTACAAAATGCATCATTCAAAATAAAAGCCCAATTTGTATCAGAATAACTTAAAGTCTATCCTTGAAACATAAAAAAAAAAAAAAAACCCACTCATCATTCTTTAAAATGGTTCAAAGTTTATTTCTTTTCCAGATAATTCTCTATGGATTGTATGTTTCCTTTCATCGTCCTTTAACTGAGGAAGCAGTGTTGAGTAGTTCCCTGAACCCAGCAGAGAAAAGTCTTCATCTTGCCTTTATTATCCTTTACTTGCCTTTCCCACCAAGACACTATTTTGGGAGAAACGTAACAACCAGAGGTAATGCACAGTAGAGGGACACGATAGGATAATGGAAAGAGAAATGTTGTCTATACATCTCCAGCAGAGAAAGACAGAACATATTAATAAAGCAACCATAGAACACTTTCAATTTCTTCAAATGAAAGAACTGCAAGAAAAAAAATGTGATTTAACGAAAAATCTTTTAATAAATACCAGCACTGGATTATTAAGATGGCAGATAAGAGCACTTAATAAAACATGTGTCAAGCAAAATCCAGGCCAGGATCATTTGAGACAAAATAGTCTTATTATCATACAATCTATAAAAGATTAATGAAACCTTTAATGCAAAGCATTAATGGAGCTGGCTGCATCCTGACCTTACCTAGACTTTTTTAGGACTTTAGCAGTTTTAAGTAGGAAGAATAGCTATATTCAAGAAGATTTCTTTTCCTTCTAAAATTTGTTCACATTTAAGAAAATGCAGATATATGGGCTTTTCCCTTAACATATAGTGCTGTTATCATTCATATATAATTGTCCATAAAACTCCTTGAAAAGTCTATTAATCTCTTCAGTATCCATGAACTTAATACCATAATTGTTCTTAACTGTAGCTATAGTAGAAGAACTGCTTGCCTGTTTTCTTGCTAATAACCCACTGGTTTTATGGCTGAATTGAAATAAAGCCAGTTCTTCTAGCAATAAAGGTGAGGGTGACCCAGATGAATTAGATAATTGCCTTCACAGCCTATTGATCTTCTATTTGAGGTCTTTTAGGTCTGAGTATTTTCTCTTTACTAATAAAGCTTCACATTTTTTTCAGTTGCTGAGAGATGTAGCTGGAGTCTAAAGAATATTAGGGGAAAAAATTGAGGGCAGAATAATATTAAAACATGCCTGGGTTCAAAAGTTCTTTCAGTTTCTGACATCAAGATGGCATTTTCTATTACAGAACATGGGACATATAGCTTAACAACAAGTAACTCATTCGTTCACACAGGTGGATCGTTACCATGTGTTATTCTCTATGTTAGACCTGCAGATTGAAGAAAGAAATCTGTCCTGGAAGAAACTCAGAGTTTGGTGAGAAGAAAGACACATGTATAGATAATTAAATATCAATCATACAATAGAAGAATGCACAGGTTATTATGAGAGTAGAGATGAGAAAAATCCAGCCTAGCCTGAAGGAAAGGAGTAGAGAAATGCAGATACGCTTTGCAACCTGAAGAGCAGTCTCAAGATTTTCTGCTACAAAAAGTGAAAATCCATTAAGGTTCCTTGCCTCTTTGCACAGGAGAAAGGACACCTCAGTCATTGAAACTAGAACAATTATCAAGATATTAGTTATTGAAACAAATGTGCAGTTAAAGTGGGCATTTTAAGGGAATTAGAGAGCTAGTGTGGTACGAACAATAGGAAAGAGGGTAGAACTTTAAAATTTCATGACAAAATTGCAGAAGAATAATTGGAATTGGAATCACACAGATCATTCTAGAAAATGCAGTAGACAGTGTTATTACAACAAATCTGACCTTCTGCCAGTCAGACCACTTTCCCTGAGATCTACAATTTGCATTTTGTTCTGACCTTGATGTCCTTCTTACTGGAATTCCTTCCCCTTTTCTTTCTCCAACAATCTACTTCCTGTATGAGATATTATGATTTATAATAATACAAACTTGGTCTTCCTCTCGGATTCTGACACAGAGCTCCTAAATCCCTTGAAATCTCCTAAGTGATGAGAACTATAAAGGTGTCTTTTGTTATGTTAATGAGGTGACTTTTGGACCACTCCAAAGGAGAGGGCTGGTTGTCAGAAGAGCCAACCATGGGATTAGCACCTCCCCTGGGATGGGAAAGGGGCTTGAGATTAAGTTCAATCACCAAAGGCCAATGATTTCATCAATCCTGCTTATGTAATGAGACTTCCATAAACACCCAAAAGGATGGGAATCAGAGAGCTACTGGGTTGGTGAACACATGGAGATTTGGGAAGAGTAGCACGCTCTGAGGGCATGGAAGTTTCACACCCTTTCCCACAAACTGCCCTCTGCATCTCTCCCATCGACCAATTGCTGCCTATATCCTTTTATAATAAACCAGTGATCTAGTAAGATGTTTCTTGAGCTCTGTGAGCCATTCTAATAAATTAATTGAAACCAAGAAGAGAGTCATGAAAACCTCTGATTTAAAGCCAGTCTGTCAGAAGTCCAGGTAACAACGTAGACTTGCAATTGGCATCCTGTGTTAGACGAAGGTCGTTGGAACCTCTAATCTATCACTGGTCAGTTGGAGAACCTGGGCTTGCAACAGATATCTGAAGTGTGTGTTTGGGAAGGGAGGATAGGGGTAGTTTGTAGGACTGAGCCCTTAACATGTGCACTCTGATGCCATCTCCAGGTAGGTAGTATCAGAATTGACCTGAGTTATAGGACACCCAGCTGGTATCTGAGAATTACTTAGTGCCATGGAGATATTCCACACACATTGGAAATTTGGTGCAGAACCCTTTTACTGTACTTGTTGATGACCCAGCCCTAGACTTACTCTTTTATTCTGTTTGGGCTGCAATCACTGAATACCATAGACTGGGCAGCTTATAATCAACAGAATTTGATTTCTCACAATGTTGATAGCGCTAGAGGCTGGAAAGTCCAAGAAAGCTTGCAGGGGGATTTAGTGTTTGGTGAGAACTCTCTTCCTGGTTCACAGCCAGCCATCTTCTCAGTTATGTCCTCACATGGCACAAGGGGTAAGGGAGCAACTGGGATCTCTTTTATAAGGCTCTGCCCTTATGATGTAATCACTTCCCAAAAGCCTCACCCCCAAAGATTATCACATTGGGGATTAGGTTTCAACATAATACCTGGGGTGGGTGGTACACAAACATTCAGTCTATAACGCTTACCTTTCCCACAAAGGCTGAAGACTGTTCCAATCACCACTGATCTTTCTCTAGATCTGTCCATACCACCCCTCAAGTTCTAAAATCTTGAATCACAAGATTTTAGAACTGGGCCAGGGGGTCATCACATGCAGCCTCCTCGTTTTACCTATTAGACTTAGAAAACCCAGTGAGTTTCAACGACTTACCCAATCCCATGAAAACCTCCTTTAAGGATATATGTAATGTGTTCATTCCTTTGTGACAGGCTTACAGGGAACTAACTTAAACTGAAAAATGTATTTCTCTTAGTATGATTTCATGTATAAGCACACAGAACAAGGAAGTATTGTGGAGTTCACAGGATCTGCTTAAAAACTCAAAAATCACACCATATATATACTTGTACACTCCATAATATCTGCCTGCAGTTTAGGACTTTTCCACCCTCTCTCCAAAAAATAATTCCCAAGTTAACAAAAACTTTATTTTCTACTTTTGTAATCGACAATGCCTGGTACAAGTAAATGCCTAATAAATTAACAATTTTATTCAATCTGGCTTTTAACAGACTAACATGTAGCCAGAAGCCTCAATGTATATTTACGCTTACATCCCCTTTACCTATTCAGGTGGTTTGTTTATTTAAATACATGAGCACTCACTTTTCTGAAATTAGGAAAAAAGAATTTCTGTAGAGGTAGTCTGATTTAATGACGGAATTTAGATTAGAAATTGCTGCTTTGTGATGGTAATAGTATTGTCCTCTGCTCTGTTCTAGTTTTGTAATTTACTCTTTGAGCCTGTTGCTATCAAGTTCATTCTACCTGTCCGCACTTGGGCCACACTGCATCCACCACATCTGAGCATCAACCTATTAAAAGGAAAAGAAGAGCAAAAGGAGCAGGTAACAAGGTCCACCTTGTGTCCTCGCCCTACTTAGCAACTTCTGTTAGAGCTCTATGAAAAGAGTGTTACTCACAGAATCTGAAGATACTCTTCTCAAAAAAGAGTCTGAGGGGCCCACATCATGAGCATCACCGCTTTGGAGTTTCTCTGGTGAAATGTGGTCCAAAATGGAGGAAACAGACATGCCTGTCAGAAACGTTAGGAGACAGCACACTGGGTGCAAACCACATTATTAATCCTGGTGGAGGCTGAGTGCCCGTCATTAAGTCGATGACGCGCACACTCCAGCAGCTTCACCGGCAGAGGATGCCGGTGAGTAGATCTGGGTCACAAAGGGAAGAATTTGTCAGATGTGTGTGGTGACACATTCTGAGGAATTTGCAAAAAATAAGTGAAATTTTGAGGGGGTTTAGAAGGTATGGCAGGTAAGAGTAGGAGTCAGGAAAATATGACTTTCTAATGTTAGTGTGACAAAATTGTACCAACCCCATGTCCCCTGCCAGTAACATCTAGAAGACAATGTGGTCTTATAAAATGCTTAGTACATAAAAGAAATTTAATCAAAGGTAATTTGTTGAAAGTATTTATTATTGAACAAATATTTATTGAGAATCTAAAACGTGTCAGACACTGTTCTAGGCACTTGGGATCATCCTTTCATCTATAAACAAATGTCTCACTACATTATGAAGGCAAGCTCCATGAGAGCAAAGACCATATCTGCTTTGTTCCATGTTGCATCCCCAGCAAACTTCATGCTATCTGGAGCATGTTGGGTATTCAAAATATATTTGTTGAATAAATAAAACTAATTCTAAATTGTCTTACCTCAGATGGTGTTGCTATATTCCATTAACATGTGAGTTTTCTCATGCCTTCTCAGATAACTTCTACTCTTATTACCATAGAAGGACTCAGATAGAATAATAAGATAACCAACCCCTCTTTTTTTGTTCTTTACCAGCTAATTCCCATTCTACATGCAATTTTTAGGAAAAATGGAGGGTTTTTTATATTGGATTTCCTGTCTGCATTCCTAAGTTGTACAAAAGGGGTTAAACAAAAATTTTCACACACCACGAGGTTGGTGGATCACAGACATATTCGTTTCACAAGACATTTTATGTAACACACAGTGTCACTGAGTCACACCCTACACAAATCAGTTAGGTTAAACACGGGTTAAGAGACCTCAGCCATCAGTGGAACAAAGAGGTTCCTCCACCAAAGAAACCATTTGGCTCTGTTATCATAAGCCGCTAGCTAATTAGCAACTAAAATTGTACCATGTTCCATTTCCTTCTAAGTTTTTTAGCTAAAAGAAAGAGAACCACATCAAAAGAGCTGGTTGCCCTCGGGTAGTTCACTCTGGGTGCTGAGCAAGTTAGCATTCCTTGGCGATAGGCAACAAAGTATCCACCAGTGGCACCAAGGACTGTTAAACCCTTCAAGGAAAAAAAGAAATTCAACCACTTCTTCTGATGAGAATAACCCTGAAGGAACTAATAATAGAAATGGAGTAAAATATACTACTGATGTCAAGAAATCGATGTAATTTAGATCTTCTTTAAAGAGGAATATTAATAAAATATACCCTGAGATCACAGGGTATATTTTTTATTACTTTGCAAAGATAAAATTTCATTAACGGGAACATAAAAAACTATAACAACATGTCAACGAATATGGATGTAATCAAATTAACTGAGATTATTTCACTATAGTGATAAGTCAGACACAGAACCTTACTAACCTTCATTTTATTATTTACCCTACATTCTTTATGTACAAAGTCAAAAGTTGTTATTCTCACAATATTTCAGAAAAAGGTCATTAATATTAATAATTGTTTTATCGAATTCGGCTGAAAAAAAATATGTGTTGAGCTTCCTACTCTCTGCAAAGAACAGGGCAAGGTAGTACAGAAGCTTCGAGAAAGAGGAAACAGTCCTTTCGCTCCAGGAGTTTGCCACCTCAATGGGGGAAATGATCCGTGTGGGAAACCTCATTTAAAATGGGGTCAGAAGCCCTGAAAGGGGAGCTCTCACACAAGTACCACTCATTGCAGCCTGCATAATCAGCCAGAAGAAGGAAGATAATTATTCTGACAAAGGAATTTTCATGTAGGAATTTATCTCCTGCCTTGAAGAAAAAGAAGGAAGATCCTTCCCTGCCCCAGTAACAACACGCTAACCACCACTTGCAGCCAGTGAGAAATCACTGCTACCTTGAACTCTTCTTCTTCTCTAATAAGATTTTGTTCAGAGCAACCCTCCCCAATTTCTTCCTAAAACCTAATAAAAATTGGCCCTTGCCTTGTCTCTTTGGACTTGGCCATGGTTCACCATAGCTTGCTTGTCCTGAATTGCAACTCCTCTGCTATTCCCAAATGAACCCATTTTTTTTACTTAAATAGAATTATTATTTGTTCTGTTTAAAGTTAGCATTGTAAACCACAAAAATAATTGCTAAGCAATATCATAAAAAAGAGTACAGATTGCCATAGAAATGTTTTAAAGATTGAGGGAGTACATACAACTAACAAGATTAGGAAAAAGTTTGAATTAAGTGGTGGTGTTTGAGGAAGATCTTGAAGTGGCGATAAAATTTTTGTATTCATAGCTGAGAAATGTTCTATGTAGGACCACTTCAACAAACATGGTTTGGAAGTTAAGATCAAGTGAAAGAATATATGTGAACATGCTCTGATGCATGCATTGCTCTTAGGAAGTTTGGATTTTACATGCATTGCTTTTGTAAAACACTCCAGTCTCCGAGAACTACGTAGCACATTATCTATTTTTAACCTTACAATATTCAGGAATTACATGCAATCCGAAATTCACATCTCCATCTTACAGCTAGATATAGGAGACACAGCCAAACTGAAATTCAGAGAGGACATGAAATTTACCAAAGGCCATCATGCTAATGAGTGCACAATCCAGATTCGAAATCCTTATCACTGCCTCTTTACCTAAGTAAGCATGTGTGTGAACCATGATTCTTTGTCTCTTCCTAAAATTTTAGTTGTCACAGAGTAAAAAATGTGGACAGATAAGATAAAGTCATCTCTTATCTTTGCCATGAAAACATTAAGGAAATGCTTTTCCATTTCCATAGTATTGATTTTGTCTTTGTCTATGATGTGAAAGATTAGTTTTATTTTTAAGAGAACAAAAGTTTCAAAAAAGCAATTCAATTATCATGAGGAAGATTATTTTATCATCTATAAAAACGTAATTAAAAGTACATTTTTCTCAGGGTTGCTTTGTGGGTTAAATGAAGTAATGAGTATGAAAGATCTAGCACAAATCAATGCTCAATTAGTATATTTCTTCTCTATCTGAATATAGAGTCTTAAAAATCAAGTTTCTGTAACACATTCCTTATACAGTTTACATCATGTTATATCTACTAATAGATAACACTTTGGATGGACCTAAATAAAATTTATTACTGTGTACTCAGCTGCAGTGAAAATTCTTAAGATTTCTAAAATACATCAAGGAAATACTCCATTCACTTAAATAAAGACCAAAAACTTTAAAAGTTATTCAGATCATTATTTAGTAAATATCTGAGTCAAAGCATTTCTGATAATTTTATGGTGAAATAAACCCTGCCTATAGGGCTTAATTTTTGAGTCAACACTGACAAAATGTTTGCTTTCCTTTGAAAAAGTTGGGGAAAACTTAAAAACCAGTCAATTAATTAACCAAATAGCAGATTAAATTAATCATTTTATTAAGCTGTCAAAGAAAAAAATGTAAATCTTGTATTAGTAAGGAAAAACTATGTGAAGGGGACTCTTGCAATAACACAAGGAAGGGAGTTATTGCAATAAGGAGAAGGCTCGAACCACAAGATCTGCAAATGTCTTCCATGAAAGCAGAATGGGAAGTGATTTCTTTCACAGGGAGAAGTAAAACAACCCAGTGGAAAGAGCTGAGTGTGGGGGAATGGAGTGAGCAGGTGTTGTGATGAGACAGTTGAGAAGGAAATATTTTTCTCCGCGGTCATCAGATGCTCAAGAGGGGCCATTAGGGGAGGGTCACTCCATTTTCCAGTGCTTGCTTAAGCTCAAACATAGGCAATAGTTCTAAGGCCTGGGGAAGTGAGAGGAGCTTGACTAAAGTTTGGTCAAGTCAAGTCAACAGGCATTTTATCCATATAGGTTAGTGAAGATAAAGAATCCAGCTAATCATTTATAAGACAACAAGTGGGAATTTGGAGGGTCTGTGTCTGGCCTTGTCATAGGTAATAATTTGTTCAAAGCAGAAGGCAAGCAAATAAAACTAAACAAAGAAAACAAAACAAAAACAAAAACAAAAAAACACCAAACATTCATGAAAGAAACAATTCCCAGAACACAAAAGGGTGAGATTTGTTAACCATTACTGTTTTCCAAAAGCACAGCGCTCTGGTAAAATTCAACACTGTATGTGCTCGTGGACTCAGTGGGTCAGGCATCCAGGGAACATATGTCTGTGCTCCGTAACCTCAGAGGCCTAGGGAAAGATTCAAAGCCTAGATGTGGCCTGATGGCTAGGGACTAGAATCATCTTAGAATTTGTTTACTGAGCCCACCTGGTGCCTGGGCTGGTGACTGGGAGGCCAGGACTGCCAACTAGAGTGACTGTGTGGTCTTTCCAGGTAGTTGGTTTCCTCACAGAATGACAACCTCAAAGTACTCAGACTTCTCACACGGTGGCTCAGGGCCCCAAGCACCAGAGTTCAGGTGAATACACCAGAAGCTGCAATAGCTTTTATGACCCAGCCTCAGAAGTCCCTGAGTGTCACCTCTGTAGCCCTCTTCTGGCCACGGTGAAGCAAATTAGCCACTTCTTCATAAAGGAATGGCAAGGTCACATCATAGAATAGCACATGAGAGGACATTTTATCGCTACTATCTTGGAAAATGCAATCTGTCACTATCTTCAAATCTGTATCTACAAATATCACAGAAATATTTATAGGTAAAATATGCAAGAAATTAGCATTTTAGGTGAGTATTGGGAAATAGAGACCATTATAAAATGCAATGCCTTTTACCTCAGACTCAAATTCAAACACAATTGTAATACCCTTATGTATATATTAAACTGTGCTCAATTATTTTTGTTATTTGACTACTTTTATCATTAGAATCTGTTTTACAGATACATGTTTTATAAAAATATGTAAATGTACATTTTCTCCTAAGAATCAAGTTTTACTGAGAGTTAGTACGTCATAGCAGAAAGAAACAGGCTTGGCATGAAGGCAAATATAAATAAAAATTCCAACTTAGTCACACTAGTTACCCCTAGATGCATTTCCTACAAAATCAGGAATAAAGTAGGATGCCCACTATCACCATAATAATTTAACACTTTTTTTTGCATGTTATTTTTTATTATGGAAATGATACTGCTCCCTTCAGAAAACTGTAAATATGGAAAAATATAAAGAAGAAAATAAAAGTTATATACAATTTCTCACTGTCATTAACATTCTGAAAGCTTTTGCTACTCTGTTTTCTGTGCATATTTGTTTATCACATATTCTTTTTTTTTTTTTTTTAATTTTAGTTAACATACAGTGCAATATTGGTTTCTGGAGTAGAATTCAGTGATTCGTCACTTACATACAACACCCAGTGCTCATCATAACAAGTGCCCTCTTTAATATCCATCACCCATCTAGCCCATCCCCCACCCACCTACCTCCATCACCCCTCAGTTTGTTCTCTATCATTAAGAGTCTCTTGGGTACCTGGGTGGCTCAGTTAGTTAAGCGTCTGCCTGTGGCTCAGGTCTTGATCTCAGGGTCCTGGGACTGAGCCCTGCATTGGACTCTGCTCAGCAGGGAGTCTGCTTTTCCCTCTCACTCTGTACTCTCTCTCATATAAATAAATAAGATCTTTAAAAATAAAAAAAAAATTTTAATGAAACAGTCTCTTATGGCTTGTTTCCCTCTTCTTTTTCCCCCCTTCCCATATGTTCATCTGTTTTGTTTCTTAAATTCTACATATGAGTGAGATCATATGATATTTGTCTTTCCCTGACTGACTTATTTCACCTAGCATAATACACTCTAGCTCTATCCACGTCATTGCAAATGGCAACATTTCATGCTTTTTCATGGCTGGATAATATTCCTTTATATATAAAGAAGATATACATCTAAGGCACCTGGGTGGCTCAGTCGTTGAGCGTCTGCCTTCAGCTCAGGTCATGATCCCAGGGTCCTGGGATCGAGCCCCACATCGGGCTCCTTGCTTGGCGGGAGGCCTGCTTCTCCCTCTCCCACTCCCCCTGCTTGTGTTCCCTCTCTCGCTGTCTCTCTCTCTGTCAAAAAACAAATAAAATCTTTTAAAAAAAAGAAGAAGAAGAAGATATACATCTATATACCACATCCTCCTTATCTATTCCTCAGTTGGTGAACATTTGGGCTCTCTCCATAGTTTGGCCATTGTTGATAATGCTGCTATAAACATCGGGGTGCATGTAGCTCTTGGAATCTGTATTTTTGTATCCTGTGGATAAATACCTAGTAGTGAGGTTGCTGGATTGTAGGGTTTAAACTTTTTTAACATTTTGAGGAACTTCCATACCATTCTCCAGAATGGCTGCACCAGTTTGCATTCCCACCAACAGTGTGAGAGGGTCCCTTTTCCCCACATCACCTGTTGTTTCTTGTGTTGTTAATTTTAGCCATTCTGGCAGGTGTGAGGTATCTTGCCATTGTTTTGACGTGTATTTACCTGATAATGAGTGATGTTGAGCATCTTTTCATGTGTCTATTACCCATCTGGATGTATTCTTTGGAAAAGTATCTATTCATGTCTTCTGCCCATTTCTTAACTGGATTATTTGTTTTTTGGGTGTTGAGTTAGATAAGTTCTTTATAAATTTTGAATACTAACCCTTTATTTGATATATCACTTGAAAATATCTTCTCCCATTTTGTAGGCTGCCTTTAATTTTGTTGATTGTTTCCTTCACTGTGCAGAAGATTTTTATCTTGATAAAGTTCCAATAGTTCATTTTTGCTTTTGTTTCCCTTGCCTCCAGAGACATGTCTAGTAGGAAGTTGCTATGGCCAATGTCAAAGAGGTTGCTGCCTGTGTTCTCCTTTAGGATTTTGATGGTTTCCTATCTTACATTTAGGTCTTCCATCCTTTTTGAGTCTATTTTTGTGTATGGTATAAGAAAGTGGTCCAGTTTCATTCTTCTGCATGTTGCTGTCAGTTTTCCCAACACCATTTGTTCAAGAGACTGTCTTTTTTGCGTTGGATATTCTTTCCTGCTTTGTCAAAGATTGGATGAAATGTTCTGAATATATCTGTTAAGTCCTTCTGGTCCGGTGTGTCATTCAAAGCCAACGTTTCCTTGTTGATTTTCTGTTTAGATGATCTGTCCATTGCTGTAAGTGAGGTGTTAAAGTCCTCCACTATTATATACTACCATCGATGAGTTCCTTTATGTTTATTATTAATTGATTTATGTATTGGATGCTCCCAAATTGGAGACATAAATATTTACAACTGTTAGATCTTCTTGATGGATAGACCCCTTACTTATGATATAATGCCCTTCTTCATCTCTTGTTATAGTCTTGCTTTAAAATCTAGTTTGTCTGATGTAAGTATGGCTACTCCAGCTTTCTTTTAACATCCATTAGCATGATAGATGGTTCTCCATTTCCTCACTTTCAATCTGCAGGGGTCTTTAAGTCTAAAATGAGTCTCTTGTAGGTAGCATATACATGGGTCACCCTACTCTTCCACCATCTCACCTCTCTCAATAATTTAACACTTTACCAGCAAGAAATGTATGAGACATATTGTTCAAAAAACGTAAGCTCTTCTAAAGGGTAAAAACTAATATTTAAGTAATAAAAAAAATTATATCATACTCTCAAGTAGGAAGATATAATAAAGACATAAATTACCCATGAATTACGAATTCATGAATTACAAAGTTAATTCATGAATTTAACACAATAACAACAAAATCTAAGATTTCAAAGGGGGAAAAAACTAAACAAACTGATTTGAAAGTCTATGTGTAATTTAAAAATATGAAAAATAAAAGCAAAGGCAGAAAAGAATTTGTCCTACAAAATATTAAAACATATTAGAAAGCTCCTAATATTAACAGGGTAGTATTAGCTAAACAAATAGTTGGGCCATAAAATTAGACTTTCACCTTATAATAGATTCAGTCAATATGGTTTATTTGGGGTCACACTGATATAGGATGCAAAATGTTTCATCTATATTCCTCATTTTGAAATTATATTAATATAGTGGTTTTTTATATAAATAGCTAATGTTGACTAATTTAAGCCACTTTCATTCACAGCTGATCACACTTTCAGCATCCAACTCCTTGAAATATCACAAATTTCTGTTAAACATTCCATACTAAATATAGTACTCTCCTACCCAAAATAAGAAAAAACTCTCAAATTAAATACATTTGCACTATTTGTAAGTTACCAAATAGTCCTGACAGCTGTTCTAGCTTTTATTTGAAATATTTTTGCATAAAAATTCAATACTGGTTTACACTCAAGTAGTGAAACTTTTATATTATCATGCATAGAATATAGTGGAATATATTGGAACATACCACCTTCCTCCCAGACCATTAAAAAAAAAAAAAAAAGACTTTCTCTCCTGACTTCCATATTTCTATTAATCACAATTACAGTTTTCTAATCCAGAAATCTGAAATTTCTGTTTCATGTCTTCATCTCCCTTGTATCATATCCCCAGTCAATTTGGCTTCCAGAAGAATGATGGACCAGATATTTCAGTATGCTCTCACACTACACAGCAAGTATCTCCTCTATAAAACCCATTCTTTAGTGTGTTAGTGAACTGCTCCAAAGCGAGGAAACTTCCACCCCCTAAAGAACAAAACAAAGGAAAACATACACACAGGATAAACTGAAACTAGAGAGAAGATTGGAGTCCAGAGAACAATGACCATTGGACAAAGAGGAAAGGTAGTGCTACCATAAGTGTGATGCCCTAAGAAAGAGTGGCTGACCCTAAAACACCTGTACTGAACTAGGGATGCCAGAAAGGAGCTCAGTTTAAAGTACCCAGCTACTATGGGAACAACTGCAGATCCTCTCTATGGAGAGGTATCTCGATTCTGGCACCTGGATTCCCACGGATTATGATCAAATAAACATGGTCTCATCATCAAATATCATGAAACACATGATGAGCCAGCCATCATTAGTGAGAGCCTCGGGAAACAACAAACAATGGATTTACATACTAAATATTTTAGATATCTGAAATATTGGGTAAAGGACATGCTTAAAAGTAAACATGTTTAAAGAAATGTTAGGAAATAAAAACAGAATAAAAATTGAGCAAGCAATAAGAGAGGGTAAAAATTACTTCGAACAAAATAGAACTTGTAAAAGTGAAAAATAATTTTACAGTAACAAAGCTCACCTTGAAATGCATCTCAGGGTTTACAGCTTCCTTTCCAATATCATTTCCACCTTAGACTAGTTTCTCACTGATTTACCTGTATTTCAAACAAAGGTATGTGGTGCCGTGATGTGTCACCGGGGAACCCCCCATGCCAGGACATCCATTCCTCCAATTGCCTGGAGGATTGGCTGCCTGCAGGTGTCAGCTTAGTGCCTCTCTGGAACGTGTCCTGGGCTGAAGAAAGATGCCTCCAAAGGTCACATCCCCTTCTGGGAGTAGCTCTTATCTAATGACCTGTTGCTGTCA
Organism: Mirounga leonina; assembly: GCF_011800145.1. Lineage (NCBI taxonomy): Eukaryota > Metazoa > Chordata > Mammalia > Carnivora > Phocidae > Mirounga > Mirounga leonina. The sequence continues at coordinate 70,510,949 of NW_023270807.1, forward strand.
TAATAAGAAGACCCACCACCTTCACGCCAAATCAGAACATCCCTGAGGGGTCCTCCCAGCTGGATTCCCCACAGGATTAACTGCAGTCTTTGTTGTGACAACTAAGATGCAGGTTAACTTGCTCTCCCAGCCCAACCCTGTTTCCTTCATTCTCTAAATAGGTGTCATTCTGAGAGCTCTCCCCAGCAAATGGCTGCAGGCAAATCTCCTCAGAATACCTTCCTAAGGAGCGGGAATCATGATAGGGTACAAACTCTTCTCCACACTTCTGCTGTCTCACTCCCTCTGTGTACTCTCTTCCAGCCTAATCTTCACAATTCACTACCTTATAATCTTGACTCAGACTTGACAAAAATCTTCAATAGTTACCCATTACATACTGCAAAACTACTACCTTGGTATCATTTAAGAAACTATGTGGGGTTTACTGTCATCTTATCTTTTCAACTCTACACCCCTACATCAGGCCCCTTTTTCCAGACCACTCATTCTGTTCTATTCACTCACAAGCATTTCCAATTCTCGTCTGGGCTCATGACCACTTTCCTACCTGGATTAACGATCCTTCACCCCCAACCCAAAACCTAGTTTCATAGTTCCTATCCCTTAATGCTCAGCCTAATCTCCAATGTTTCCGAAATACATTTCTTGGCCACAGGGGCACAAAGCAATGTCTGAGCCAGTGGTATGTTGCAGTAACTCTGTATAGATTTGTTATAGCCGATTATAAATTTTCATGACTTTTGATACATGGTCCATTTCACACTAGCAGTTTAAAATTAGCTACGGTGGGTGTGTGTACCACCACAGGAATCAGCAAACACTACAAATTAGGGCCCCTCCCTCCCCCTCCTCAGGGGGCCCTTCGTTAAGATTTACCAACCCACCTCTGAATTTTTCCTTCCTGTTACACGGTATGGCTGTGCCATTCATCTAGCAGTAGAATTGAATCCTGACCTGCTTTCTGACTTACAGATTTGCGGGAGCCATGATATCCCAACTAGACAGGATTATTTTTATAACAGAGAGGATATTTTATCCTAACTCATAAAACTTTTCTCAGGCTTTTCCATAGTAGTAATTCAATGGTTTTTGTAAGAACAATGTACCCTTCAGATTCATCTTGCACAGAAAACTCTGGGAAAAAAAACAAACAAATGATAATCATGTGTTCTTTTATTTTCTGAATATCTCTCTCCTTTATCCTTTAAGTTATGCAGTCCCAGCATTCTCCTATATTTTTTTTCTCCCATATTTTTATTTGAGGCAGCATATTACAGACTTTTCTCAAATCCAATATAAAAGCACTCTACAATTTTCAGTTTATATTACTTTTTCCCAGTAAGTTATTTTCTTCACATAGATATTTTGCTTCTTATTTAATAATTGGGTCTTCCTTGGAAAGAACTGCCTAAAAAACTTATTTTGTAAAATGTATGACTCAAGGTCTTTTTCTCCCTAGACAATCATTCTTTGCTCAAAGATGTCACTTGTCACACTCCTCTTTCACCTTTTTTGCCTCTTGGGAATAGATTTGTAATACAACTAGAAACATTTTTTACTTATTGTTTAAGAGAATTAATACAAAAGAACAGTTGACTTCAGTTATTATGGGCTTCCAAGAGAACAACAAACAATCAAGGAATGTATTTGCCTTTCTTTCTGCTGACACTCCGCACCGTTGAGCGGGTGCTGCAGAGACAGGAGACGTCCTGCAGATCATTCTGGATTCCTGAACCTTGTCAAGTGAACTGCTCTTGTGCCGCAGGCCCTCAGGCTGGAAGCTGTCAGTTCGCTCAGCCGTGGCTGAGTCAGCACGTGAAGAAATGCCCTCCTTATCTCACTCTTCCTTATCTCACTCTTCCTTATCTCACTCTTGCGACCTGCTGCGGGCTGAGCCTCCGGAACCAGAGAGCACTGTGTGACTTGGAAACCAGGTGGTGCAGGCACCCTGGCAGATCGCTTTTCACTGGTACTGCGCTTACCTCTTTCTGACACTGTGGCAGATGATATTACTGATACTCACTGTCTTGCCCCTTAGACAAGCTGCTTGGCCCGTGTCCCCGCTTTTCACACTTCGTTCCTAAATTGATGCTTTAAGCACTCACACCAGGTATTAGAGGATTTGTAGGATGCACTGAGTGTATCACTGCACATGTGTTTTAAAGCTGCAAGCTGTGTTCTCACACAGCCATGTTGATCAAATCCCCAGGATATCAAAGTCTTGCTTGAGATTTCACTGTTGTGCTTTTCTGGAACAGTACAGCAGCGCTGTATAATTTGGGATTAGCATATGAGCAAAGACAATGTGTTAGAGTAAGTGGTGCTGTGGGGCGCCTGGGTGGCTCAATCAGTTAAGCATCAGATTCTTGATTTGGGCTCAGGTCATCATCTCAGGGTTGTGAGATAGGGACCCACCTTGGGCTGCATGCTGGGCAGGGAGCCTGCTTAAGATTCTCTCTCACTCCCTCTCCCTCCGCCCCTCCCCCCTCACACTTGCTCGCTCACTCTCTCTCAAAAAATAAATAAATAAGAAGCGGTGCTGTAGGTGTCAAAATTATCACAGCTTAGCCCAGGGCCCCCAAATCTCACTTCTATAGTGAAATATAGGACCATATTTTGCTTGTATTAAGAGTCAGTAAAAATTGAGAGAAAGAGAGAAAGACTGAGTCAAGAAACTACAACACTTGACTCTATGCTGAGTCCCGTACCTGCTTTTGCCGTGATGCTTTTATATCACCTTTGACAAGTGATTTAAGCTTTCTCAGTTCCAAGATAGTCCCCACTCCACAGTTAGAATGATTTTCTTTAATTCTACTCCTCAGAGTGATTGTAGGAGGAATAAGATAGCATTTAGTGAACATTTGGAGCTACTGATATGAGACCTTAGGGAGAAGAAGTTAGTTTCCTGTCTCACTCTGAATTTTATTGGTCAAGCCATTTACATAAAAAATAGTGTTGGCCTTCTGGTTTTATCTCCAACATGTAAAGAGCTTATATACCCTTGTCACTCCCATCGGTACAACAAGAAAAAGCTAGATAAACTGAAAATAAATGACTTTTCTTAGACCCATCAGAGAACTACGGCTGCAGGGCAAACCGCCACCTGAAACTCTGAAGACACAGTGTAAGTAGCGCCCCATTTGAGATTGTTCACATGGCCCCAAAGCTGCAGGAGCCACAGCAGGTGGGAATACTTCAATTGTAATTTGGATGAATTGCTGGAGGCTGAACTCCCAGGTGCCACAGTCTTAATGGGACCCACTACACTGTTATGGGTTTTACCTCCAAGAACCTTTCTGGGTTCATAGTGAAGGTCCAAAAAAGAAACCTCATAACTCCAGCAGAAGGAAGGGAGAAGTGTTGGTCATGAACATATCCAGGGTGTTCTCCATAACAAAAGCCTATTCACTAGGGGAAAAGAATTTACTAGAGATTTATCCCATCTGGGGGGAAGGGCATTCTTCCCATTCCATCCTGCTCCAGCTTTCCTACCTCACCTGAAGGGAGAAAAACATACTCAACAGGGGTCGTGGCTCAAGGAAATAGATGGAGAATGCTGCAGCCAATAAAGAGAGTAGGGGACAAGGACAGGGATGGGGGAACTATACCACCAGAGACACAGTAGTGAAGGTCATAGTCCTGAGACACAGGATGACTAAATGATTGGGATTTAATCAGAGGACTATAGAAGGCCTCCCCTCCGCACTGGCCACAGCTTACCACCACCACTACAGGGCTCACGTACCACGGCACACAGTTGAAAGGGCTACAAGATTCAGACTCTCCAAGAGCAGGAGTATTTAGGGAAGCCCAAAGTTGAGAAGACAGAGACAAAAGCAGGGACACCAAAGGAATTTGAAGCCTTGATCCCCTCTAGCTACAGCAAATATTAAAAATAGCCCAACTCCTAACAGATTAACGTAAATCCTTACACTCAAGAACCATTTAGTGTAGTCCCTCTCTCTAGTAGGACATATCTAGCTTTCAACAAAAAAGTACAAGGCATACCAAAAAGTAAGAAAACGCAGTCCAAAGAGATAAATCAATCATCAGAACCCAACTCAAATATGATACACATGTTGGGATTATTAGACAGGGAATTTAAAATAACTGTGATTAATGTAGTAAAGACTCCAGTGGAAAAAGTAGAAAACGTGTAAAAACAGATGGATAATGTAAGCAGAGAGATGGAAACTCTTGGGAAAATAAATAAAGGCTAAACATCAGCAACGCTAACGAAAATGGAAAATGCCTTCAATGGGATCATCAATAGACTCAACACAGGAGTCAACTTGAGGACACATCAATAGAAACTTCCTTCAATAAAATGCAAAAACTAATAATAATGATGAAATAGAACAAGATTTCTAAGAATTCAGGAATAATTTCAAAAAATGCAATGTACACAGAATTAGGATCCTAGATGAGAAGAGAGAACAGAGCAGAAGAAATATTTGAGGCAGTAATTGCTAAAAGCAGTCCAAAATTAATGAAAGATAACAAACCACAGATCCAGGAAACTCAAAGAAAAACAAGCAGTGTAGACACCAAAAAGTAACATACCTACAGATACCATATTCCGAGTTTCAAAAAAATAAAGAAAGAGAAAAAATCTTGAAAGAAGCCAGAAGAGGAAAATTCTTTACTTATAGAGGAACAAGGATAGGAATTGCAAGGGACTTATCTGCAGAAACCATGTACATAATAAGAGAGTGTAGTGAACTACTTATGTATTAAATTAAAAGGAAAAGAAAAACAAAACAGCAAACTAGAACTGTATATCCAAAGAAATTATCTTTTACAAGTTAAGGAGAAACAAAAACACAATCCGACAAACAAAAACTGAGGAAATTCATTGTCAGGAGACTTGCCCTGCAAGAAATGCTAAAATAATTTCTTCAGGCAGAAAGAAAATGACACTACATAGGTCAGATATAAAATAATATATGTCAGAAATGTGTATCCACATAAAGAAAAGGATTGGAGAAGAAATAAAGGCAAAAAACTTTTATTTTTCTTATTCTTAATTGATTTAAAGAAAAATGTTTTCTCAAAGTAACAATAGTAACAATGTACTGAGTGATTATAGCATATGGGTAAGTGAAATGAATGACAGGAATGTCATAAGGGACAGGAGGGAGGAACTGGGAAGACCCTGTTATAAGATACCCACACTACTCCTTAAGTGGTATAGAGTTATTTGAAGGTAGACTTAGATTACTTAAAAATGCATACTGTAAACTCTAGGGCAACCACGAAAAAAATAAATAAGCATAGAAGCATAATTAATGCATATGCTGAGATAGTTGAGAAAGGAAATCATATAAAGTGTTTATTTAGGGGCACCTGGGTGGTTCAGTCAGTTAAGTGTCTGCCTTTGGCTCAGGTCATGACCTCAGGGTCCTGGGATGGAATCCTGGGTCGGGCCCACTCCTCAGCAGGGAGCCTACTTCTCCCTCTGCCTCTGCCCCTCCCCACAAACTTGTGCTCTTTCTCTCACATGATTGCTCTCAAATAATAAATAAATAAAATCTTCTAAATAAATGCTTATTTAAAACGAGAGGGAAGAAGAAAAAGAACAAACGCAACAAATAGAAAACAGTTACAAACATGGTAGCCTAAAGTTGAGAAGAGAGACAAAACAAGTGAAGTAAAGGACTTAACTATATCAATAAATCACTTTAAATGTGAATGATCTAAATAAACCAATTAAAAGACAAAGATTGTCACACAGAGTGAATAAAAAAAAGCACACCCAAACACATGTTGTCTACGTGAAACCCGTATTATATAAGAAGACTAAGGTTAAAAGTAAAAAGATGGAGAAAGATGTGTCATGCCAGTACAAATCAAAAGAAAGCTGGAGTAGCTATTGTAATTTCAGACACGGAGCAGGCATCAAAACAAAACAAATTATCAGGGATAAAGTAGGGCACATGATGGTAGAAGTGAAGTCTCTAAGAAGACGTAACAACCCGAAATGTATATGCACCTGACAACAGAGTGTTACAATGTGAGGCAAAAAATGATAGAACTGAAAGGAGAAATAGGCAAATAGAGGATTCAACGCCTCCCTTTTAGTAATTGATACATCCAATAAGCAGAAGCAGTAAGGATATAGTTGACATGAACACCACTACCAATCAATTTGATCTAATTGACATTTATAAACTACTCCATTGACAACTGCAGAATCTACATCTTCTAAAACTCACATGGAACTTTCACCAAGATAGACCACATTCTGTGCCAGAGAACATACCTCAACAATTTTAAAAGAATAGAAATCATAAAAAGCATGTTCTCTGGCCAAATGGAATTAAACTAGAAATTATATATTTTCTCTTCCTTATAATTATCTTAGTAACATTTTCTTTTTGCTAGCTTTTTTATTGAAGAATACAATATATAATACATACAACATACAAAACGTGTTAATTGACTATGTTATCGGTAAGGCTTCTGGTCAAACTAGACTATTAGTAGTTAAGTTTTGGAGGAGTCAAAAGTTATACATGGATTTTCAACTGTGCACAGAGTTGGCACCCCTAACCCCCATGTTGTTCAAGGGTCAACTGTATTAGCAAAGAAAAAAGGTCTAAAGTCAATAATCATGGAATGGTCTTTAATGTATTCAAAATTTTTTAAATCATTTAAGAAGTTAAGAGAATCCCAGGATAGAATATAGAATGTGAAAAAGAATCTAACTGTATTATAAATGTATAAAACAACCTCACTGATAAGGATCGATAAGGACGGTGCTGACCTAAGTAACTTCAGAAATGAGTGGAGTCCACAAAACTAAAGGCAAAAGGAACTGTGCATAAGCATTGCACTCTAGTTGATAAAGTTATTTCCCATAGGAATACAGATTAACAATTCTGATACTGCTATACATATATATTGTAATTAAACAAGTAAATGGGAGGCAGAAGCAAATGGTGGGAGCCATGTTTCTCACTGTTGGAGTGGGAGTTTACAGATAAGCAAGGGGAGAAGGCTAGAATAATCCATGTGATAATGGACTAGAGTTGGAGACATCAATTCGAACTGATTTAGTCAATTATAGTTATTTTTGTCTATTGAGATATAGGTAATTACATATAGAAATGTTTATAAATATACATGTACATACAAGTTAGTATCACATATATATTTTCTTCCTCTGTGAGCTGAGAAGTCCTGGAAACAAGGATATCCTGATAACTACTAGCACACTTGAAGCCCAGATATTCATTTCTAATACCATTCTCAAATAAGAGGAACCAGAGCTTCTTGAAAAAATGACTGAATCTGGAACTGAGGCAGAAAATACACAGGATGAGCCTGAAATATCTTGTAATTCCAGAGAGTAAGGAAGTATTTTAGATAGGTAGATGATAGATGATGATAGATAGATAGATAGATAGATAGATAGATAGATAGATAGATGATAGATAGATAAGGTAGAGGTATATCAGTGACACAGGAGCCACTGAAAGGACTCTTAATAGTTGAGCAACAAAATAGATAGAGTAGCATTGAGTTATAACCCCAGTATAAAAAAAAAAATCCATACATCCATACTGATATAAATGATTAAACAAATTAATAAATGGAGAAGACACAAAATCTCCCATGCAAAATAATTGCACATAATATATATACATACTCCACCCTCAGGAAGGGGAGCATAACTCCCTTTAATTGTGTGCTGCTCATAGTAAATATGGTAGAGAAAGGTGGGAGAGGGGGCCTGATAAAAGTGACCTCAGTCAAGTAATGAAAGTCAACATCAACAATGATAAGTCGTGTGACTATTATGTACCCTTGATGTGATATGATGAAAATGGCACTTTATGCTTTGCCTCCCCAAAATGCACAGCTCCAGTCTAATTGTGAGAAAAACATCAGATAAATCCTAATTAAGGGACATTGTATAAAATGTCTGACCAGGACTACTCAAAAGTATCAAGATCATTTTAAAAAAGGAAAATCTCAGAAACTATTGGGAAAGCACAAACTGCACCAGACAAAGTTAAACAAGCAAGAAAGGCTCCATTCAATAGGGGAGAACTCAAGTTCATGGAAACAAAAGGCAAGAGGGTGTGTAAGTGCTGGAATGAACTAGTGGAAAAGTACCAGAAGACATTAGGGGAGAGATTGATCGATGGGATGTGTCAAGCACATTGAGTTATTCGTGAGTTTGCAAATGTTTTTCTCTGTGATTGGGCCATCTGTGTTTGCTAATTGGCCCTAAGAAGTTAGGTTCCTACCCTCCTGTAGAGGCTGGGAGATAGAGGTGCTGTCTCCCGGCTTATATTTATATCTCAGCTTGTCTTCAGTTTATGTGTATATTATATTACTTTGATATTCAGTTTACATTTGTATTTTAGTGTATGTTTATATCTCAGAGTTGGTTCCCAGGTCCTTAAGAAGGACACTACTGGGCTGGGAAAGTGGCAAGGGGCTGGGAGATTTCCATATGTCTAAAGAGGCGGTCACATAATTTACAGTTGCATGTTTCCTAATGAACATTCTCTAAGAAAAGGGATATCCAGGCCTCCCATCAGGAAGAACCTTGTCTAAAGTTTAGTTAAGCTGAGGAGAATGTTGAGGCCATCTGTGTCACTGTCAAAGCCAAGAAGAGCTTATGGAGACATGACAAGTCAAATTAATATGGTATTCTGGATACCACATTAAATTTTGGGAACAGAAAAAAAAGATTTTTGGTAAAAACTAAGGAAATCTGAGTAAAGATGGTCTTTAATTAATAATAATGTATCAGTATTGGTTCATTAATTGTGACAAATGTACCACAGTAATGTAAGATGTTAATAACAGAAGACACAAGTGTGGGGTTTATGGAAATCTCTCTACATACAAGTTTTCTGTAATTCTGAGACCATTCTAAAATAAAAAGTTCATTAAAAAATAGTAATAGCTCTTTACAGTTCTGGACCTGATTTTCTTCTTGTTTAAAGAATGCATTTGTTTTATGGCAGCCATTTCTGTGGCAGCCACAGAATAATATGACATGGGCTGTTCTCCCTGTGGCAGACATTTGCATGGTTGTTTTATAAACAGGAGCTCAGGAGGGAAACTGTTGCTCAAAGGAGGAAGGCTGCAGATGTAGAGTCCTTGAGGTCTTGTTTGAAGTAAGCACTAAAAGATAAACTTCATCCTAGAAAGATCCTACGTGAATTTTTGGTTTGTTAAATATTGCGGCGAAGTAAAGATACAAAAGTAGGGATCCGAAGGGGTACGTGCACCCCGATGTTTATAGCAGCAATGTCCACAATAGCCAAACTGTGGAAAGAGCCAAGATGTCCATTGACAGATGAATGGATAAAGAAGATGTGGT